>NW_017189516.1:33924658-34236001 GCF_001704415.2 Capra hircus | reverse complement strand
AGTGTGCTTTATTATTGAACAAATATATGTGTTAATTTAGAAGTTTATGTTGGATTTTGGTCTGTCCATTTTAGTTACTTTTAGTTACTTATATGTTATAAAGAATGGTTTTTGAGGCAGTCACAGGAACCCAGTAGTAACAATGTTACAGTTCCTTCATATTCTTGCCGCTATTTGAATTAATGGTCGATTTTTTAGGTAATATCTTTCCCATGTGCTCTTCAATGTTGTTTTACTTTCCTGGACTTTCCTTATGTTTTTACTTTTGACATATGAAAGTAACAAGGTAGGGGGTGTGTGATGCATATGTTTGTGAGATGAGAATGAAGAAATATATACTAATTCTCATTAATTATGTAAGTAAATGGCTTTCTTGAGTATTTAGATTATGTATTCTGTTTTTTTTATTGTCTTCTGAACTAACAATGTTAGGTTTCTGTTTGCCTCTTGTACAACTGAGAATTTAGTTTTATAATTATTGTTAAATACATTTATAGCTTAAAAGGTCGTTAACATAAAGTGATACTCTGCGTAAGAATTAGGAGAGCTTAATGCAGCCAATATCCGGCTGAATGTAGGAGAAAACAGAAATTTCCTTATGTAGCATAAGATTTGTGGAAAGCATTTGAGAAATAATCTGCCGTTGAAATGGGAGGTGTTTTGTTGTGTACTGTAAGGTCAGTGAACTTCTAAATGTCGTGACAGGTGCCCCTAAGTCTTCGTTTAAAAGGATGAACTCAGTCAATATAAAATAATAGAGGAGTTACAACTTTTAGAAAGTCATAATAAGGTTATATAACAGCCTTACTTTGGATAAGTTGATAAAGCGATTTAATTTGGAACTGGGAAAATAAAAAAGAGTCAGGTGGTCAGTTTGCAAAAACCCAGTGTCAAAGGGGTCCTTGAACAATCAAAGTGAAATTAGTCACCCAGGATATCTTTATAACCAGTATATAGCAATTAGGCAGTCTGACAGTTGTTGAGGTAAAGATTGGAGTCATTCACTCCTTTATTTTAAATATTATGAATTAGTGTATACTGTACCAGATACTTACCGGCACCATTAAAGCAATAGGGGTTTTATGTCAGAAATCACGCCGATGATCCCTGCCTGTGGATATAGCATCTGGCAGTGGGCAAGAGAGGCCCAGTAACAGTAAATCCTACTTAAAGGGTAAAGTCTGTGATAGAAGGGTAAGTGTGTGATAATTGATGGGAGGCCATAGGAAAAAGAATAAGTGCAGTGAAGTTTATCCAAATGTCTCTAGGTGTGAGGAGCACGAAAGAAACATTTGATTTCAGACAGAGCACATCAACTGATGGACAATGTGTTCACTCAGTCAAAAACTTCAGATCCTATAAATGAGGTATCAAATTTCCTTAAAAAATTAATTTAAATTAGCTGTCTTTTATTCATAATATTATTTCCACACAGACCAAAGAGTAGCCAAGTTTGACAGGAAAGTAGCAACTGAGACAGAAAACATCAAATAATAAGGCTCTCTGGGCATAACTGCCATGATTTGATCCTAAAAGTACTTGAGACATCTTACATTCATATTCTGAGATATGGGGAGAAACTAATAAAAAGAAACTAAGATAATCAAACCAATACTGTAAACCAATCATCAATCAATTAAAAATAAATATTAAAGTAAAACAAAAAAAGAAAAAAAAGGTAAATTATATGTGATATAAAGAAGATATTTTTGAATGTTTTGAGAGCTCTGGGTTTATTCTTAGTGGAGAATAGGCAGTAAACTGCTTGAGTCCCCCCACCCTCTGCTAACAAAACTGAGAACAGGCCACGATAAGATTCCTGCCAGTTCAAGATTTAGATAGGCACCTTCTGAGCTAGGAGAATGTAGATAGCATGGACACCATATTCCACAATGAGTGAGCATACAGCCCCAGCCCCTACACCAGTATCACTAAGTATCATTATTCAATTCACCCCAATAGCAAAGACTTGATGACAATTCACATCAAAATTGTAACTATATTTCTCTGTAACAATATAACTGTACAGAGTTTGACTGGACCTAGACCAAGAGAGTAACTGGGAACCTCTATCTGTTACTGTATTAAAGACAAGATTTTCTTGCAGAACTTACTGGGTCATCAGTTTAATTTCATTATCAGTTATGCACCCATAAGACAGCCCTGTAGATATGCATGTTGTCTTAGGCAAAGTCAGACATCTAATCATTTTACTGAGAGTATTCGCCAACTCTTTCTACTAGGCCAAATCTCAGGTATGAAAAATTGATTAGCTCTTTAGACGTCTCATCATAAAATGCACTTACTTTCCCTATCTGTGAAAGGAATCTCTCCTGTGTATTTAATTTTTACCTTTTCCCCATTTGTGCTCCCATTCTGTTCTCCTCTATAGCTTGGCTCCTCTAAATACATGTGACCTATTACACAACACATGGACTCTGTTAAATCAATTAGTATGTATTTTTAAGTATTACTGCGTGTGTACAATGAACAACCATCTTTTTAATTTTGAACATGAGGAATTTCAGGTTTCTGTGTAGATATCTGGGTAGAGGTAAAACTAAAGAACTGGATATAAGAGTTTCAAAATCAGAAGAGAGATATTAGCTACAGGTAACACTGAGGATTCATCAACTTATAAGTGACAGGCGGACATCAGGGGCAAGTGCAGGATGAGAAAAGATACATATGCATGGAACAGTGCAGTGAGTTTAAGATGGTGCTACACAGGCTCTGTGGCGAGGTACACATCCATAGTAAAATATGAAATTGATGAATTCTGCATACTTAAGACCAAAGCAGATATTACAATCTAAGATGATGGCTTATATTAGGTTTAAATAATTTATTTTCTAAGACTGCAACTGCATATTTGAAGGACATAGCATCAGCAAATTTGAAAGTTTACAGCCTAATCAAGCAAATAATTGCTTACAAAATCTATTTTGGAAAACTATTTTTCTGATGGAGAAGCTGTAAATGGATGATCAAGTGATTTTCCTAAGATTTGGGATAAATATCAATTAAGTTAGCCCTCTGTCTTGCTTCTTCTTGGGTGATCAAAACCATCCCCAGAAGAAGAAATGCAAAAAGGCAAAATGGTTGTCTGAGGAGGCCTTATAAATAGCTGAGAAAAGTGAAAGGCAAAGGAGAAAAGGAAAGATATATTCATCTGAATGCTGAGTTCGAGAGAATAGCAAGGAGAAATAAAGAAAACCTTCCTAAGTGATCAATGCAAAGAAATAGAGGCAAACAATTGAATGGGAAAGACTAGAGATCTCTTCAAGAAAATTAGAGATGCCAAGGGAACATATCACAAAAAGATGGGCACAATAAAAGACAGAAATGGTATGGACCCAACAGAAGCAGAAGATATTAAGAAGAGGTGGCAAGAATACACAAAAGAATTGTACAAAAAAGATCTTTATGACCCAGATAATCAAGATGGTGTGACCACTTACCTAGAGCCAGACATCCTGGAATGCAAAGTCAAGTGGGCCTTAGGAAGCATCACTATGAACAAAGCTAGTAGAGGCGATGGAATTTCAGGTGAGCTATTTTAAATTCTAAAAGATGATGCTGTGAAAGTACTGTACTCAATATGCCAGCAAATTTGGAAAACTCAGTGGCCACAGGACTGGAAAAGGTCAGTTTTCATTCCAATCCCAAACAAAGGCAATGCCAAAGAATGTTCAAACTATCACACAATTGCCCTCATCTCACATGCTAGCAAAGTAATGCTCAAAATTCTCCAAGCTGGGCTTCAACCATATGTGAACTGTGAACTTCCAGAGGTTCAAGCTGGTTTTAGAAAAGGCAGAGGAACCAAGGTCAAATTGCCAACATCTGTTGGATCATCGAAAAACATGAGAATTTCAAAAATATCTACTTCTGCTTCACTGACTCTGCTAAAGCCTTTGACTGTGTGGATCACAACAAACTGCAGAAAATTCTTTTTATTTTTTTACTTTACAATATTGTATTGGTTTTGCCATACTTCAACATGAATCCACCATGAGTATACATGTGTTCCCCATCTTGAAACCCCCTCCCACCTCCCTCCCCATACCATCCCTCTGGGTCATCCCAGTGCACCAGCCCCAAGCATCCTGCACCCTGCATCGAACCTAGACTGGGGATTTGTTTCTTATATGATGATATACATGTTTCAATGCCATTCTCCCAAATCATCCCACCCTCTCCCTTTCCCACAGAGTCCAAAAGACTGTTCTATACATCTGTGTCTCTTTTGCTGTCTCGCATACAGGGTTATCGTTATCATCTTTCTAAATTCCATATATATGCGTTAGTATACTGTATTGGTGTTTTTCTAGGAGAGGGGAATAACAGACCACCTCACCTGCCTCCTGAAAAATCTGTATGCAGGTCAAAAAGCAACAGTTAGAACCAGACATGGAACAGCAGACTGGTTCCAAACTGGGAAAGGAATACATCAAGGCCATATATTGTCACCTTGCTTATTTAACTTATATGCAGAATACATCATGCAAAATGCCAGGCTGGATGAAACAAAAGCTGAAATCAAGTTTTCAGGGTGAAATATCAATAACCTTAGATATGCAGATGATACCACCCTTATGGCAGAGAATGAAGAGGAACTAAAGAGCCTCTTGATGAAAGTGAAAGAGGAGGGTGAAAAAGTTGACTTAAAACTCAACATTCAAAAAACTAAGATCATGGCATCTGGTCCGATCACTTCATGGCAAATGGTTGGGGAAATAATGGAAACAGTGATAGACTTTATTTTCTTGGGCTCCAAGATCACTGCAGGTGGTGACTGAAGCTATGAAATTAAGAGATGCTTGCTCCTTGCTAGAAACGCTATGACAAAATTAGCATATTAAAAAGTAGAGACATTACTTTGCCAACAAAGGTTCATCTAGTCAAAGCTATGGTTTTTCCAGTAGTCATATATGGATGTGAGAGTTTGACCATAAAGAAGGCTAAGCACCAAAGAACTGATGCTTGTGAACTGTGGTGGTGGAGAAGACCCTTGAGACTCCCTTGGACTGCAAGGAGAACCAACCAGTCCATCCTAAAGGAAATCAGTCCTGAATATTCATTGGAAGGGCTGATGCTGAAGCTCCAATGCTTTGGCCACCTGATGTGAAGAACTAACTCACTGGAAAAGGCCCTGATGCTGGGAAAGATCGAAGGCAGGAGGAAAAGGGGACGACAGAGGATGAGATGATTGGATGGCCTCACTGACTCGATGGACATGAGTCCGAGCAAGCTCCAGGTGTTGGTGATGGACAGGGACGCCTGGAGTGCTGCAGTCCATGTGATTGCAAAGACTAAGACAGAACTGTATGACTGAACTGAACTCTGTCCTGCTTGTGTCTTTCCCAAGACTTGTAACGTGATCTAACTCCCTTAGTTGATTATATCATTGCTTTAAGAGTTGCAGGACTACCATTCATTCTCTTTAATGTTAGCTTAGATACCAGATTTCATAGAAAACCACTTAATATGTCCAAACAAAAGTGACCCACTCTTACTGCCAAATGATAAGGGTAGGGCTGGATAACATGGGGTCATGCCACTGCCACACTGACTTATTTCCTTCACTAACACACAGTCCTCTCTGTAAAGGAAGGCTCTAATTCTATACCATGCATTCCTAGTATGCAAAGTAGTGATGTTCCCTGCCTATTATAGGCTATTTGGCTAAGAAAACAGCACACACACACTTACACCACAACAAAACAAGACAAAAAAACAAAAAACAAACAAACGAAAACAGTGATATCAAATCCACATGGCAAATGGGCATTAAGAGCTTGTTAGCAATTTCCATACAATGAGTGGGGTTTACTCAATGCTTTTCATTAACACACTAGCTGCTGAGGCTCCCAAAAACCCTGTGGAGAACATTCCATAAAGATGACACCCTGAAAAGTGTGACTTCAAGTAGATGGAATTAATGCTGGTGTCATATGTTGGTTATGTTTCCTGCTTTTCATCATAATATTAAACATTAAGGCAATATTAAACAGGTGACTGGCTTAAAGCTGTACAGGGATTACTTGTTTCATTGAGCTTTGCTTTACTGCACTTCACAGACACCGTGTTTTCTACATACTGAAGGTTTGTTACAACCCTGCACTATCAGATTAATGGTTAGCATTGGTTAACAATAAAGTACTTTTTAAATTCAGGTATGTACATTTTTAAGACATGGCTCTTTTGCAACTGAATACTGTGTAGGGTAAACATAACTTTTATGTACGCTGGGAAACCACTTCCCCCTACCCCCTCAAAAAAGGGGTGTTAGTTGCTTTATTGTTGTGGTCAAACCTGCAGTATCACCAAGGCCTGACTGTACCAAGGGCCTAGAGAAACAAAACAACTTTAGCAAGTTCCTGGCAACATAGTTAAGTAGGGATTGGGATTTCAATTGGATCCTCAAGCCAGTTTCTATTTTCAGGTTGGCAAGTTTGGACAACAGGTGTTATGTTTATCATTGTGGACAGGAGTGAGACTCCCTCATCATGCCTGGCCTCACTGCATTGTGACAGAGTATATGGAGGCCTGAGAGGGACACCGACCAGAGAGAGGGCAGACCCCTGGAGTTCTCAGTTCAGTCCAGGTCCTGACACTGAAAACTGTGTCCAGAACACCACCCAGAACTCAACAGTTTTTATGGATACCTTACACTTGTTTCAGCAAAACTGAATGACAGAAGTGAGGAAATTATCAGTGATTCATACTGTTACCATTAGATTTTATCCCCAAGAAGAATCAGGTGTTTAGCTAAGTGAGCGATCAGAATAACTTTCAATTTATCAAAGATTTTTCTGACCAAACTTAGCTTCTTTGTTTTATGTAAAGCTGTTTTAATATTTTTTAGAACACTTTTTTTTCAGGAGTTAGCATGTGCTGTGGATAGAATATGTATCCCCACAATATCTACCACATGAAGACAACACGAGAAAATGGTTGTTTATGAACCAGGAAGAGGACGTTACCAGATACCAAATTTGTCAGTGACTTAATCGTGGACTTCCTAGTCTTCAGAACTGTGAGAAATAATTGTTGCTTAAGCTATGTAGTCCATGGTAGTTTTGCTTCAGAAGTCCAAATGGACAAAACAGTATATTATTTTAGCATGTTATTCCAGAGTCAGAGAGATCTTGATTCAAATCTTGGTTCTATCATATTCCAGCAGTGTAGCTTTGGGCCTCATCTTTCTTTATCTAAAAGGAGATAAATGGTATCTCCCTATATGCTTCTCCCGACAATTAAAAGGTGGTGGCTATGATCGGGTATTATTTTAACTCTAATTGATATACTCACCTCTCCCACCTCTCTGTATTGCATATAGAATCACTCAGATTATTTTACTTCATTTAAGGTAAAACAGAAGTAAAATTTCACTAGTACCTAGCCATTGAGGTACCAGTGAAATTCATGAATTCTTCATACAATGTATGTGTTTTCTATCATAAATATCTGTATCAGAATTCTTCCAGCCACCCAGACAGAGCTGACTTTTAATGAATCAGATTAATATAGTTAATGTAAAGTTTTTAAATATATCTGCTGAGTATGGAGGATGATCAGTGACACAGGAGATAAGAGATAAGGACAGATGGGCATTGTTACATTTTGGCTGAGTGATCTTACAATGCACAGAGGGAGACAAGGATGGTTGAGGTTAAATAGGAGCACAGAACAGGACAATCCTTTGGAGAAGGACAATCAGAAAATTTTTCATTGAGAAGGTAAAGTTTGAGTTGACTCTAGAATTGCAACTCATTAGCAGGACAAGGATGAAAGACATTTCTGGCACTGGTAATTGGATTTGCAAAATCATGGTGGTAAATGATGGCATGGAGGTTTGAAAGAATGAAGAGTAGCCTGATACTTAGCAAAAGGGACATGAAGATGGATGAGGGAGTTTAAACAAGAGAAAGAGGGCTAAATGACACTCTATCTTGAGAACACCCTTAAGGCATTTGCTTTTATCAGTCATCATCTGTGTGAACAATAATTATCCACAGCCTCAGACTGAGTATTCAATGGCAAAATCTGAACATACATGACAGAGAAGAAAAACATACTGAGCACTCATTATGTGTCAATCTCTAGACTAAGGACTAACACATGGTCATATTTAACTGACATAAAATGTATGAAGAATTCCATCCCCTTTCACACTGCCACAGATTAACTCACATGCAAAGATTCTGGGGTAAACAATACAAGGAGAGCTGTGACTGTTATCCTCTGCTGATGATATCAGAGCTGTTTTCAGAATATCAATTTTGGTGGCTTAAAGACTTAAACACAAGACAAGCACCATAAAACTCCTAGAAGAGAACACAGGCAGAACATTCTGTGATATAAATTATACCAATGTTTTCTTAGGTCTCCCAAGGCAATAGAAATAAAAACAAAAATAAATGAATGGGACCTACCTAATCAAACTTAAAAGCTTTTGCTCAGCAAAGGAAATCATAAACAAAATGAAAAGACAACAGAATGGAAGAAAGTATTAGTAAGTGATGCAATAGGCAAGGGCTTCATCTACAAAATACATGAACAACTCAGTAACAAAAAATACAAACAACCCAATTGAAAAATGGGCAAAAGACGTTAACAGACATTTTTCCAAATAAGACATACAGACAGCCATAGGCACATGAAAAGATGCTTGACATCACTAATTACCAGAGAAGTGTAAATCAAAGTTACAATGAGGTACCACTTCAGTCAGAATGGCCATCATATGGATGTGGAGAAAGGGAACCCTCCTACACTGTTGGTGGGAATCTAAGTTGGTAAAGCCACCATGGAAAACAGTATGGAGGTTCCTCAGGAAACTGGAAATAGAGGTATCATGTAATCTAGCAACCGTATACCTGGCCACATACGTGGACAAAACTATAATTCAACAAGATTGAACATGAACCCCTATGTTCATGGAAGCACTGTTCACAATAGCCAAAACATGGAAACAATCTAAATGTCCATCGACAGATGAATGGATAAAGAAGATGAGGTATAATGGAATATTACTTGGTCTTAAAAAAGAATGAAATAACGCCATTTGCCACAACATGAATGCAAGTAGAGATTATCATACTAATCTGAAATCAGAAATAGACAAATGCCACATGATATCATTTATATGTGGAGTATAAAATATGGCACAAATTAACCTATCTAAAAAACAGAAATAGGCTCACGCATAGAGAATAGACTTGTGGTTGCCAAGGCGGCGGGGGATGGACTGGGAGTTTGGGGTTGGCAGAGGCAAACTATCATATTTAGAATGGATAAACAACATGGTCCTAATGTATAGCATGGGGAACTATATTAAATATCCTGTGAGAAACCATAATGGAGGAAAATATTAAAAATGTATGTATGTGTATAACTGAGTCATTTTGTTATACAGCAGAGACTGGCACAACATTGTAAATCAGCTATACTTCAATTTAAAAAATAAATAATTTGTTGTAGTAGAGCCAGCACCATGTAAAGATATTTAAGTTTATGCCCTGTTCTGTTTGGCATCCAATAAGTCAACCTCCCCTGACATATTTCCACTGTAAAACATGAAGGGATGGAACAAGTGATGTCTGCCATCATTTCCTAAAAAAAAAAAAAAAAAAACTTTTTAGCTAGATAAAGAAAGAAGACTCAAATTAACAAAATTAAAAATTAAAAATTTCCCAACCAAAAAAGTCCAGGACCAGACTGGTTTTATTGGAAAAACTTGCTTTACATTTAAATAGGTATTAATGACTACAGTTAATAAAACTGTATTATATACTTGAAATTTGCTAAGCAAGTAGGTCTTAAGTGTTCTAACTAAACCAAAAAAGAAAAATAATAACTATGTCAGTCTATGCATGTGTTAATTAAATTGACTGTGGTAAGTTTCACAATGTACATACATATAAAATTATTCTGTTGTACACCTTAAATGTATACAATTTATATGATTTGCCAACTATACTTCAATAAAGCTGGAAAAAGAATTAATGCTGATCCTTCTCAAACTTTCCCAAAAACTAAAGAGGGAACATTTCCAAACTCATTTTATGAAGCCAGAATTACCCTGACACCAAAACCAGACAAATAAACCGTAAGAAAATAATGATAAGCCAATATCCCTGATGAATACTTATGCAAAATTTATCAACAAAATGCCAGCAAACTGAATTCAACAGCATATTAAAAGGATTACACACCATAACCAAGGGGGATTTATCCCTGGCATGAAAATATGATTCAACATATCAAAATCAGTAAATGTGATATGCCACATTAACAAAATGAAGGATGAAATTCACATGATGATCTCAATAGATACAGGAAAAGCATATAATAAAATCCAACATTTTTATGATAAAAATAACAAATTAGGTATAGAAAGATACTACCTCAATATAACAAAGACCTTAAGTGAAAAGCCCACAGCCAACATTATTCTCAGTGGTGAAAAACTGAAAGCTTTCCCTCTAAGATCTGATACAAGGCCAGGATGCCCATTCCAGTCATTTCTATTCAACACAGTGATTCAAGTCCTAGCCAGAGACACTAGGTAAGGAGAGAAATAAATGGCATTCAAATTACAAAGAAAGAAGTAAGATTATTCCTGTTTGCAGATGATATGATAAAGAAAACCCCAAAGAGACGTTAGAACTGAAAAATGAATTCAGCAAAGTTTCAGAATACAAAATTCAAAACACAAAAGCCAATTTTGTTTCAACACACTAATAAACTGTCTGAAAAGGTAGATAGAAAAACAGTCTTATTTATAACAATATCACAATACTTCATAATAAAATTAAGGAAGTGAAGGGCTTGTGCACTTAAAAAACACTGATGAAAGAAATTTAAAATGACACAAATGAATACATCCTGTGTTCATGGATTTAAAGACTTAATATTGTTAAAATATCTGTGCTACCCAATGTGACTTAGAGATTTAATGCAACTCCTAGCAATATCCTTTGGAGAAGGCAATGGCACCCCACTCCAGTACTCTTGCCTGGGAAATCCCATGGACGGAGAAGCCTGGTAGGCTGTGGTCCATGGGGTCACTACAAGTCGGACACAACTGAAGCAACTTAGCAGCAGCAGCAGCAGCAATATTCTTAATGGCATTTTTCCCCAGAAACAGAGGGGAAAAAAAATTCACATGGAATCATAAAAGATCTCGAATAGCCAAAACAAATGTTTTGCTATTATGTTATAATACATATAATACATATAACATATAATAACATATAACAAATGTTATAATGCTCTAGGCTTCCCAGGTGGTGCTAGTGGTAAAGAACCCACCTGCCAGTGCAGGAGACAGAAGAGATACAGGTTTGATCCCTGGGTCGGGAAGGACATGGCAACCCACTCCAGTATTTTTGCCTGGAGAATCTCATACAGAGAGGAGCCGGTGGGCTATAGTCCATAGGGTGGCACAGAGTTGGACACCACTGAAGCAACTTAGCCTGCATGCAATCATAACAGTACACTACTGAAGACATACCAATGAATGGAGCAGTATAGAGAACCCAGAAATAAATCCACGCATACATGCTCAACAGATCTTTTGACATCCGTGTCAAAAATACACAGCAGGGAAAGACTAGTTTCTTTAACTAACGATGATGGTAAAAGCGGTTATCTGCATGCAAATGAGGAAAATTGAGACCTTCATTTACACCATATGCAAAAATCAACTCAAAATGGATTAAAGATTTAAATATAATATGTGAAGCTATGAAACTCTTAAAGGAAAACATAGGGGAAAAGATTCATGACATCAATCTAATGATATCATAAATCTAACACCAGAAGCACAGTCAGCAAGAGCAGAAATAGACAAGACAGACTACATCAAGCTAAAAGCTTTTGTATAACAAATGAAACAATCAAGAGAATGAATCAAGAGAATGAAAAGCCAACTTAAGGAATGGGAAAAAATTTTTTTGTAAACCATGTATCTGATAAAGGGTTAATTTCCAAAACATATAAAGAACTCCTGTAACTCAGAAGCAAAAAAAAAAAATCTATTAACCTAATTTTATAATGGAGCAAGAACATGAATAGACATTTCTCCAAAGAAACATACAAATGGCCAACATGTATATGAAAAGATGCTTGACCTCACTAATAAGGAAAATGCAAATCAAAACCACAGTGGATATCACCCCACACCTCTTAGTATGGATGTTATCAAAAGAACAAAACACAATTGTTGGTGAGGTTATGATCAATTGGAACACTTTTACACTGATAATGAGAATGCAAAATGGTGCAGTGAGTTTTGAAAACAATATGGATGTTCCTCAAAAAGTTCAAATTGGAAAAATCATATTAACCAGTCATCCTACTTCTGAGTATTTATCCATAGTAAATTGAAATCAGGGTCTTAAAGAGGCATTAGCACACCCATGTTTAGCCTATTTACAATAGCCAATATGTAAAAATAACCTAAATGTCCATAGAGAGATTAATGAATAAAGCAAGTGTGGTATATACATACAATAGACTACCATTTAGCCTTTAAAAAGAAGGAAATTCTGTAATATGTGACAACATGGATGAACCCAGAGGGTAATTATGCTAAGTAAAATAATCCAGTCACAGAAGGACAAATACTACACGATTTCACTTATATGAGATATGGAAAATAGCCAAATCCCAAAAAGTAAACCATAGAATTGTGGTTTCCAGGGGTTGAGTAGAGGGGTAAATGGAGTGTTGATAATCAAGTTATAAAATATCAGTTTTGCAAGGTGGATAATTTGTAGAGATGTGCTGAACAATATTGTACCTATATGATGATACTGTATTTCACACTTACATTTTTAAGTGTTCTTGAATTCTTATGTTAAATGTTAAGTCTTCTAACCACAATAAAACTAGCAATAAAAAGAAACCATCTTGCTGGCACCTTAATCTTGGATGGCTAGCCTTCAAAATTCTGTGAAAATGAATTTGTTAGTTAAGCCGCCCGGTCTGGTCCTCTGTTAGGGCAGCCTGAATAGACTAATACACCAGAGGAATCATTGCCACGTTGTTCCTAAGTTCCAAGGTTCCTAGTCAACTCATAGCCTTTCTGCCTTTCAGAGTGTTCTTACACTATTTTACTGTGTCAGGTTTAGGACTTTTCATTTGAAGACTGAGGACCTAGAAGAAAGGGGTCATCTCTCTCTTGGCTGAAAGCGGAAGTCATCAGGCAGAATTACACGATGATTGTAAACTGTTTCCAATTTGTAAGGGAGCCAATGAAATAGGCCTATGTTAGCTATGTGTCAGGACTAGCTGTTTCTCTTGTGACTCTCCTGTTCATAATGCTATATGCTCAGCATGAATGAGAATAAAATACACATCAGATTCAGTCCCTACATCACTGTCCTCTCTTACTTTACTCTCCAAGAATACCCACCTACAGACCCCGACCAGTTCAAACACCTAGACTTGCTTCTTTGCTAGTTCATGTATCCATGAGGATTTAAGCAGCTTTATGGCCCATCAATACTCACCTGTGCCTTTGTTATAAACCTCCATAGTGGACGCACTGCAAGCCTTACATTTGCCCCCTGTGAAGTTTAATTTCAGCCTATAGATATCAGTATCTGCAAGGAGTAATATATATACTTTTTTTTTTAAGTTAAGTATCTCCTTCATCCACAAGACACTTTAAATCTATAAAGAACTGACCACGATGGGATGGAAGTTGCTTCCTGTGGATTTTTAAGGAGGAAGATGGATCTTTTTGTCAGGCCTGGATACTGTATTCTCTGAACTGGGAGGTTCCAACACCCTGATGCTTTCCTGATCTCCCATTAAATTGTTCTTTAATATTGACTGAAAGGAGTAGGCAGTAACACTAAGAGCTGCCCTGGTGCCTCAAGGACCCCAGACATGTTACCATCATCTGTGGGGTTGCAGGATGGGATAACAAAGGAAGATTTGGCTTTCTTCCTCTTAGCTCAATGGTATCTGAGTAAATGGACTTCTGGCTTCTCCTGTTTCCCAAGGTGGCCCTTGGTTAGTTACATAATTTCAAGTCCAATATGCCTTATTCCCCTCATTACTTTGCTATTTTTAAATGCTCAGCTTCAAGAATATACTGGCAATTAACTGTGGTGCTTCATAGACATTATTCTTAACCTCTGACCCCACAATTCATGTAATCTCTGCCCTTCCTAAAGATAATTCAGAGTGGCCAAAAGTTTCATGACTTGGAATTTTCAACATCTTTTTGTGAACCAGAGGAGGGTAGTTGCATTGGATGAACAGGTGAAAAGGTTTGGTGCTTACAAGTCCTTTAACAAAACACTTTTTAGATTCACAATGAGTTCTTATCTATAAACAGTTATAATTAAGAGCATACATGTTAGTTTCTTAAATGTGTTGTAGGAAGTCTAAATCCCTCCTCTGCAAACAGAATGAAAAGCTATAAAGGCACAAGTAAATTACCCCAAGTCATCTATACTTAATAATATCTAAATACCAGTGAATACTGCAATGAAAAACATGAAATATTTTCTATTTGTGAAACAATATTTACACTTTCAAACTGTATTTGGAGATGAAAGCGAATTCTTCCAGCTACATACAAAGAACCCGTTAATTAAAGACGACCGTTTAATTATTAGCAGTTTGCATAGTTAACCAAGGTTCATAATGTTCCAAGCTCCCCAGAAACCGCATTTTCTCACCTAAGTTGTGTGTTCCAGTCATCCTCAAAAGGCAAACTAGAAAGGACTCAGGATACCATAAAACTCAGACTTCATTGGGAGATAAGGAAACTGATGCTCTAGGTAAGTGGCTTGTCCGCAGTTATAAAACCAGTTGATCCTAGACTCAAATGCCCATTTCTTAACTTCTGGACTGTTGGTTTCAAAGCTTGGGCGTTCCCTGTGTAAAATTTGAAACTGATCTAGATACAGGGAGGGCAAGGAGAAACCAAAGAGAGAAAAAGACCACTGCAGATAGGTAGGTGGCAGCTTTAAAAAACAAAAAAGGGAACTTACATGTAGTTTCTCTCCTGCAGCTGCAAGATGATCTCCTCATCCGCCCGCCATCTTAAGAGGCTTTAACTAGGCCGGGGGCGGGGGCGGGGCGGGGGGCCTTCGCGTATCTGTGCAGGTGGTTTCAATAACACATTAGGCTCTGAGGCTGCGTCCCTGAGGTAGCTCCTGGGAGTCGGGGTAGGGTGTAAAGAGGCTCTGATTGCCCGCGTCCAGCCTCCATCAGGGACCAGCCACCAACACTGACCAACATGACATGGATGATTTTCAGCTTTTAGTGGTGTATCAGAACACCTGTGGGCCATGCTAAACCACAGGCAGCGGGGTTCCCCTGCTCTGAGTTGCTGATTTAGATTATCAGAGGTGGGACTGGAGACTATGCATTTCAAATAAGATCCCAGACAGCTGCTGATGCTGCTGGTCCCAGGAGCCATTCTGAGAGCCAAAGCTCTACAGTGGTCTCCTTTTCTATTTACAAAGTATTTTAATTTCAAAGGACTTTTAAAAACTTATTTTGGAGAATTTTAAAAAGACACCAAAATGGACACAAAATGTATAAGGAATTCTCACAAATTTATTGTGTATGGACAATCATCTGATAATGGGCCATCTAAAGGAATTCTTGGGGGCTTCCCAGGTGGCACTAGTGGTAAAGAACTCCCCTGCCAATGCAGGAAACTCAAGAGACATAGTTTCGATCCCTGGGTAGGGAAGATCCCTGGAGAAGGACATGGCTACCCACTCCAGTATTCTTACCTGGAGAATTCAGTGGACAGAGGAGCCTGGTGGGTTACCCATAGGGCTGCAAAGAGTCAGACATGACTAAAGCAACTGAGCATGCAATTTTTTTTTTTTTTTAAGCAAAGGACTTCTTAACGCACCACTTTATTTTTTTCTGCACTTTCTTCTGGGGACAGACATTCTCATAATTATAAAAATGTAACAAAAATTATGTTTTGTATTATTATTCTCCAGACAAGAATACAGGAGTGGGTTGCCATGCCCTCCTCTAGGGGATCTTTCCAACCCAGGGATCGAACCCAGGTCTCCCTTATTGCAGGGGAATTCTTTACCATCTGAGTCACCAGGGAAGCACCAAAATCAGACTGATTATATTCTCTGCAGCCGAAGATGGAGAAGTTCTATACGGTCAGCAAAAACAAGACCAGGAGCTGACTGTGGCTCAGATCATGAACTCCTTATTGACAAATTCAGACTTAAATTGAAGAAAGTAGGGAAAACCACCAGGTCACTCAGGTATGACATATCAAATCCCTTGCAATTATACAGTGGAAGTGACAAATAGATTCAAGGGATTAGATCTGATAGAGTGACTGAAGAACTATGGACGGAGGTTTGTAACACTGTACAGGGGGTGGTGATCAAATCCATCCCCAAGAAGAAGAAATGCAAAAATGCAAAATGGTTGTCTGAGGAGGCCTTACAGATAGCTGAGAAAAGACAAGAAGTGAAAGGCAAAGAAGAAAAGGAAAGATACATTCATCTGAACACCGAGTTCCAAAAAATAGCAAGGGGATATAAGAAAGCCATCTTCAGTGATGAATGCAAAGAAATAGAGGAAAACAATAGAATGGGAAAGACTAGAGATCTCTTCAAGAAAATTAGAGATACTAAGGGAACATTTCATGAAAAGATGGGCACAATAAAGGACAGAAATGGTATGGACCTAATAGAAGCAGAAGATATTAAGAAGAGGTGGCAAGAATACACAGAGGAACTATACAAAAAAGATCTTAATAATCCGGATAACCATGATGGTTGATCACTCACCTAGAGCCAGACATCCTGGAATGCAAAGACAAGTGGGCCTTAGGAAGCATCACTACCAGCAAAGGTAGTGGAAGTGATGGAATTCCAGCTGAGCTATTTCAAACGCTAAAAGATGCTGCTGCTAAAGTGCTGTACTCAATATGCCAGCAAATTTGGAAAACTCAGCAATGGCCACAGGACTGAATAAGGTCAGCTTCATTCCAATCCCAAAGAAAGGCAATGCCAAAGAACACTCAAACTACTGCACAATGGCACTCATCTCACATGCTAGTAAAGTAATGCTCAAAATTCTCCAAGCCAGGCTTCAACTGTACCTGAACCATGAACTTCCAGATGTTCAAGCTGGCTTTAGAAAGGGCAGAGGAACCAGAGATCAAATTGCCAACATCCGATGGATCATCTATAAAGCAAGAGAATTCCAGAAATACACCTATTTCTGCTTCATTGACTATGCCAAAGCCTTTGACTGTGTGGATCAGAACAAAATGTGGAAAATTCTTCAAGAGATGGAAATACCAGACCACTTTACTTGCCTCCTGAGAAATCTGTATGCAGGTCAAGAAGCAACAGTGAGAACCCGAGATGGAACAATGGGCTGGTTCCAAATTGGTTAAGGAATATGTCAAGGCTGTATATTGTCACCCTGTTGTATACTGTCATATAAAAATAGGAACTTTTTATATGAATACTTATTTATTGTATTAGTAATATGTGTCTTGAGATAATTCTCTGTATGTTAACTTATATGCACCCTGTATATTTAATTTATATACAGAGTACATCATGGGAAATGCTGGATTGGAAGAAGCACAAGCTGGAATCAAGACTCTCAGGAGAAATATCAATAACCTCAGATATGCAGATGACACCACCCTTATGGCAGAAAGCAAAGAGGAACTAAAGAGCCTCTTGATGAAAGTGAAAGAGGAGAGTGACAAAGCTGGCTTAAAACTCAACATTCAGAAAACTAAGATCATGGCATGCAGTCCCATCACTCATGGCAAATAGATGGTGAAACAATGGAAACAGTGAGAAACTTATTTTCTTGGGCTCTAAAATCACTGCAGATGGTGACTATAGCCATGAAATTAAAACACCTGATCTTTGGAAGAAAAGCTATGACCAACCTAGACAGCATACTAAGAAGCAGAGACATTACCTTGCCAACAAATGTCCATCTAGTCAAACCTATGGTCTTTCCAGTAGTCATGTATGGATGTGAGAGCTGGACCACAAAGAATGCTGAGTGTCAGGCTGTGGTGTTAGAGAAGACTCTCGAGAGTCCCTTGGACAACAAGGAGATCCAACCAGTGAATTCTAAAGGAAATCAGTCCTGAATATTCATTGGAAGGACTGATGTTGAAGCTGGAACTCCAATACTTTGGCCAAAAATGTGTACTACTGACTCACTGGAAAAGACCCCGATGCTGGGAAAGACTGAAGGCAGGAGGAGAAGGGGACAACAGAGAATGAGATGGTTGGATGGCATGACCGACTCGATGGAGATGAGTTTGAGCAAGCTCTAGGAGTTGGTGATGAACAGGGAAGCCTGGTGTACTGAAGTCCGTCCAGTTGCAAAGAGTTGGACATGACTGAATGACTGAACTGAACTGAAGGAACTTTTTATATGAATGTTTATTTATAGTATTAGTAACATGTGTCTTGAGATAATTCTCTGTATGTTAAGATGCATATGCTGCTGCTACTGCTGCTGCTGCTAAGTCGCTTCAGTCATGTCCAACTCTGTGCGATCCCATAGATGGCAGCCCACCAGGCTCCGCCATCCCTGAGATTCTTCAGGCAAGAATACTGGAGTGGGTTGCCATTTCCTTCTCCAATGCATGAAAGTGAATAGTGAAAGTGAAGTCGCTCAGTAGTGTCCGACTCTGTGAGATCCCATAGATGCCAGCCCACCAAGCTCCCCCGTCCCTGGGATTCTCCAGGCAAGAGTACTGGAGTGGGGTGCCATTGCCTTATACATTATGTGTTATTATACATATGCATTTATGACTCAATGCTCAGACAAAATTATAAAAACATCTATGTGTTATACAACATAAGCCCCTGATCATGGCTTGTGAAATCTTATCCTAAACTGCTAACCTTTGCAATGTTCTAACACTTATCACCTTTGAGACATAACTGATTTAGGCAGTGTTGTCATATGTGTCTCTGGCTATATGTGATGGACGTGGTACTCTGGACATTTAGTGATTAGCACAGAAGAAAGAGAAAATGTAGAAAAAGCTGTCTGAGATAAAGCTTGGAGTTCCAATACATTCTTAACACTGATTTGTGATTTTTAAAAATGTGATTCCTGTTTCTTTTCTTCAAGTTTATTACATTGCAATAGTAAAGAATGGCTTTAGAGAATTTGTGAAACGACAACTATTTTTATCTAAGATCTATGAAAATATTGAATTTATGATACATTTTATTGAGATATAATTAACATTTAACATTGTGTAAGTTTGAGGTGTATATGTTGATTTGCTACATTTATATATTGCAGTCTGACTACTACAGTTGTGTTAGCTGACAGCTTTATCATGTCACATAATTATCATTTTTTATTGTTCTTGAGAACAATTAAGATCGATTCTCTTAGCACTTTGAAGTTTATAATACTGTATTGTTGACTATAATCACTATGCTGCATGTTCAGTCCCCAGGACTTATACATCTAGTACTTGCAAGCTTGTGCCCTTATACAACATCTCCCCAATTTTCCCCCTCCCAAAAGCACTTGGTAACTATTATTCTACTCTCTTTTAAGTTCAGTTTTTTAGATTATTATTTTATAGTAAACCAGTAATTCAGTAAATGAAATGTTTCTCTGAGTTCTTTGAGCTGTTTTAGCAAGTTAATTGAACTCGAGGAGGGGGTCATAGGAACCTCTGATTTATAGCCAGGTGGTCAGAAGTACAGATGACAACCTGGACTTCGGATTGGCATTCTCAGTTGGAGGGTTGTTGAGTCCTCCAGTTTTTAGTTGATCTGTCAGAAGTACAGGTAACAAACTTGGGCTTGTGTGTGTGTCTGGAGGGTGGTCTTGTAGGACTGAGTCCTTTACCTATGGAATCTCATTCTATTGCTGGGTAGGTAGTGTCACAATTGAGTTGAATTCTTGGACACCCTACTAGATAGATTATGAGAATTGCTTGTTGGTGTGGGGAAGCATACACACACACACACACACACACACACACACACACACACACACACACACACATTGGAGTTGGATCCAGGTAGCTTATTTAGCCAGAGAAGGCAATGGCAACCCACTCCAGTACTCTTTCTTGGAAAATCCCATGGATGGAGGAGCCTGGTGGGCTACAGTCCATGGGGTCGCTAAGAGTCAGACATGACTGAGCGACTTCACTTTCACTGTTCACTTTTATGCATTGGAGAAGGAAATGGCAACCCACTCCAGTGTTCTTGCCTAGAGAATCCCAGGGACGGGGGAGCCTGGTGGCTGCCATCTATGGGGTCACACAGAGTTGGACACGACTGAAGCAACTTAGCAGCAGCAGCAGCTTATTTGGCTGAATACACAATAGAAATGTTTACACCTGTGCACCAAATAACATGGACAGGAATGTTCCTGGCAGTTTTGTACATAAACACCAAAACTTGGGAACAACACAAATGTCCAATCACAAGTGAAAGGAAAATAATATATTCATATAATGTGATATATATATATAATATGAGTCATATAATGGGATACAACTCACAAAGAAACAAATAAACTACTGATAGATGCAAAACTGTGGATGAATCTCACAGACAAAATATTATGTGAAAGAAAGCCAAACAGAAAAGTGGACAATCTATATGATTCTATTTATATGAGGTACAGAAGAGCCACAATTCTTCCATAATAAGGAAGGCATTTGAACCCATAGTGGCCTAGAACAAGTAATGCTAAAATGTAGATTTAGTATCTTCTCTTTTCATTGTGAAATGTCACTCAGTCATAGAACTCATTTGGAGAAGGCAATGGCACCCCACTCCAGTACTCTTGCCTGGAAAATCCCATGGACGGAGGAGCCTAGTAGACTGCAGTACATGTGGTCTCGAAGAGTTGGACACGGCTGAGAGACTTCACTTTCACTTTTCACTTTCATGCATTGGAGAAGGAAATGGCAACCCACTCCAGTGTTTTTGCCTGGAGAATCCCAGGGATGGCGGAGCCTGGCGGGCTGCCGTCTATGGGGTTGCACAGAGTCGGACACGACTGGAGCGACTTAGCAGCAGTAGCAGCATATAACTCATTATCTTTTTTCTTAAACTCAGAGGTAACAACTTGAAAACAATTTATAGCCTATATTTATTTATGTAGGCTTCCCTGGTGGCTCAGATGGTAAAGAATCTGCCTGTAGTGCACACAGCCTGGGTTCGAGCCCTGGGTAAGGAAGATCCCTTGGAGAAGGGAATGCTACCCACTCTAGTGTTCTTGCCTGGAGAAGCCCACAGACAGAGGAACCTGGCGGGCTACAGTCCATGAGGTTGCAAAGAGTCAGACACAACTGAGAGACTAATACTTTGACTTCATACGTATACGTAGTTGGCACAATTTATACAACTCCTTGTAAGCTACTGTTTAAGTAACTGCAAAGATGCATCTATTCTTGGAAGATCATAGTATAACTCTTGAGAGCTTTGCTTAATACTTTTTTTTTTGAAATTAAAAAAAATAAATGTCATAAATATCTAATTTCATAATTTAAAAAAATATATATGCCTTATGTTTAGACACATGATTGTTTCAAAGAATGATAAATAATATGCAGACCTGGAAGAAAGGTACAGCCCTGATTTCCAAACCATACTCTGGATGGGACTATTTTCTACCCAAACTGGACTATTCTACAAAGGCACACAAGGCTGGAAGGTGCTCTGGACACTGAAAAAATTCAGGCCACAAAGACATCTGCTGAGATGTTACATTTTGCTTTTGCTGAAGTTTTGCACCATCCTCTGTTGCCCCAGATACAAAATCAAATGGAATTAAATCCCAGGAATGAAGCTGAAGTCACAGGTTTTGTTTGTCTTTGGAAATCTCAGAATTCTTTTTCAGTACTGCCTTTCTGATCTCTGGAATGGAGCAAACCTTCATACTCTGGAGGCAATTTTTACACCAGAGGACATGCTTAAATATCATTTTTCTTTTGGGGAGTGACTGTTTCTTAAACGGTAACCTTGACATATTATTAAATGTGTCACCTCTCCCAATTAAAATATCCTTTTATAAGCCAGGTGCTGCCCTCAGCATTGCAATGGCTGAAATAAAGTGGGATATAGAAGAAGATTTTTCACATCAGTGGAAGTGGTAGAGCCAGAAAATGAATTGAATTCCTTTTAGATGAATTTTTTATGGATCAGCAGATTTATTCAGAGTTACTTAAAAAGCAGTTAACATTCCATTAGCAACAAACTGTGATCTGTGTCAGGAATAAGACACTCTTCAGTCATTATTTTAGCACAAGAAGTCACTTCAGAAAAAAAAGTGCAATTATTGAATCTCTAAAAGGCAAATAAATACTGAAGCAAAACTAGGTCATTTTTCTTATAGAATTACGAATATTATGCTTGATTCTTTGCTTCATTTAATCAAAGCATTTGTTCTATTTTTGTAGGTTTGTGATCGGGAAAGATAAAATGATTTTTTTCTTAAAGAACAGTAAAGTAGACATATTTTCACACAGTTCATAGCAATGGTTTCAGGAACAAATGGTTGGAACTACTGCTTGAAGGGGTGAGAGATGCTATTTGGGGTTTCCCAAGCCTGGGTTGTAGGACAGGGGCATTTCCAAACAGGAAAAGATGCCTGGCCTCAAGTGCTGGGGAACTGTGGAGAGGCCAGCGTTCAGAGGCTTATTCACGCCTTTCGTTGACAGCACAGGGTCTAAGCTCAAGCCTCTACACTTTAGAATCTCTTTTGGTATTAACCAGATGGAAGCAGACAGTTGAAAAATCCTAAAGGGGTATATGAATCATGCTGAAAGTTGGCTTCTCAGAAAACACTGAACCCCTTTTGAAATAAATGGATGACAACGATGCTGGAGAAAACGAAGTATTCATGTTATTTTTTTCTTTGAGCTATTTACATGAAGTTAGATCTCTTCTGGGAAGATAGTGTAAATGTATTTACCCCTTTTCCTCCAAGTAAGTGAAACTAAAACACATCCATATGTATATATGTATATGTGTATAAATATGTATATTACTCTGAAAGGTGGAGAGAAGGCAGATGGGCTAAGAATAACCTTGGAACTCAAGGCACAACATGGCTGTGAGTTCCCAAAGAAAGTTTGCTCTCTTTAGAGAAAGGACTCAGAAAAGTTCAGCTAAGTAGACAGAAAGCTTAATAGCTTCTCTACTCCAGCCAAATACTACAGAAAAAATCTGTTGCCTCAAACTCACCCTCACCAGTAAAGTCCTGTTGATTAAAACAGATGAACAACTTGAGAGTTGTGAGTTAAGTTTTATTTGGGGCAAAATGAGGACTGCAGCCCAGGAGGCAGCACCCCAGATAGCTCTGAGAGACTGCTCCAAAGAGGTAGTGGGGGAAGGTCAATATATACAGGCTTTGGTGAAGGGGGAGTTCAGTGCAAACAAACGTCTACAAGAGGTTTTCTCCTAGTCACAAGGATCTGATGTTACCATGCAGGAAGGGATTTAGTGCTTTCCTAGATATGAGGAGATGCAGGGATTGAGATCATAAAGTCTATTCCTAAAAAATACGCAACTATCTAAAGACCTGTCCCACCAGATTCCCTGGAGCAGAGTGCCTCATTCCACCCTGAATTCCCTCAGGTGTTATTGAAGGTCAACAGCTATAGCAGCATGGGGTTCAATCTTCACAGAAGCAGACAGCAAATGCCCATGTTATTAGGTTGTTGGCAATGCTCTTGGAAAGTGCCAATTTGTAGTTAACAGCCCAAATGGGAGCCTACACATTCAGACTCACATTTGCCAGGCTGTAAGAAAGTGCCACAAACCCCCACTGGACTGGTATCAGAGAAGGCTGAATAGGGGGCAGGACTTTCATGCTCATCTCCGCTTGGTGGTAATAAGGCTCTGCCTTCAACACTGTCAGCGGAGGCCAATGGAAAGTCTGGACATCTAACCACACCTTGCAGCAACAAGGGTGGTGGAGAGATAGGACCTTCATCACCTCTGGCTCATCAGGAGGACACCAGCAGCACAATGGAAGGATTAGTGAACT
This sequence comes from Capra hircus, assembly GCF_001704415.2. Lineage (NCBI taxonomy): Eukaryota > Metazoa > Chordata > Mammalia > Artiodactyla > Bovidae > Capra > Capra hircus. The sequence goes on along the minus strand of NW_017189516.1, from coordinate 34,211,956 downwards.
GAAAGAACAATTCTAATTCTAATCTGCATAACAGAGAAATGGAGAATTAAAAAAAAAAACACAGGAAGAGAGCCTTAGGGATCTGTGAGATTATAACAAAAATCTAATATTCATGTCATCAGTGACCCAGAAAGAGAAGTGAAAAAGGATACATCTGAAAAAGTACCTGAAGAAATAATGGAGGAAAACTTACAAAATTTGGCAAAAGACATACATCAACAGTTTTTAAAAGCTGATAAAATTCTAAATAGGATAAATCCAAAGAAATGCATAACAACACACTTGAGACTCAAACTTCTAAAAAGTGAACACAGTAAAAAATCATGAAAGCAGCTCAGAGAAATGACAAATAAAATATCAACAAATTTCTTATTAGAAAATATGGAGGCAAAAAGGAAGTGACACTTTTTTTTAGTGCTGAGAGAAAAGAAATGTCAACCTAGATTCCTATGTCCAGTGGAAATATTGTTCAGAAAGGAAGCACAGACATTCTTAGACAAAGGAAAATTACTGGAATTTGTCACCTAGAGACCAATTCCAAAGATGAGAGACATTTCTCTAAACAGAAAGAACATTATAAAAACAGGAATATTAGAACATAAGAAAGGAAGAAAGAATACAATGAACAAACATATGGGTAATTGCCACAGACTTTCCTTCTTCTTTTGGTGTTTTCTAAATTATGACTGATGTTGGAAGAAAAAAATTATAACACTCTTTGATGTGGTTTTAAACACATGTAGAGGAAATGTTTTTAAAACTATATAATAAACAAGGGAGGGTAAAGGAAAGTATGGATGCTACACTTCATTTAAACTGATAAAATGATACCAGTAGACTAACAATTTTTGAGTATATAGTAAGAAAGCTACCATAAAAATGTTATGCGAAGAAGTACTCTTAAAAACCCTTTAGATGAATCAGAGTGGCACCTTAAAAATGTATAAGTAACCATAGCAAGACAAGATTATAAACAGAGGAACATACAATGAATTGAACAAAGATGAACTGAAAAAAAATAAAATTGAAAAATAGAAAGATTAGCATTTCTCTTTTGAGAAACATGTATCATTACAGACTGTGTAGGCATCAGAAGGTTAGCAAGGGAATAAAACAAAGATATCTACATACACACGTTTGTCAACTCAATTGGCAAGGATGTTCAGAAACTGCAACCTTTGTGAATTCTGTTGCAATTGTAAACTGGTACAGACGCTGTGGAAAATAGTGTAGTGGTTTCTCAAAAAATTAAAAATAGGATTACCATATGTGTCAGCTATTCCACTTCCAGGTATGCACCCATTAACTGAAATCAAGACCTCAAACACATATCTGTACACCCATTTTCTTTTTCTTTTTTTAATTGAAGTATAGCTGATTTACCATGTTGTATTAGTTTCTTGTATACAGCAAAGTGATTCAGTTACACGTGAATTATTTCCATTAAGGTTTATTACAAGATGTTGAATATAGTTTCTTGTGTTAACACAGTAGTACCTTGTTGTTAATCTATTTTTATATATAATAGTGTGTATTTGTTAATCCCAAACTCCTAATTTATCTTTACCTCACCCCTTTTCCCTTATTCCCATATTCTCTATGTGTATGAGTCTGTTTCTCTTTCATAGGTATGTTCATTTGTGTCGTATTTTAGATTCCACATATGTGATGTCATATGATATTTGTCTTTCTCTGTCAGACTTATTTCACTTAGTATGATAATATCTAGGTCCATCCGTGTTGCTGCAAATGTCATCATTCACTCTTTTTATGGTTGAGTAGCATTCCATTGTATACACCACATATTCTTCATCCATTCCTCTGTTGATGGACAAAGTAAGGTTGCTTTGAATTATAGTTTTATCTGGATATATGCCCAGGAGTGGGATTGCTGGATTATATGGCGACTCTATTTTTAATTTTTCAAGGATCCTCCATACTGTTTCCCATATTGGCTACATGTTGATTATGCATGTGTGCTGATTTATGTCTGACTCTTCGCAACCCCATGGACTGTGGCCCACTAGGCTCCTCTGTCCATAGGATTTCCATGGTGAGAATACTGGAGTGGGTTGCCATTTCCTTCTCCAGGGGATCTTCCCGACCCAGGGATTGAACCCATGTCTCCTGCATCTCATGCAGTTTCTTTACCAGCTGAGCCACCCAGGAAGCCCAATTTACATTTATATTGGCTACCAATTTACATTCCCACCAACAGTGTAGGAGGGTTCCCTTTTCTCCACACCCTCTCCAACATTTGTTATTTGTAGACATTTTAATGATGGCCATTCTGACTGTGTATACCCATTTTCACAGCAGCATTATTCACAACAGTCAAAAGGTGGAAGCAACCCAAGTGTTCATTAGTGGGTAAAGGGATAAATGAGATGGGGCATATGTATACACACATACACACACAGTGGAATATTATTCAGCTATAAAAAGAAGGAAATTCTGTCATATGCTACAATAAGGATAAACACTGAGGATACTAGGCTAAGTGAAATAAGCTAGCCATAAAAGGACAAATATTGTATGACTCTGCTTATCTCAGGTCTCTAAAGTAGTCAAATTCATAGAGATAGAAAGTATAATGGTGGTTGCCAGGGGCTGAAGGGAGGGGAGAATAGGGAGTTATTGTTTAAGGGGTATGTACTAGGAATCTGATTGAACTTTTTGGCCAACTCAATAGGTTCAGTTTGGAAAGATGAAAAGTGTTCTAGGCTAGATAGAGTTAATAGTTGAACAATGTCAATGTAGTTAATGCCACTAAACTATAAACTTAATGGTTAAAATAGTAAACCTTGTGTATTTTACCACACAAATATGTTAAAATGAAAGAAACGTAGTTGACTCAGATAAATAAGTAAGTTATGGTTCAGTTGGTAAAGAATCTGCCTGCAATGCAGGAGACCCAGGTTCGATCCCCGGGCTGGGAAGAGCCCCTGGAGGAGGGAATGGCTGCCCACTCGAGTGTTCTTGTCTGGAGAATTCCATGGACAGAGGACCCTGGCAGGCTATAGTCCACAGGGTCACAAAGAGTCGGACACGACTGAACAACTAACACACTTTCACATAGATTTATTTAATCTCTATATCTGGTTATATACCTCATCTCCCTTATCCCACCTTAGTCTGACCTTGGTAAATTGTGGAGACCATCAACCTTCTATATCCCTTATTCCATATGTCACTGTTACTGTGCTTTTTCTTTTAATAGACCCAGAAGGAAATCCATCTGGCAAACACACTCTGACTAAAGAATTAGCACCTGAAGTTTAAGTATAAAGGAGAAATCTATCAGGATTTAGGTATGCTGCCAAGTCACTTCAGTCGTGTCTGGAAGCCCACCAGGCCCGTCCCTGGGATTCTCCAGGTAAGAACACTGGAGTGGGTTGTCATTTCCTTCTCCAATGAATGAAAGTGAAAAGAGAAAGTGAAGTCGCTCAGTCGTGTCCAACTCCAAGTGACCCCATGGACTGAGGCCTACCAGGCTCCTTCATCAATGGGACTCTCCAGGCAAGAGAGTACTGGAGTGGGGTGCCATTGCCTTCTCCCATCAGGATTTAGGTATAACCCAAGGAAAAACCTTATAGACAGACTTCCCCAGTGGTATGAACAAGCCAGTGAATGGTATTAGTAAGCAAGATACATCATAGCAGCTCCAGTTTGTTTCTTTCTGCACATTTATTTTATTTTTCTACCTGAAGTTGGGCCTTACTGATGTTTTGTCTGCTGTAGACATTGCTATACTTGACTCCGAAATTTACCTAACTGAAAGATCAAGATCAAAAGAGCTTCTCCCGTCGCAATGCCAAATTCCTAGGGAAAGAATCTGATGGCTTTTCCCAGGTGAGTTCAATGCTCTTTTTGCAATAGATTGTGGGGTGATATGGGAGGATGAATATGGATACTGAGGACTTAAGTCTAGAGACCAGTGATATTTGTCTTTTGAAAGAGATGAAGCTATTGGTAAGAGAGAACCAAAGGCATGAGTGAAGCAGATAACTTTGGATGAGCCCCTTCTTGGGGGTGTCTCACAAATACCACTGACTGGACAGCATATGCCTGTAGTGAGGATGCCCCCACCTCTCTGTGATACATATGTCAACAGTTATTACATAACTATTAGAGGATGGAGTGATTCATCAGTTCCTGTAGTACCTCTCCTATATTCTTCCAGCACTCACTGGCTAGTACAACAGCCCTGATCCACTGCAAATTTCTGCCCAAGGACTTTCTTTCATACACATATGAATTAATGCCCTTAGTAAATGGCCCTATGGAGCAGCCCTTGTGTGTGCATACTCAGTTGCTCAGTCGTGTCTGATTCTTTGCAACCCCATGGACTGCAGCCCACCAGGTTCATCTATCCGTGGGATTTCCCAGGTAAGAATACTGGAGTGGGTTGCCATTTTCTTCTCTAGGAGATCTTCCCAACCCAGGGATTAAATCAACTGTCCTGTGTTTCTTGAATTGGCAGGTAGGTTTTTTTTTTTTTTTTTTTTTTTTTAACCACTGAGCCACATAGGAAACCCACAGAGTAGCCCTTAGCAATGACTAATGAGAACTGGAGAGAAAACCATGGACCTAACTACCCTCTGAGAAATAAGGAGGATAACTCTGAGGCATATTCTTCTATCCTGGACTGCAGAGAACCCCATTTGAACACAGAACAAACCTGCTAGTATTTCATCTTTTTTTTTTTTTTTTTGGCTTCCTCTACTTTCATATTTGGTTTCACTCACTTTCTCACTCCTCTAATGGTGCTAACTCCCAAATAGACTGCCTGTCCTAAAATACCATATATTTTTTTTTTTCCTTTTGGGGATGCAACATAATACAGAAGCATAGGACATAAATTGCCAAATGCCCGTCTTCAGGGCTGGCATGATGGCGGGGAACAGGAGAGCTCAGTAGTTGGCAAAGGTTGGTAAAAGTAAGAGAGAAAGAGACAAGGAATCATGAGAAAGCTTCAGGTCTGATGTGGACCTGGCTGAGTCAGGGTGTAGAGTGTGAATATGGCTGGAACACTGAAGAAGATCTGATTTATGCAGAGAAAAGAAAAAGCAGCATTGGAAAAGATGGTGCAATGTCCTCAGCCAGATCATGGAGGAAGGTCAGTAACAGACAAGCTGACTCAGATTCACCCCCTTGGAATCTAAGCAGATGGAAACACAAAGGGAGCAGGACCCTGCTGGCTGCCTGGAGATTTGGGGTTCATGTGGTCAGTGACCTGAGGTGTATTAGGGAAACTTCTCAGCTGCAATCCAGAAGAGTGAATTAACAATTCATTAATATAGTCTTGTGTGTATGCATGCTCAGTCGCTTTAGGCATATCTGACCCTTTGCGACCCCATGTACTATAGCCTGCCAGGCTCCCCTGTTTGTGGGGTTCTCCAGGCAAGAACACTGTTGTGGGTTTGCCAAGCCCCCCTCCAGGGGATCTTCCTGAACTAGGGATTGAACCCATGGTTCCCGCAACTCCTGCATTGCAGGCAGATTCTTTACCCACTGAGCCACCTGGGAAGCCCCTTACATAATCTCAGTTCACTTGAATAATTGATTGTTAACCTGTCAATATAGAGAATGCTGCCTGACAAATGAAACCACTGGCTAATGTTTCACTTTAGTAAAGTATTTCTTGTAAGAGGAAAGCATTATTTCCTTGCAGATATAATTTTAAAAAGATAAGGCCTTCATTTGAAAACTGGGTAAAACACAGTGTGTTAAAGCTTAACGATAGAGGGTACTTCAGAGTTTTACTCAGGAACATGTTAATTAATAAGTAAAGATATAAAGAGCCAACAATCTGACATGTATTCACTGAGAATATGCTAACTCTGGCAGAGAAAAACATAAAAATTACTTATCCAATCCTAAAATGTAGAGACCAAGCCTCTTTTCAATTGATAGCTGATGAGAAAGAACCAGTTCCAATATCCTTCACTAGTTGATTGAATTGCAAAGTTTTACATAACTCTTTATAAGGCTAAAATAGAAAAAACATAAAACTTTAGTAACTGTTTATAATCTATATAATTAAATCCCTAGAAATTCCATAGCTATTTCTACTTGAAAGTGATTGGATTCTCTTTATTAATTCTATTTCCAACACTCTAATAAAATGTGTAGTTAAAAATAACCCAGAGACACTAGGAAAAAGGTACTCTATGTTCCTTTTTTGATGTATACACTTTGGCTTTAAAAATTTCACAATCACGGATATAAAATACAAATAAGAACCAAAGAGAAGGGAATGGCTACCTACTCTAGTATTATTGCCTGGGAAATTCTATGGACCGAGGAGCCTGCGTGGTTACAGTCCACAGGGTTGCAAAGAGTTGGAAACAGCCACTAAACAACAAGACAAGATAGACATTTTCATATACAAAAGACAATATAGAAAGGTGGAATAGTTATGGAGTTGATGGTCTATATTCCAAATCATGGAGTTTCCCTCTCTGGGAAAAGAAGGACTAGAGATTTTTCATGTGAAATAGAGAAAAGGAGTTGGCTTCACTGCTTAAATCCAGGGACTATGATTTCTAAAGATATGGTGAAAAAATACCGGAAAATGCTGCCTGAGGCTGCAATTTATACAGAGCAGCAGCAGGCACTGTAACCGGAGCTGCCTGAGGCTCACTAATCAGTTCTGTATTTCTTTCATATCCCACCAGGGAGGAGGCCCAAGCCTTCATTATGAGAGCTACTTGTCAACTGAGAGCCCTAGGACATTCCTGGAAGTAGCCTCATAAGGTCTTGTCAGGGAGGAAAGAGCTGAGAGAGTGAAAGAAAGAGAAAATAATGCAAAATAATTCAAAAAATATATATTCCCTTTAGATAAGTCTGTGATCTACCATCCTAAAATGCATGAAGAGGGACTTCCCTGGTGGTCCAGTGGTTTAGAATCCAATGTAGGGAGCACAAGTTTGATCCCTGGTCAGGGAACTAAGATCCTACATGCCATGCAGCATGGCCTAAAACTTTTTAAAAAATAAAAATTCATGAAGAGACCTAATGCTGAGAAAGACAACTAACAAGATAAACATCAGAACAGGAATTATATACTCATGATGTTAATTTTATTGACTATGTTGACAAATGCTATATAGTATGCATGGCTAGGATGCTAAGTCGCTTCAGTCGTGTCCGACTCTGTGCGACCCCATAGACGGAAGCCCACCAGGCTCCCCCGTCCCTGGGATTCTCCAGGCAAGAAAACTGGAATGGGTTGCCATTTCCTCCCTCCAAGGCATAAAAGTGAAAAGTGAAAGGGAAGTCGCTTAGTCGTGTCCAACTCTTAGCGACCCCATGGACTACAGCCTACCAGGCTCCTCCATCCATGCGATTTTCCAGGCAAGAGTACTGGAGTGGATGGCTAGGATACTCAGAGATAAAGTCTTATTAAAGAATGAACAAGAAAACATTAAACCAGAAGTTACATATATTTAAAAGGTGAATATAAGAAAAACTAAAATATGGGAAATACCAAACATCATCAAAAGAAACAATAAAATCAAAAGACAGGATAAACTCTAAATAGAACATCATTGAAAAGACTATTACTGACTTGGAAGATAGCACTGAACACTTCATCTACCACACAATAAAGAGATATAAAAAAAGGTAAAATCAATGCACAAGCTGTAAATATCCCCACAAGATAGACTGAGATCCTTTAAACTCATGCTTCAGGCCCTATGCTCTCAGGATCTTGTTCCAAAATAAAGAATGCAGGCAAGGAAGAGAAGGAATATTTGATATTAGTTGAGAATTTTCTAACATTGAAGAGAGATATAAGTATTCAAAATAATAGCACACTTTGAGTACCAAGCAGAATAACAAGAATAAAATAACATAATAGACCCATTGCTAGATATATAATAAAGAAATTTTCAGGAAATAAAGAATGAAAGGGGAAAAAAACTTAGAAGCTAAATGTCAGTTTATCTTTTAGGTAAACTTGACATACAACAGATTTCTCATCAACAAGAAAGGCCCATAAAAGATGGGGTAATAGCTTCAAAGTGCTGAGGGGAAAATAATTTTGAACTTAGAATTCTATGCCCAGAGAAAGTGTAATTCCAAAGTAAGGGCAAAATGTAGATATTTCTAGAAATAAAAAGACTAAATTAACTTGCCACAAACTAACCAAACTAACCCTTACAGAGGGGTTTCCCGGTGGCTCAGAGTATAAAGTTTCTGCTTGCAATGTGGGACACCTGGGTTCAATTCCTGGGTCGGGAAGATCCCCTGGAGAAGGAAATGGCAACCCACTCCAGTATTCTTGCCTGGAAAATCCCATGGATTTTTACAGTCCATGGGGTCCCAAAGAGTCAGACATGAATGAGTGATTTCACTTTAACCCTTACAATCCTTGATTTTGATTAGAAGAAAGACCCTAAATGAATGATGTGTTTTTTTCCCCTTTGCTTGTATATTTCAATGATGCGGTTTGTTTACAAGATGGTTGGATAGGACTCAAAACTTCCCTAGGTTCCTCACAATGCCTGCTTAAGCCTTTCCTTCCCAGGGTAAATACCCTATATTGTCCAGTCTGTTCTCCAGGAACTATTCCTTGCTGTATGATTGGTTGGGTCAGTGGGGACAAGATCCATGGCTTGTATACCCCAAAGTCAGAAGTAAGATCTAGACATTTCTCTCTTTAACCAACTTTTCAGTTTATATCACTGCCTGTTCTCTCTGCTTTTTACTCTTTAAATGTTTGGTTTTTAGAGTCATTCCATGGTGCTCTTCTCTTACTGAATATTTTGTCTTAACGTGTGAACATTAGAAATACCTAAGCACACTTAAAGTGTAGACTCTTGCATTCAGCCTCAAATAATGACCCAGAAAATGAAGGAGAGTGAACCCTGCAACTGCATTTTTAGCAATCAATTGAGACAATTAACTAAGAACCACTGCTTTTATAAGCTTTCTATAAGCATAATCATGCTTTGCTTTTACTTATACCAATAAGTCACAAAATTTATATCAGAATCAAACCCATGTTAAACGTTCCATACAAATATATTTACCTGCTAACTGGGCCATTTCAAAATAAATGTCCTTTATTTACCTAAACTAGGTCATTCAGATTTGAACCCATCTTCCTACCCCTTGACTCCACGTAGTCCCTGAGCTGCAATGTGTTCCCACTCACATTTGTTTACACATTTTCTATCAATCCCCAACCCACTAATCCTGAGTTCCAACCAGCGCTTACTCCTAGACATATTATGTACTGTCACATTTTTTTATACTTTGGCACATGTCCCTCCTCCTAGTCTGAGAGGTCACATTCCTCTTCTATATCTGGAGACTCCAACTCTATTAATATCCTGGTCAAATGTAATGTCTTCTGTGAAGTCTTTCCTTACTTCCCAGCCAGGTCCCCACCTCTGTTTCTATGCCAAGGTCTCAATCATAGCATTTTCCATGTGGTCTGGAAACTATCTGCTTACACCTGTCTTCCTCACCAGTCAGGGAGAACTTGCAGAAAGGTCTGATCAGCGCTCATCTATTTTTATATCTCAGAATTCAGTACAGGCCTTGCTGCTGCTGCTGCTGCTGGTAAGTTGCTTCAGTCGTGTCCAACTCTGTGCGACCCCACAGAAGGCAGCCCACTAGGTTCCTCTGTCCCTGGGATTCTCCAGGCAAGAACACTGGAGTGGGTTGCCATTTCCTTCTCCAATGCGTGAAAGTGAAAAGTGAAAGTGAAGTCGCTCAGTCCCATCGCCTTCTCTGGAGTATTGGACCTAGCTTGGAGCAATTATTCAGCATGTGTTTCTTAAGCAGGGCATAACCACACAAGGGAATTGGTAGATACTTGGGCTTCCCTGGTGGTTCAGAGGGTAAGGAGTCTGCCTGCAATGAGGGGGACCTGGGTTCAACCCCTGTGTTGGGAAGGTCCACAGGAGAAGGAAATGGCAACCCACTCCAGTACTCTTGCCTGGAAAATCCCATGGATGGAGGAGCCTGGTAGGCTACAGTCCATGGGGTCGCCAAGAATTACATGACTGAGTGACTGAGTGACTTGGACAACATTCACAGAACCTACACATTTCAAATCAGCATATGTGTATTTTAAAATGTACACTGTCAACTTCATATGGAACTTTCAGGATCTCAGAAAACTTTTACATTCTATTTCTCAGGAAATTCACATATTAATGAGCAAACTGTGATCAAGAAGCTCCAAGTAAAACCTTTTAATTTTTTTTAAGATTTATTTTTAAATATGAAGCTACAAATATCAACAGCATGTTCTGTGTCCTCTAGAGATAAGAAAGAAACGTGTGGACATTGTTAGCTCTATGTGTGGTTACTCCCCCTAAACCTCATGTAACTGTTCTAGTCTCTAAACTGATTTGGTGCCCTTTGACTTTTTTTAAATTGAAGTATAGTTGATTTATAATACTGTGATAGTTTTAGATGTACAGCATAGTGATTCAATTATTTTTCTGATTATATTCCATCATAGGTAATTATAAGTATTGAATATAGTTCCCTGAGCTATAAGGTAGGCCTTTGTTGCTTATCTATTTTATGTAGTTTGTTTTCTTTGATTCCACACTCCTCCTTTTTCCACCCTCCCTTTCCCCTTTGGTAGGCATAAGTTTGTGTTCTACGTCTGTGAGTTTGTCTTCTATGTCTATGAGTCTGTTTCTGCTTTGTATGTAATATTTTTTTTGGATTCCACATATAAGTGATATCATATAGTATGTCTTTCTCTGACTTATTTCACAAAGTAAAATATTCTCTAGGAATATCTGTGTTGCTGAAAATGGCAATATTTAATTCATTCTTAAGGCTGGGTAATATTTCTTTGTGTGTGTGTATATATATACATATGTGTGTGTGTGTGTGTGTGTGTGTGTGTGTATAGTTGCTGTTGTTCAGTCTTTGCAACCCCATGGACTGCAGCACACCAGGCCTCCCTGTCCCTTACCATCTCCCGGAGTTTGCCCAAGTTCACGTCCATTGCATCGGTGATGCCATCCAGTCATCTCATCCTCTGATGTCCACTTCTCCTTTTGTTGATGCTTTGTCTTTTCCTTTTGTTGATGGTTTCCTTTGCTGCATAAAAGCTTTTAAATTTGAATACTTCTCATTTGTTTATTTACTGCATTTGCCTTGGGAGAGTGATCTAAGAAAATACTTCTATAATTTATTTCAGAGAAAATTTTGCTTATGTTTGACCTATGTTCTCCTCTAGAAGTTCTATGGTGTCAAGTCTTACATTTGGGCTTCCCAGGTGGCTCTGTGGTAAAGAATCTGCCTACCAATGCAGGGTATGCAGGAGACATGGGTTCGATTCCTGAGTTGGGAAGATCCCCAGGAGAAGAAAATGGCACTCCACTCCAGTATTCTTGCCTGGAAAATTCCATGGACAGAGGAGCCAGGCAGGCTATAGTCCATGGGAATTGCAAAAGGTTGGACACAACTGAGAATGCACACATGTTTTGTATTTAGGACTTTAAACCATTTTGAGTTTTTGTATATGGTGTGAGAAAGTGTTCTAATTTCAATGATTTACAAGTAGCTGTCCAGCTTTTCCAACATCACTTGCTGAAGAGACTGTCTTTTCTCCATTGTATATTCTTATCTCCATTCTCACAGGTTAATTGACCATAGGTGTGTGGGTTTGTTTCTGGGCTCTCTGGTGTATTCCATTGACCTATATATTTGTGCCAATACCATGCTGTTTTGATTACTTTTTGTTTTGTAGTCTTATCTGAAGTCTGGAAGGGTTTTACCTCTAGCTTTTTGTTCTTTTTCTTCAGGTTTGCTTTGGCAACATTGTGTCTTTTATCTTTCCATATAAGTTTTAGGATTACTTTTTCTACTACTTCTGTGAAAAATGTCATGGGTATTTTGATGGGGATTGCATTATATCTATAGTTTGCTTTAGGTAGTATGACCATTTTAACAATATTAATTTTTCCAATCCCAGAACATGGGATATCTTACCATTTCTTTGAATTATCTTTAAGTTCTTTTATCAATGTTTTATAGTTTTCAGCATATAGGTCTTTAAACTTATTGGTTATGTTTATTTTTAGATATTTTATTTTGATGTAATTTTAAACAGGATTTTTTTTCAATTTCTTTTTATGGTACTTCATTATTACTTTAAAGAAATACAACAGATTTCTGTATATCAATCTTGTATCCTACTGTAGAAATACAAAAAACCATAAGGGAATACTATAAACAATTATATGCCAACAAATTTGACAACCTAGAAGAAACAGACAAGTTTCTAGAAACATACCACCCACCAAAATTGAATCAAGAAGAAACATATTTAAAAAAAGAAGAAAAAATAGATCATTTAAATAGACTGATCACTAGATATGAAGTAGAATCTGTAATTTAAAAACTCTACAAACAAAAGTCCAGGACCAGATGGTTTCACAGGCAAAATTCTATCAAACATACAAAGAAGAACTTACACTGGTCCTTCTCAAAATCTTCCAAAACAAGTGAAGAGGAGGGGGCACTCCTAAAGACATTCCACAAAGCCGCCATCACCCTGACACCAAAATTAGACAAAGACACCAGCAAAAAAGAAAATTACAGTCCAACATCTTTCATTAATATATAGATGTGAAAATTCCCCACAAAATATTAGCAAACTGAATCCAACAAGACCAAAACCATCATATACCACAACCAAGTGCGATTCATCCCAAATTCACAAGGATGGGTCACAATATGCAAATCAATCAACGTGATACACAACATCAACCAAAGAAAAGACAAAAACCACCTGATCAAAAAACTAAGAGGAGAGGACACTCCCAAAGACATTCTATAAAGCCACCATCACCTAAGGTCCTACTGTATAGCACATAGAACTATTAATATATTCAATATCATGTGATAAACCATAATGGAGAAGGATATATAAAAGAAAGAATGTATATATACATATAACTGAATCACTTTGCTGTACAGCAGAAATTAACACAACATTGTAAATCAAGTATACTTCATTAAAAAATATTGACTACGAAATGAAGAAAAAACAACTAGAAAAGTAGATGGCTAATCTTATATCCTGCTACCTTCTTGAATTCATTTATTAGTTGTAACAGTTTTTGTGTAGATTTTAGGATTCTCTATAAATCATGCCATTTGCAAACAGTGACAACTTGACCTCTTCTCTTTCAATTTGAATACCTGTTTTTTTCTTTTTTTGTATGATTGCATGGCAAGGACTTCCAACACCATGTTGAATAGAAATGAGAGTGGGTGATGCCCTTTGAATTTTAAAAGTCACTGGAATTTACAACTGCTGGACTAAGAGATCTAAAGTATACAAAGCAACAGTTTCCTCTCCATAAATCCCCCCAACACCTTTGGATTCTTAGAATTTCATTCACTATTCTGTGTTGTCTACTTGAGTTGCTTCTGTCACATTTTCATTTGGACAAATAATAGTCTGCAATAACATTTCTAGCTACAGATACCTTTTCTGAAGAAGGTAACATCCAGGATTAAATCTGAAACATTTAATGTAGCATCACCATTTTAAGCATTTTTGAAATATTCACAACATGAAATAATAACATGTCTTCCAGGTTCTCATTCACACTCCCTTCTCTGCATTTAAGTATGTAAATAATCCAACAGTACAGCAGAGGTAAGGACAGACAAATAATCTATGACTCTATACTCAAAGAGACATCTTCCAAGGGCTAGAGAACAAGAAGGACTTTTAGAAATTTATCGAATTTTAGTTTTTGTCCTTTCCAGGATGGCAAATCTGGGTATGTGAGCCTCCACTCTCCTCTACTTCAGTAACTGCAGACAAGACACATCATAGATGTGTCTCCAGAATTCTACTTAACACCATCCAAAGGAATTATGATCAATCCACTGACAGTGGTTCCTAGAGGTCATTCCTGGACTAGTGCAGAGATTGTCAACATTTTTACAGTATTAGAGAGTAAGTATTTTAAACTTTGCAGCATATGGCTTCTTTCCCCTTAACTTCACTATTATATTACAAAAGCAGTTACAGACAATATATAAAAAACGAGGGACTTTACTAGTTGTCCAATGGCTAAGACTCCACATTCCCAATGCAGGGGGTCCAGGCTCAACCCCTGGTTGGGAGCTAGATCTCACATACCACAACTGAAGATCTTGCATGCTACAAAGGAGATCCCATGTGTGCAATTCAGACCTAGGGCAGCCAAGAAAAAAAAAAAAAGAATGTGACTCCCCCCAAATTTTGTTTATAGACAATGAAATTTAAATTTGATGTAATCTTCTTGTGTTATTCAATATTCCTCTATTGATTTTTTCAGCCGATCAAAAATGTAAAAAGAATTATTTGCATAAAACAGGTGTAGACTAGATTTAGCTATACTATGCCAACTCTTGTTCCTAGTACAATTATTTTATTTTGCACAAAAGGAAATAGGACACACAAAAGTGACTTGTCTAAAATCACATGAATCACTTGTGGTAGAGGCAGTCATTTTGTCTCAAATTGTCTTAAAGACAGTCCATGCAAGCATGTGTGTGTGCTAAGTTGCTTCAGTCGTGTCTGACTCCTTGTGACCCTATGAACTGTAGCCTGCCAGACTCCTCTGTCCATGGGATTCTCCAGGCAAGAATACTGGAATGGGCTGCCATGCCCTCCTCCAGGCGATCTTCCCAACTCAGGGATGGAAACCATGTCTCTTATGTCTCCTGCATTGGCAGGCAGGATTTTTTTTTACCACTAGAACTACCTGGGAAGCTCAACAATGGTCCATATTTGATCTTTATTATTATATTTCCCCTCAGTGATAAGAATCAAACAACATATTCTCCTTTAAGAAAATAACCTTTTTTTCTGGATCATTTTGAAATATATTTTTATTACTTTAAGACTCAATATAGGATCATAAGGAGTATATATGCTTATGTGCATAGATTGATAAGTTGAAATGATTTTTCAATTTTACTACCAATGTACTCCTGTACTTTAAAGTAAACTAATTCCAATATTTGCAACCAGTTCATTTTATAACACATATAACTTAGAAATTAAGTATAAAATATTCAGAGACTAGATTTCAGTTCAGTTCAGTCACTCAGTCATTTCCGACTCTTTGCAACCCCATGGACTGCAGCATGCCAGGCTTCCCTGTCCATCACCAACTCCCAGAGCTTGCTAAAACTCATGTATATCGAGTTGGTGAGGCCATCCAACCATCTCATCCTCTGTTGTCTCCTTCTCCTCCTGCCTTCAATCTTGCCCAGCATCAGGGTCTTTTCAAATGAGTCAGTTCTTCACATCAGGTGACCAAAGTATTGGAGTTTCAGCTTCAGCATCAGTCCTTCCAATGAATATTCAGGACTGATTTCTTTTAGGATTGACTGGTTGGATCTCCTTGCATTCCAAGGGACTCTCAAGAGTCTTCTCCAACACCACAGTTTAAAAGCGTCAAATATTCAGTGCTCAGCTTTCTTTATATTCCAACTCTCACATCCATACATGACTACTGGAAAAACCATAGCTTTGACTAGACGGACCTTTGTTGGCAAAGTAATGGCTCTGCTTTTCAATATGCTATCTAGGTTGGTCATAGCTTTTCTTCCAAGGACTAAGTGTCTTTTAATTTCATAGCTGCAGTCACCATCTGCAGTGATTTTGGAGCCCCTCAAAATAAAATCTGTCATTATTTCCATTGTTTCCCCATCTATTTGCCATGAAGTGATGGGACCAGATGCCACGATCTTAGTTTTCTGAATGTTGAGTTTTAAGTCAACTTTTTCACTTTCCTCTTTCACTTTCATCAAGAGGCTCTTTAGTTCTTCTTTGCTTTCTGCCATAAGGGTGGTATCATCTGCATATCTGAGGTTTTTGATATTTCTCCCAGCAATCTTGATTCCAGCTTGTGCTTCCTCTAGCCCAGAGCCCAGCGTTTCTCATGATGTACTCTGCCTATAAGTTAAATAAGCAGGGTGACAATATACAGCCTTGACGTACTCCTTCCCAATTTAGAATCAGTCTGTTGTTCCATGTCCACTTGTAACTGTTGCTTCTTGACCTGCATACAGATTTCTCAAGAGGCAGGTCAGGTGGTCTGGTATTCCTATCTCTTTAAGAATTTTCCAGAGTTTGTTGTGATCCACACAGTCAAAGACTTTGGTGTATTCAATTAATCAGATGTTTTTCCAGAACTCTCTTGCTTTTTTGATGATCCAGTGGATGTTGGCAATTTGATCTCTGGTTCCTCTGGCTTTTCTAAATTCAGCTTGAACATCTAGAAGTTCACAGTTCACTACTGTTGTAGCCTGGCTTGGAGAATTTTAAATATTACTTTACTAGTGTGTGAGATAAGTGCAATTATGTGATAGTTTGAACATTCTTTGTTCAACAGAATTGAACATTTAGAATAGATTTAGTCAGTTTTAAAATTAAATGTAGAAGCCCTATTATATTGATAGTTGAAGTAGTATTTCTCAGAAATATCTGAAAAATGAAATAACCATCATTAAAATATATTCAATTCCACTTAAGACCAAGAAATATTTTGGGAAAAACAATTTTTTTATTTCTTGTTCAACATCAAAGGCGCCCCCTTGATTGTAGAGGATACTCCTGTTCTTGTGAGTTGAGCATTTTCATAGAGAAAATTACGCCGACGAGCTGGCTTTTTGTCAAACATCTTGTTATGAGAGTCAACTTTGGCTTTTACTTTCACCGGCAGTATGGAAACTTGAGGTTTCCCATTGATCTCATACAACCAGTACATATTTGCTGTCTAGAAACAAAGAGAGGAACAGACTTTATACACAATATCCAGGGACTCAGAAAAATGCGAGAAAATACTTATCAAATTAACAACTTCTCTCTTCTCCATGTAAGGTATGGGAAGGGCACAAAACAGAAACTACACATGTGTGTTAAGGGTACAAATCTGATAATAAATGATTAGTGTGGAAAATAAATTCAGGAATGCATTTGGCTTTATGAATTAAAACACATTCACTAAAAAGTCACACTTAGAGGTCTGCCCTGTGGGTGAAGCCATCTATTTGGTTTGCATGAGACTATCACCTAGCATGAACTATATGTAGTGGAAATAATACGTTGCAAAATTTACCTAAGGGAGTTTAAATATGGCTATAGAACTAACTGGTATGATGCCAAGCTTCTGTTTTTAAGATTATGAAAGTACATCATTAATAAAACTACTTGTAATTATTGAGCATGGTGCAAACTCATTAATGAAAATAAAAATCTAAATCCAAGTCAGCACAGCTTACACAGGAGTTTACTTAAAAATCCTTCATTTCTTCTGTATTTTTGTACAGAATGACAATACTGAATTAGCATTTTCTGCACATTTATGCTCATGCTTAAATCTCATTGCTCTTAAGATTTTCCTGATGCTATCTGTGTTTATCCAAGACTTCTGCCTCACATAAGAATTGTATCATGTATGTTCAGGAAACTCACTCAAGAGAAGTTCAGGTCAAGAAAATACTGTAGTCATTATCAGGGTTTAATATGTAATGTGATATCTGTCAATGAATGTTAAATTCAGGAATTTCTTGCACATCTGGAATGGTCATGTTTTAATTGAAACTGGCCCTTCTATCCAGGTTCATAGTAATTAAGTATTCAGAATCAATGAGTCTGGCTTTGTTGTTGAGCAGAACAAACCAAGAACCATACTACAACTGGGTCAAATAACATTTTACTTCATATAAGGATGTTCAATTTGAAAAACACAGCTACATTTTGGTGATTATGCATCAGTGGTTGTAAATCTTTATAAGTGACTCACTTCTGGGTACAAATGTATGAGCTACATGAAGGAACCTGCATCCATGCCCGAGCTTAGTGGGTACACAGGAGTGAGCTATGTGAAGGGATGTACTCTCCCATTCAGAACCTAGTTATACACATGGTAACTACATGTAAGGATCTGTTCTTTTGCCCAGCATATCTACAAGACTATCTGAAAATAATTACCTATAAATACACTTTTAAATCCTAAATGTTACTGTATACATTTCAATTAAGATTCAAGTAATTTTGCAATAAGTGATACACAGAAATCTCTTGCATTCCTATACACTGACAACCAAAGATCAGAAAGATAAATTAAGGAAAAAATCCCATTTACCATCACATCATAAAGAATAAACTACCTAGGAATAAACCTATCTAAGGAGGCAAAAGACCTATACTCAGAAAACTATATGATACCAATGAAAGAAATCAAAGAGGATACAAACAGATAGAAAGATATACCATGTTATTTGATTGGAAGAGTCAATATTGTGAAAATGACTATACTGTCCAAAGCAATCTACAGATTCAATGCAATCAGTATCAAACTACCAAGGGCATTTTTCACAGAATTTGAACAAAAAAAATTTATAATTTGTATAGATACATAAAAGACTCCAAATAGCAAAAGTAATCTTGAGAAAGAAAAATGGAGCTGGAGGAATCATGCTCTCTGAATTCAGACTATACAACAAAGCTACAGTCATCAAAACAGTATAGCAGTAGCACAAAAAACAGGAATATAGATCAATGGAACAGAATAGGAAGTCCAGAAATAAATCCATACACCTGTGGTCAATTAATTTATGACAAAGGAGGCAAGAATATACATTGGAGATAAGATAGTCTCTTCAATAAGTGGTTCTGGGAAAACTGGATAGCTTGATGTAAAAGAAGGGAAATAGAACATTTTAACATGATACACAAAAATACAGTCAAAATGAATTACAGACCTAGATGTAAGGTCAGATACTATAAAACTCTTAGAGCAAAACACAGGCAGAACACTTTTACATAAATCAAAACAAGATCTTTTTTGATCTACCTCCTAGAGTAATGAAAATAAAAACAAAAATAAACAAATGGGGCCTAATCAAATTTACAAGCTTTTGCCCAGCAAAAGAAACTGTAAACAAAATGAAAAGACAACCCACAGAATGGGAGAAAATATTTACAAACTAAGCAATCTACAAGGGATTAATCTCCAAAATACACAAACAGCTCATGCAGCTCATTATCAAAAACCAAACAACCCAATCAAAAAATATGCAGAAGATCTAAATAGCCATTTCTCCAAAGAAGAAAAAAGCACATGAAAAGATGCTCAACATTGCTAATAATTAGAGAAAGGCAAATCAAAACTACAGTGAGGTATCACCTTACACTGATCAGAATGCTAAGTCTTCTGTTGTGTCTGACACTTTGTGGCCCCATGGACTATGGCCTGCCAGGTTCCTCTGTCCACTGAATTTCCCAGACAGGAACACTGGAGTGGGCTGCCATTTCCTCCTCCAGGGGATCTTTCCGAGACCAGGGATTGAACCCTGGTCTCTTACATCTCCTGCATTGGCAGGCAGGTTCTTTACCACGAGCACCACCTGGGAAGCCTATACACTGGTCAGGATGGCCACTGTCAAAATATCTACAAACATAAATACTGGAGAGGGTGTGGAGGCAAGGGAACACTTCTATACTGTTGGTGGAAATGTAAATAGGTACATCCACTGTGGAGAACAGTGTGGAGGTTTCTTAAAAAACTAATAGAAGAGCTAACATATGATCCAGCAATCTCATTCCTGGGCATATGCACAAAAAACACCATAATTTGAAAAGATACGTGCATTCCAACATTAATTTCAGCACTATTTACAATAGTCAGAACATGGAAGCAACCTAAATGTCCATCAATAGATGAATAGATAAAGAAGACATGGTACATATATACAATGGAAGATTAGCATTAAAGGGAATGAAATAATGCCACCCGCAGCAACCTGGATGCAGCTATAGACTACCATACTTAGTGAAGTGAGTCAGAAAGGGAAAGACAAATATATGATATTGCTTATATGTAGAAATCTAAAAAATGGTAAAACTGAACTTTAGAAAACAGAGTGACAAATGTGCAGAATGAACTTATGGTTACCAGGGGGTAAGGCAGGAAGGAGGGATAAATTGGGAGATTGGGATTGACATATACACACTACTATATATAAGATAGATAAGGTATTCCTCTACCTAGGTTTCCCCAAGAGTCATAGTTGGTAAAGAATCCGCCTGTCAATGCAGGTGACTCGGACTTGATTCCAGGGTTGGGAAGATCCCCTGGAGAAGGAAATGGCAACCCACTAGAATATTCTTACCTGGATAATTCCATGGACAGAGGAACCTGGAGGGCTAAAGTACATGGGGTCATAAAGAGTTGGACATGACTGAGCACAAGGGCAGTGAAAATAATATGAAAGTAAATGAATACCTTCATGTCACTAATATGTCAAAGAATCACTGTGCTCTTACATAAGAATGCCAGATTGACAATTATACTCAATTATGTTTAAATGAATTTTAAAAAACAAGTATTTTTAAACATATGAAATTTCCACTTTTAAATAATGGTTATCTAGTTTGAAAAGCAATCAACCAAAGCCAATGACCTCATGGAATAAATTCTCAAAGCTGTGTTTTAAAGGGTACATTCTCATGAATGGAAACAATGTTAGCAGATGTGCTCTGTACCCACCTACATCCCTCAGAGGTTTCCATTTCATTGCTGTACAACTTTCAGTTGCCAGTATCTTCACCTCTTTGAAGTTTTTTAGAAACTTCAGAAGGCTTCTCTGCTGTCAGGGAGTTAACAATCCTTGGGAACATTCCTCAATCAATGATTGAACAGTGGCAGGTGGTATATAAACATTCCAAACTTCCTGGCCCCCTCAAGTGTGAATATTCTAAGGTATGGGTTCCACATGATTTCCCAGAGAACTCCCATGGTGTTAAATGCCAGGGGCCCTCTCTGCTAACTGCCTTGGTAAACCCACCCTTTATTGATTTCTATTCCTTCTGTGTCTCATATCCTGGCTTCTCTACATCTGTTTCCTGTGATCACATGGTAAATATGCTACATGTACTTGAATCCTTATTTTAGGATCTGCTTATGAGAAAATACAAACCAAGATACATGCATATAATACCATTTCCCACAATTTCATGATAATGGCCAATTCCCTTAAAACTAATATATATAATTTATGCCTATGCCTAGGCCTTTCTACATATAAACATTTCTTTTATACAATCCTTATATGTTTTATCTTGGGTAATTCTGAGAGTTCTCACAAGTTTGTATAAACTATTTAAGACTCATCATGTCCACCATGGAAGCTGAATGGACTGTCCACTCTGTTTGAGTTACAGTGCTTTTTGTAACACTCTGATTAAGTTAACTTAAGTCTCTCAAAGCTAGTGTTATATGCTCTGTATAATAGTGGAGAAAAGACATTTTTTACTCACTCTAAATATGGTTTAATTGAAAGGGAATTTATGAAGCTTGCTAACGTGGTTGTTGAAGTTTGTATAGGGTAATATTTAACTAAACTGTTCTTAAAAATACATTTAATTTCCAATTAGAGACAATGAAAATTATATGTTTCATATGTTACATGTATTAACTGACTTAATGTTTAAAACAGTTTTAAAAAGATGATAAAGCAAATAATAATTTTCACTTAGACAGTGAATTAACTTCTAAAATTCTTCACATTTATCATGTGAGACATCATGTTGTTATCATTAAGAGTAGGGTTTTGGAGTCAGACATTGTTTGAACCATGATTTCAAAATCATTGATTTGATATATGTAATAAAATTTATGAACACCAAGGGCATTATACTGGACATAAAAAGCCAATATACAATGGATTAAAGAGAATCTCTTCAACAAATGGTGCCGGGAAAACTGGTCAACCACTTGTAAAAGAATGAAACTAGAACACTTTCTAACACCATACACAAAAATAAACTCAAAATGGATTAAAGATCTAAACGTAAGACCAGAAACTATAAAACTCCTAGAGGAGAACATAGGCAAAACACTCTCTGACATAAATCACAGCAGGATCCTCTATGATCCACCTCCCAGAATTCTGGAAATAAAAGCAAAAATAAACAAATGGAACCTAATTAAAATTAAAAGCTTCTGCACAACAAAGGAAACTATAAGCAAGGTGAAAAGACAGCCTTCGGAATGGGAGAAAATAATAGCAAATGAAGCAACTGACAAACAACTAATCTCAAAAATATACAAGCAACTCCTGCAGCTCAATTCCAGAAAATTAAATGACCCAATCAAAAAATGGGCAAAAGAACTAAATAGACATTTCTCCAAAGAAGACATACATATGGCTAACAAACACATGAAAAGATGCTCAACGTCACTCATTATCAGAGAAATGAAAATCAAAACCACAATGAGGTACCATTTCACGCCAGTCAGAATGGCTGCGATCCGAAAGTCTACAAGCAATAAATGCTGGAGAGGGTGTGGAGAAAAGAGAACCCTCTTACACTGTTGGTGGGAATGCAAACTAATACAGCCACTATGGAGAACAGTGTGGAGATTTCTTTAAAAACTGGAAATAGAACTGCCTTATGACCCAGCAATCCCACTGCTGGGCATACACACTGAGGAAACCAGAATTGAAAGAGACACATGTACCCCAATGTTCATCGCAGCACTGTTTATAATAGCCAGGACATGCAAACAACCTAGATGTCCATCAGCAGACGAATGGATAAAAAAGCTGTGGTGCATATACACAATGCAGTATTACTCAGCCATTAAAAAGAAAACATTTGAATCAATTCTAATGAGGTGGATGAAACTGGAGCCGATTATACAGAGTGAAGTAAGCCAGAAAGAAAAACACCAGTACAGGATACTAACGTATGGAATTTAGAAAGATGGCAACGATAACCCTGTATGCGAGACAGCAAAAGAGACACAGATATATAGAACAGTCTTTTGGACTCTGTGGGAGAGGGAGAGGGTGGGATGATTTGGGAGAATGGCATTGAAACATGTATAATATCATGTAAGAAATGAATCGCCAGTCTAGGTTCGATACAGGATACAGGATGCTCAGTTGGTAAATAATCCACCTGCAATGCAAGAGACCCTGGTTTGATTCCTGGGTTGGGCAGATCTGCTGGAAAAGGGATAGGTTACCCACTCCAGTATTTTTGGGCTTCCCTTGTGGCTCAGCTGCTAAAGAATCTGCTTGCAGTGTGGGAGACTCTGCTTCGATTCCTGGATTGGAAAGATCCCCTGGAGAAGGGAAAGGCTACCCACTCCAGTATTCTGGCCTGGAGAATTCCATAGATTGCATAGTCCATGGGATCGCAAAGAGCCAGACATGACTGAGTGATTTTCACTTTCAAATGGATATTTAGTATGCATGGTATTAAGGAATTTTTATTAAGTTTTAGATATGATAATGGTGTCATTGTTAAGATTTTTATCTTTTAGAGATTGATAGAGAATATTTGTAAGTAATAGGAAGTCTTGGATTTTCTTCAAAATAATATGGGAAGTGAGGAAGGGGGTAGAAACATACTTGAAACAGGACTGGCCTTGAGTTGATAAGAATTCATGTGGGATGATGAGTGCACAGAGAGTAAGTATTCTCTCCATTTTGGCACATATTTTAAATTCTCCATAATAGAAATAGGATCAACAGTGATTTTTTAAATCAAAATAGTGACTTCTCAATTTTCCCCATATACACTTTATCAAACTATACTACTTCACACTTAATCAAAATGTTATATTCTCAGTTGATCCCATATAAACTTATTATTTCACAGAAACCCTTCAGTTCTGCTGCTAGTGATTTAATTGTCAAGTCTGCACAGGGAAATCAGAAACAGAATTTTGTTGGTAAAACTTCCTAAGTATTAATAGTTAATTTTAGAAATATCCACCATATGTTATAAACTGAATATAATTTTATTCATAAATCTATCTTTAAAATATCATTTTAAGAAGTAAGCACATTAACATAATAATTGTAATAAAATATTAACTCAGGAAATAGTTATGTGCAGCAAGGCTTCATATGCTTTATATTTTTATTACCTGGGCTGAAAGGGGTCTCAAAAAGATGAAAAATAAATGCTTTTCTCAAGCAATATTCAATATTTTTCTCTATTCATTAAAACAGTAACAACACATTTTTCTGCCAGTGGGGCTGCCTAATTAGTGTCTGATTCAGAAGTCTAGTAGTCACTTTGGCATCAGTGGTTGTGTCTCGAAATATGACTACAATTCCCTTGTGCCTGTGCTACTGAGAAAAGACAGTGGTAATAGCAATCTTTTCCAAAATAACTTGAATGTTACCTTTAGCCAAAAGTTAATAGTAGGACAGATGTGGGGAATTTTATGGAGAAATTCTACTTACTGAATAAATTTTCAGAGTTCTATTTACCTTAACTTTTAACAAAATGATCACTTTAACATTATTTTATATTAATGGCCAATTTCACACTATTTTGTTTCAATTCAAAATAAATTTTATTTTCTGTTTAATTTTCTTCATTTTAGACTGTAACATCTTCCTAACACCTTATCCTTTATCCTTTGAAATCAAAGGTTTCAAAATCTCTATTGGAAATCACCTAAAGTCTTTGAATAAAGAGGTGTTGTGTTCAGTTGTGTCCGATTCTTTGCAACTCCACGGACTGTAGCCTGACAGGCTTCTTTGTCCAGGGAATTTTCCAGGCAAGAATACTGGAGCAGGTTGCCATTTCCTATACCAGGGATCTTCCCAACCCAGGGATTTAACCTGCAACTTTTGCATCTCCTGCATTGTAGGCAGATTTTTACCTCTGAGCTACTTGGGAAACCCAAAGCCTTTGAATAGGTTATTATAGGAAATAATATGTCTATACAAATCACTTTCCAGTCATTATTTATCTCTTCCACAATTCCTTAGTGTGGAAAAGAAATGATTTCCTATTTCCATTGATGATAACAACATTTGGGGTATATTTCATATTTAAAATTTCTTTTTTGACTAAAGGGAAATTAAAATAGTAAAACAGTTGAAATATGTTGACTTTTGCAAGATAATGTTGCTGTTCTTTACCTTTGATCATTGAATGAAACGTTTTTCCAGAGGTCATTTAATGACTTTTGTGACATCAAATATCCTTGACTATTACCTTTCTAGAACTCACCTGTATTGCTAATGTTGCTTTGTATTTCCTGCTGTACATCGTGGGTATAAAACCCACAGTGATGAGAGTTCCTTTAGGAAGAAGTTCTCCAATCTGAGGTTTTACAAAAAATTCAGGATCACTGCTAGGTAGGAAGAATGCCATGTATGACTCAGGATATCTGGAACAAAAATATATTATCAACATTTAAAACTTTATCATTACCCTGTTCTCTGTATGAAAACTGGGGATAGGGCTTGGCTTATATCCCACTGCATAGGACTACACTTAAACATTAATGGTGCTATGCAGCCATGAGTCTTATACTTTTAACTTTATGGAATGCTTACAGAATAACAGTGAATGGGCATTTAAAAAATAACTGGAGTGTCATTCTCTCCAGGATGACAAAAATGGAATTTTAAAGATTTTTAAAATCATAACTTATTTCTATAGTGTACAAAGAATACAATGCTATTACTATAAAAACTGGAATAACTCAATGTCCCAAATGAAAATTCAATTATTTGTAAATAGTTCAGTTTGGTTCAGTTGCTCAGTCATGTCCAACTCTTTGCGACCCCATGAATCGCAGCATGCCAGGCCTCCCCATCCATCACCAACTCCTGGAGTTTACTCAAACTCATGTCCATCGACTCAAACTGATGCCATCCAGCCATTTCATCCTCTGTCGTCCCCTTCTCCTCCTGCCCCCAATCCCTCCCAGCATCAGGGACTTTTCCAATGAGTCAACTCGTCGCATGAGGTGGCCAAAGTACTGGAGTTTCAGCCTCAGCATCAGTCCTTCCAATGAACACCCAGGACTGGTCTCCTTCAGAATGGACTGGTTGGATCTCCTTGCAGTCCAAGGGACTCTCAAGAGTCTTCTCCAACACGACAATTCAAAAGCATCAACTCTTCAGCGCTCAGCTTTCCTCACAGTCCAATTCTCACATCCATACATGACCACTGGAAAAACCATAGCCTTGACTAGACAGACCTTTGTTGGCAAAGTAATGTCTCTGCTTTTGAATATGCTGTCTAGGTTGGTCATAACTTTCCTTCCAAGGAGTAAGCGTCTTTTAATTTCATGGCTGCATTCACCATCTGCAGTGATTCTGGAGCCCCCAAAAATAAAGTCTGACACTGTTTCCACTCTTTCCCCGTCTATTTCCCATGAAGTGATGGGACCAGATGCCATGATCTTAGTTGTCTGAATGTTGAGCTTTAAGCCAACATTTTCACTCTCCTCTTTCACTCTCATCAAGAGGCTTTTTAGTTCCTCTTCACTTTCTGCCATAAGGGTGGTGTCATCTGCATATCTGAGGTGATTGATATTTCTCCTGGCAATCTTGATTCCAGCTTGTGCTTCTTCCAGCCCAGCGTTTCTCATGATGTACTCTGCATAGAAGTTAAGTAAGCAGGGTGACAATATACAGCCTTGACATACTCCTTTTCCTATTTGGAACCAGTCTCTTATTCCATGTCCAGTTCTAACTGTTGCTTCCTGACCTGCATACAGGTTTCTCAAGAGGCAGGTCAGGTGGTCTGGTATTCCCATCTCTTTCAGAATTTTCCACAGTTTATTGTGATCCACACAGTCAAAGGCTTTGGCATAGTCAATAAAGCAGAAATAGATATTTTTCTGGAACTCTCTTGCTTTTTCCATTATCCAGCAGATGTAGGCAATTTGATCTCTAATAACTCAGTATCTAAAATGCCTGACCACAATAGCTATCATAAAGTCTTTTTTTTACTATTATTCTAATGTGATATTTGTTTACTTCTCTTCAGTTTTCTACTTGCTAAGTGAGATGTAAGTACTTTATAGGTTCATTAAAAATTCTTGGGCCTGGAGATGAGCTGCTATGATCTGAAATGAACTGAGTGACATTTAAGATTCAAGTTACCATGTTGAAGTCAATGTAGATGACATTTGAGATGAAGACTGTGAAAGAAGTTGAGGAACTTCTTGGTAGAGGAAAGCAGGAGGGAGACTGACTACATGGGAGGCTGTAAGAAATTGAAAATCCAAATTGACAGTAGAGATGCAGGCAGAAGGTAAAGAACACTTTCTTAGAATAGATCCAACAGTGAAACATCAAAGAGGACATGGGAGATTCAGGTTGGGACTCAGGGATCCTTTCAGTAAATGTGTATTGAGTTTTACAGCAGGTGGTATGAGAGAGTGGATTATGGACAGAGATGACCTAGACTGAAATCCTAGCTGTATGTGAGAGCATGACTTCAGGCAACTTAGTCTTTTGGAACCTCCATTTTCATTCTATTAAACTGATAATCCCCATAAAGATTATTATCTTTCCTGGCATATGGAAAGTACCTGATAAGGACTAATTAATATTAACATATTGATCAATATGATTGTTACTGTTTTAAAACATTTTATTACCAATGCTAGACAATGATGCACGATCCAACAAATAAGAAATGTATAAAACAGTCTATGCAGAAGGGTGATGTCAGCAAGATGGCAGAATAGAAAGCCCCAGATCAGTTCCATGGAGACAAATGATCCAAAAAGACGCAGACCAAATTCCACTGTGAGAAATTCTGAAACCAGTTAAGAGCACCTGCCCTCCAGATGAGTGTAAAGTCAGCTACTCTGAAGCTATTAGGAAAATTCGTGGCAGGCTCTCACCACAGTCTCTCCCTCCTGAGCACAGTACCACAGGATTAGGAAGAGATTCTCAGGTCCCACTTCTCCCAGGTAAGGAAAAGAGAAGAGTAGACTAGATACCCAACATTTGGATATTGGGAGTATGGAGCTGCTGGGGGACTGACTTCTGTCTTGCCTATCTTGAAGTACTGATGAGACCTCACACACACTAGATGCATGGTAGTTTCTGAGAACACAAAAGTACTGGGCAGGGTACTGATGCTGCAGAAGTCCTTTGGTATGGCAGACAGAAGCTGATATAACTCAGAAGGCTCTCCCTAAGTGCAGAAAAAGGAGAGTGGAACATGTACTCAAATTTCTAGCTTTTTAGTGGGCTGCTTAAGGTTCTGCTTTTTGTCTTGCTTGTCTCATGGAACTGAGAGAACCTGACAAACTACATGTCTAGAGGCTGCTGGAAAAAAAAAAATCTGGGTAATGTGCTGCTGCTTCAGAATGCTCATAGTACAGAAGACAGACACGAGAGGGAGCAAGAGATTACAAACTTCTGAAAAAAGAAACTGGCAAGCCCCTCTAATTAGTAATCTTCATACACAAGTTCAGAAAGACATGTGAAATTGAAAGTCACTCAGTCGGGGCCAATTCTGCAAGTCTGTGGACTACACAGTCCATAGAATTCTTCAGGCCAGAATACTGGAATGGGTAACTGATCCCTTCTCCAGGGGATCTTCCCAACCCAGGGATCGAACCCAGGTCTCCCACACTGATGGCAGATTGTTTACCAGCTGAGCCACAGGGGAAGCCCAAGAATACTGGAGTGGGTAGCCTATTCCTGTTTTAGCAGATATTCCTGACCCAAGAATTGAACCAGGGTCTCCTACATTGCAGGTGGATTCTTTACCAACTGAGCTAAGAAAGACATATTCAACAGAAAAGATTTGAAAGGCTCCCAAAGTCTCCAGTTGCACTGATTGGTAAAAATCTTTCCCTGCATTAAGCCAGTTTGTAAAGAATGGGAGAGGCAGCTATTTTTCCAAATGTGTCGATACCAACACAAAGTTAAAAAGGAAATGAAGAAACAACAAACAAAAAATACGCTGTTAAAGAAAGAAAATAGATCTCCAGAAATGTACCATAAAGAAGTGGAGGTATAGAAATTACTTGGCACATTATTCAAAATAATTGTCATGAAGATGTTCAACAACATCAGGAAAACAATGCATGAACAAAAAGAGAATTTCAACAAAAAGACAGAAAATATTAAAAAGACCCAACAAATTTTGGAGCTGAGGAATGCAGAAACTGAACTGAAAAATTTACTAAGGGTTGAGGTCAATTTGATCCAGCAGAAATAATGAGAGAACTGAAAGAAAAGTCATGTGAAGAGGAGCAAAAAGAAAAGTAAATGAAGCAGAGTGAAGAAAATCTAAGGGACTTACACAACAATATCAAGAGGACTAATATACACATTATGAGTCTCAGAAGGAATAGAGAGAAATAGAAGCAGAAAGCTTATTTTTAGAAATAATGGTCACAAACTTCCCAAATCTGGAGAAGAAAATGAACATCAGATTAATGAAGTACAAAAGGCTCTAAATAGGACGAAATCAAAGAACTCCACAATGAGACACATAATTAAAATGTCAACAGTTACAGACAAAAATAGAATTGGAAAACAGCAAGAGAAAACAAAACCTTATTACATACAGGGGAATTATTGTAAGACTTCTACAGATTTCTCAGCAGAAACCATGCAAGCCTGAAGTGAGAGGAATGATATATTTAAAGTGGTGAAAAACAAACTGCCAACCAAAAACACTAGCAAAAAAAAGTCCTTCAGAAATGAAATAGATACTTTCCCTGACAAAGAAAAGCTGAGGGCATTAATTGCCACTAGATCTGCTTTACAAGACATGCTAAAGGGAGTCCTTTAAGTTGAAATGAAAAGGGTAAATAGCAACACAAAAGCATTTGAAACTATAAAGTTCACTAGCAAAAATAAATATAAAGAAAATACACAAAACTAAATATTGTAACAGTGGTACATAAATCACTTAGTTGTGCCATAAAAGTTAAAAAACAATTTTTAAAAAATTTAAAAGAAACTCAATATAAAACGTGTAACCTGTACATCACTAAAGAAGTGTAGAGATTTTGTATGCAACTGAAGTTGTTATCAGCTTAAAATGGATTGTTAAACTTATAAGATGCTTTATGTAAGTCCCATGGTAACCACAAAGAAAACACCTATAGAAGATACCCAAGAGAAAATGAGAAAAGAACCAAAGCATATCACTATTAAAAAAAGCAATACAACACAAAGGAAGAGAGCAAGATAAGAAAAGATGCACAAAAGAGCGATAAGACATACTGAAAAAAACAAAATGGTAAGTTCTTCCTTATCACTAACTACTTTAAATATTAATAAATTAAACTCTCTTCAAAAGAGACAGTGGCTGATAGGATAAAAAAACAAGATCCAAGTATGTGCTGACTACAAGAGACTAAATTTGGGTTTAAAGATACACATAGGCTGAAAGTTAAAGGGAAGAAAGAATATTCCATGAAAATGGTAAACAAAAGAGCATGCCTAGCCTTCCTTCTTTGAGGCAAAGTAGACATAATAAAAAACTGTCAAGAAGACAAAGAAGGATTTTATATCAAATCAGCTTGCCAGAACAAAAAACAATTATACATATTATAGCTATATATACGCCCATCAATAGAGTATCTAAATATATAGACCAAAGATTGACAGAACTTAAGGGAGGAATAGACAGCAATAGAATGATAATAGGAGATTTCAATACCCCATTTTCAATAATGGAATACTGAATGGAATGAAAACCTAGACAGAAGATCAATAAGATAAAAGACAGGAGCAAGGAGCAACACTACAGACAAATTATTCTAACGAATACATACAGAACATTTGACTCAATAGCAACAGCATTCATATTCCTCTCAGGTACACATGGAACATTCTCAAAGACAGACTTCATGTTAGGTCACAAATCAAGTCTGAACACATTTAAGAAGATTGAAGTTTTACCAGTTGTCTTTTCCCTCCATAGTGGAATGAAACTAGATATCAATAGCAGATGGAAAACTGGAAAATACACAAATACATGGAAATTAAACAATTAAATTTAAATTTTAAAAAAGCAGTGAAATCTTGAACCAATGAACCAAGAAGATGTTATAAAATATCTTGAGACAAAATGAAAATACAACATTGCTTATGGAATGCAGCAAAAGTACTACTAAGATGGAAATTTATACTGATAAACGCCTACATTAAAAAGAAAGAAGTCAAACAATCTAATTCTATTTCTCAAGAAACAAGGAAATGAAGAAAAACCCAACCTGAAGTTAGCAGAAAGAAGGAAATAAAGAGTAGAGCAGAAATTAAAGAGACAAAAGAAAAAAATAGAAAAAAAATCAACTGAGTCAGAGTTTTTTGAAAATAACAAAATTAGCTACATTAAGAAAAAACATGACTGAAATGTATAAAATCATATATGAACAAGGACACACTACAATTGATGCCCCAGAAATAGAAATGACCAGAAGAGACTGCTATAAACAATTATACATAAAATCTGTATGACCAAGAAGAGACAGATAATCCCCCAGAAAAAAAGGATTTACCAAGACAAAATCATGAATAAACAGAAAATCTGAACATATGAATATTAAGAACATTGAGTCAGTAGTCAAAATCCTCCCAACAAAGAAACGCCCAGGAACAGATGGTGAATTCTACCAAATATGTAAAGAGGAATTAATGTCAACCCATCTCAAACTCTTCCGAAATATTAAAGATGAGGGAATTCTTCCAAATACTTCCAAACTTAATTTATCCTGATGTCAAAGCCTGAAAAAGACACTACAAGAAAAGAAAACTACTGGCAAACATCCCTGATGAATATAGATGCAAAAATCCTCAACAAATGCTATCAAATGGAATTCAGTGGCATGGTAATAGGATCATACACCATGTATAAACAGGATTTAACTATAGGATGTGAAGAAAGTTCCACATAAGAAAATTAATATGATAAACCACTTTAACAGAATGAAGGATAAAAAAACACATGATCATCTCAAGATATGCAAGAAAAAAACTGAAAAAATTTAACACCACTTTATTATAAAAATACTCAACAATTTAGGAACAGAAGAAAATTACTTCAACATAAAAAAGGCCACATATGAAAAGTCCACAGCTAATATATTCAACATTGAAAGACTAAAAGCTTTTCCTCTAAGATCATTATCTTTGATTTTATTTGTAGAATGATTCCAGAAAAAAAAACTTTACATAATAAGTGAATTCAGGAAAGTTGCAGGATATAAAATCAATATACAAAAATGAGTTGTGTTACTATACACTAACAACGAACTATTTGAAAAAGAGATTAAGAAAACAATCCTATTTAAAATAGCATGAAAAAGACTTTTCAAATATGACAGCAAAAGCACTGGAATCAAGAGCAAAAATAAGCAACAGGACTATATCACACTAAAACATTTCTGCACAGCAAAGGAAAAGAAATCAACCAAATGAAAAGGTGACCTTTGGACAGGGAGAAAATATTTTCAAATCATGTATCTAATGGGGGATGTTATCTAAAATATATAAGGAACTCACAGAACTCAATAGCAAGAAAACCCACAAATAACCCTATTAAAAATGGGCAGAGGACCTCAAGAGATATTTTTTCCAAAGAAGACATACAAATGGCCAACAAGTATATGAAAAGTTCTCAATATCACTATTCATCAGGGAAATGCAAATCAAAATCACTATGGGATATCACCTCATATCTGTTAGGATTGTTACTATCACAAACTCAAAAAATAAGTGTTAGCATGAATGTGGAATAAAGAAAACCACTTAACACTGCTGGTGGGATTTAAAATTTGGTATAGACATTACGGAAAACTTGATGAAGTTTCCTCAAAAAACTAAAATTGAATTACCATATGATCCAGCAATCCTACTTATAGGCATATATCTAAAGGAAATGAAATTAGTATCTCAAAGATGTATCTGCACCCCCATGTTATTATAGCATTAGTCATTATAGCCAAGATATGGAAATAGCCCAAGTGTCTGCCTACAGATGAATAAAGAAAATGTGGTATATATACACAGTGAACTAATATTGAGCCATAAAAAAGATGGAACTCTTGCCATTTGGGACAACACAGATGAAGCCTGAGGAGATTACACTAAGTAAAATAAGCCAGATACAGAAAAATAAATTTTGCATGATGTCACTTAAATACAGAATCTAAAAAGGTTGAATTCACAGAAGCAGAGAGTAGAACAATGGTTGCCATGGGCTAGGGGTTAGAGGAAATAGGGAATATTGGTTAAAGGGTACAAATTTTCAGCTATATTAATAAGATAAATAGATTCTAGAGATCAAATGTATAGCATAGAACCTACAGTTGCTAATAATGCATTGTACAGTTGAAATCTGCTAAGACAGATCTTTAGTGTTCTCACCACACACACCAAAAGATAAACTATGTGATGTGCTGAACAGGTTAACCTGACTGGAAGAATCATTTCACAGTATACATTGTATTTATTCATCACATTGTTTACCTTAAATATATACAACATTTGTCAATCATACCTTAGTGAAGCTGGGAAAAATTTAAATATACAAAAGGTAAGCCTCTGATCAGAAAATTTCAAATCACGTTGATGACAGATAATTATAGAAATTATTCCTTTCTGTATGTGGCATTTCTTACATTATACTATCCAGTAGGGCACCTATTCTGCTTACATGTGCCAAAGTTAATGCTAGGTTTAACCTTCTAAAAGAACAGAGATTTGTGGGGACTTCCTGGTGGTTCAGTAGTTAAGACTCTGTGCTTCCAATGCAGGAGGCAAGGGTTTGATCCCTGGTTGGGGAACTAAGATCCCACATGCCATGCAGTGTCACAAAATAAATACATAATAAATAATAGAAATAATAAAAATAGAAATACAAAATAAATACAAATAAAGTAATATAAAATTTTAATCAGCTTTCCCAAGGCTATTGATATTGAAAATACAGCTCAGGGGTCTGACATATTCTTTAGCCTATCACCATTCAGAATGGCCTGAATCTGAGGTTTACAGGACTCCAAGCTGGGACAGGTATGTGACCAAAGATTTTCTGTTGAGTTGGGATTGGAGAAGGGGAGACAGGATCTGGGGTATCTTATCTAAATGGACACTGTGCCCACTACATACTACCCATTCTTTGACGTGATTGCATAAAGATGTGTGTGTGTGTGTGTGTGTGTGTGTGTGTGAGTGTGTGTGTCTTTGGTAAACTGGAGACACAGTGTGTGTGTCTTTGGTAAATTGGAGACAGTGATATCTAAGTAGTTGTATGAAAATTAAATAATGTTACTCTGCTAAATATTTAGTAGGAATGAAGCAAATATTTACTATTGTGTATTTACTATTGTGTTTACTGTGTTGTTCTTTGGCAAGGCAAACAAAGGAATAAGAAAAATATGATGATCATGAATAATCACCAAACTGGGCTCATTACTCTCCCAGACTAAACACAGCTTTTTACTAGAAACACATTATTTTTAGTTTTTAAGATTACAAGATCATTAAGAATAATAGATAAGCTGTTCTGATACTTTGAACTCTATCATGTGTCTATCCTAACTCTTCAGAGGATGCAAAGTATTTAAAATGCAAATTTTAGGTATGAATCATCATACTTAAATTATCCCTAGACAAACTCTGGTCCTTTAAATAAGGAAAACACAAAGTGACATGTACTCCTTAAAATAGTCTTCTTTGAGCCTTTTTCTCTTTCCTCCTCTCCCGCGGGCCTTACATTTTAGAGATCATTTAATTTAGAAGATAGAATAGCCACCATCTCATTGTTTGTCACGCTTTTTGTTCTTCTCTTTTCCCTTCTCCTCATGCCCAGCAAATAAGAAAAATGTGTAGTCACCAGGGCACAGAGTCATTTCTCTTCAGAACTTAATTTACACTTAATGAGAGAGAAAAAGGAGATGTTGAGCATTGAGTTGGTTTGTGGGGAAGCTGGTCAAGTACCAAATATGATTAGGTCAGTCTGTCTCACATCACTCCCCCAAGTTTCAAGGGTCATCTGGATGACCTGAGATTTCTAATACCTACTTAGGTATAGCCCCCCAGGGATGGAACATTGAGTGGATATATTCAGGAGTATAGTACAGCATTGGGACAACTAAAACGAATTTAAAGACAGAACTGGCATGGGCTAGTTTTCAATTATCCCCCAAAATGCTGGGAAAGATTGAAGGCAGGAGGAGAAGGGGACGACAAAGGATGAGATGGTTGGATGGCATCACTGACTTGATGGACATGAGTTTCCAAGAGTTGGTGATGGACAGGGAAGCCTGGCGTGCTGCAGTCCATGGAGTCACAAAGAGTCGGACACGACTGAGTGACTGAACTGACTGACTGGTAGTCCCTTTCACTATCCAAATCAACACAGTGATTCTCCTGTAGCCAATAGAAAGTAGCTAAATAAAGCTGCATAAATTCTAGTTCTTTATCAGAAAATGCTCCGTAGTTCTTTTGGACTACACACTGTGGGAAACCAGTCACTGTATATAAAATTAAACTACTTGAGACACACATTACATAGAGACTGCATGTAGGCACCATTAGCCAATAACAGCTTCACTAATAGATAATAAGTAGCATTAACTTCTAGTTTTGTTAACCATTTTGATGAGCTAGCTCAATCAAACCTTAAGATGGCTTTGGATATTGCCAACATGTGACTGCAGCCTCCTAAGGGAACCTCAATCATAAAGCTATAACAGAAATGTAACCCAAACCTGTAGAATTTTCTGTTAAATCTCAAAAAAAGAAAACCTCCTGTGTTCATAGTATAAGGTGTTAATTATTATATCCTCAAAACCAAAATTGAACAAAATCAAAAGCTATACATTAAAAATATATATATTATTTTGACATTTTTAGGTTTCTCAGTAACTTTAAGTCATTTACTCAGTATAAGAAGGTTGTCAGACCTCAGAACATAAGAATCAAAATGTATTTCATATTGTGAGTGCTCTTGAAAAATACAATTACTTATGATAAATGCATTCATCTACCAGGAAAATATACTGAAACCTAAAGAAGTAGGTATATTTCACATTTCTGTTGAGACTCTCTTACAACTTAATGCTTGCAGAAATATATCAGAATGAAAGATACTGGATACTTTAATTTTAAAGAAAGTATCTAAGAGAACATTTGTAATGTTAATTAAAAATGAATGCAGATAACTGTAATGAAGCAGAATGGTTGTTTCTCTTTTGCTTCCTCTATACAAATACACTGCCATTATTGCCTTTTTTTTTCTTATAGAAAAATACAAGGGCATTAGGGAACAAATTTTATTGTGTTAGGGAGTGAAATATATGTCATATGTTTTCTGCTTGTATTCATAAAAAATTATGTCAAATACCTTTAGAAATCAAGATACCCCATAAAGACACAAAAATAAACTGAAAAGTAGTCTGAAGAAATTGACTTTGCAGTTATCTTATATTTTTCCAAAGGTCAGGTCAAGGCATAAGGAAATGATCTAAATCCATTGCAAATGGATGGAGAAGAATTAACTAAATGTAGGGGAACCAAGAAAGTAAGGACTAAGCTCATAATTTTTTTTTCTTGAAAAGGCTAAGTGAGACATAGATATAATCCTGACCTTTTATTGTGGAAAAATATCAGGCTGAGCACATGTGTAAAATATTAACATTATTATGGTCATAGTATACACAACCTAGGATGACATTACCCAAGACAGTGGAAGAATGAATCATACTGGTTTCTGAATTAAAGTGGATATTCAATAGGATATAACATGTTCCTGTTCATCCTTTCTTCTGATGGTAAACAAGGGCCTCGGCCTATGTCTCCAACTATCTAAATGAAGGCATAGCTTACAATTAGATTTAGAGACAAAGTACATTTATGAAAATGATTTACCTTTCAATTTAGATAGTAATAATCCTGATGAGAAATTCTTCTAGAAAACTCACACATTTCATTTTACATCTTTATTGAGTGTTTTCCTTTATGAGTATCATCCAAAATTTTCTGATTTTTAAATTATAATATCTTATAACTAATGACTAAGTTATATAATTGTATCTGTCCAGAGCAATCACACGAGGCAATGAAGGATGGAATTTATGTTATCTTGAATTCAAATGCTATAGTTCCTGCATTTTCATTAAATTAAATGCAGGATAAAATTATAAAAAATCAACAAGGAGAGAATAGAATGGTTCAGATACTATGAACTCTATGGATTATATATTTTCCACAAACAAGAAAGAAGAAACAAAATTTTACTCATTAAAGGCCCCCCAAAAGATGTTCTTTTCATCATAGGGGACTGGAATGCAAAAGTAAGAAGTCAAGAGATACCTGGAGTAACAGGCAAGTTTGGCCTTGGATTACAAAATGAAGCATAGCAAAGCCTAACAGAGTTTTGCCAAGAGAACACACTGGTCATAGCAAACAGCCTCTTCCAATAATACAAGAGAAGACTCTACACATAGACATCACCAGATGGTCCATACCAAAATATGATTATATTCTTTGCAGCTGATGATGGAGAAATTCTATATAGTCAACAAAAACAAGACTGGGAACTGACTGTGGCTCAGATCATGAATTCCTTATTACCAAATTCAGACTTAAATTGAAGAAAGTAGGAAAACCCACTAGACCATTCA
The DNA here is from genome assembly GCF_001704415.2 of Capra hircus. Taxonomy (NCBI): domain Eukaryota; kingdom Metazoa; phylum Chordata; class Mammalia; order Artiodactyla; family Bovidae; genus Capra; species Capra hircus. The sequence continues at coordinate 34,174,517 of NW_017189516.1, read as the reverse complement.
GGTATGACCTAAATAAAATCTGATATGATATACAGTAGAAGTGACAACTAGAGTCAAGGGATAAGATCTGACAGACAGAATGCCTGAAGAACTATGGACAGAGTTTAATAACATTGTCTAGGAAGTGGTGAACAAAACCTTCCCCAAGAAAAAGAAATGCAACAAGGAAAAATGGTTGTCTGAGGAGGCCTTACAAATGGCTGGGAAAAGAAGATAAGCAAAACACAAAGGAGAAAAGGAAAGATATACCCAGCTGAATGCAGAGTTCCAAAGAATAGCAAGGAGAGATAAGAAAGCCTTCTTAAGTGAACAATGCAAAGAAATAGAGGAAAACAACAGAATGGGAAAGACTAGAGATCTCAAGTAGCAAAGACCTAACAGAAGCAGAAGAGATTAAGAAGAGGTGGCCAGAATACACAAAAGAACAGTACAAAAAGGTCTTAATGACCCAGATAACCATGATGGTGTGATCAACTCACCTAGAACCAGATATCCAGGAGTGTGAAGTCAACTGAGCCTTAGGAAGCATTACTATAAATACAGCTAGTGGAGGTGATGGAAATCCAGGTGAGCTATTTCAAAGATGATGCTGTTAAAGTGTCACAATCGATATGCCAGCAAATTTGGAAGACTCAGCAGTGGCCACAAGACTGGAAAAGGTCAGTTTTTATTCCAATCCAAAGAAGGGCAATGCCAAAGAATGTTCAAACTACTACACAACTGAACTCATTTCACATGCTAGCAAGGTAATGCTCAAAATCCTTCAAGCTAGGCTTTAACAGTATGTGAACTGAGAACTTCCAGATGTACAAGCTGGATTTAGAAAAGGCAGAGGAACCAGAGATCAAATTACCAACATCCATTGGATCATAGAAAAAGCAAGGTAATTCCAGACAAACATCTACTTCTGCTTCATTGACTACACCAAAGCCTTTGACTGTGTGGATCACAACAAACTTGGAAAATTCTGAAAGAGATGGGAATATCAGACCACCTTACTTGTCTCTTAAGAAACCTGTATTCAGGTCAACAGTTAGAACCAGACATGGAAAAATGGACTGGTTCAAAATTAGGAAAGGAGTATGTCAAGGTGTTACCCTGCTTATTTAACTTATATGCAGAGAAAATCATGCAAATTGCCAGGATGGATGAAGGACAAGCTAGAATCAAGACTGCTGGGAGAAACATCAATAACCTTAGACATGCAGAAGACAACACCCTGATGGCAGAAAGTGAAGAAAAACTAAATAGCCTCTTGATGAAGGGGAAAGAGGAGAGTGAAAAAGCTGGCTTAAAACTCAATATTCAAAAAATGAAGATCATGGCATCTGGACCCATCACTTCAAGGCAAATAGATAGGGAAAAAATGAAAATACTGATAGACTGTTTTTTTTAGGGCTCTGAAATCACTGCAAATGGTGACTGCAGCAATAGAATTAAAAGAAGCTTGCTCCTTGGAAGAAAAGCTATGACAAACCTGCTGCTGCTGCTGTTGCTAAGTCGCTTCAGTCGTGTCCAACTCTGTGCGACCCCAGAGACAGTAGCCCACCAGGCTCCGCCTTCCCTGGGATTCTCCAGGCAAGAACACTGGAGTGGGTTGCCATTTCCTTCTCCAGTGCATGAAAGTGAAAAGTGAAAGTGAAGTCGTTCAGTCGTGTCTGACTCTTTGCAACCCCATGGACTGCAGCCTACCAGGCTCCTCTGTCCATGGGATTTTCCAGGCAAGAGTACTGGAGTGGGTTGCTATTGCCTTCTCCGATGACAAACCTAGACTGTCTTTAAAAAGCAGAGACATTACTTTGCCTACAAAGGTCTGTATAGTCAAAGCTATGGTTTTTTGCAGTAGTCATGTAAGAAAGAAGGCTGAGTGTTGAAGAGCTGATGCTTTTGAACTGTGGTGCTGGAGAAGATTCTTGACAGTCCCTTGGACAGCAAGGAGATTAAACCCATCAGTCCTAAAGGAAATCAACCCTGAATGTTCATTGGAAGGACTGATGTTGAAGGTGAAGCTCCAATACTTTGGACACCTGATGCAAAGAGCTGACTCCATTGGAAAAGACCCTGATGCTGGGAAAGACTGAAGGCAGGAGGAGAAGGGGACAACAGAGGATGAGACGGTTGGATGGCATTATCGACTCAAGGGGCGTAAATTTGAGCAAACTCCAGGAGATAGTGAAGGACAGGGATGTCTGGGGTGCTGCCGTTCATTGAAGTCGCAAAGAGATGGACACATCTGAGCAACTGAACGACAATAACAACAACAAACAAGAAAGAAGAAAGATAATTTAACTCACTAAAGGCTCATACAGGTTATGAAATCTGTTCACTGTCTCATATTTTTGGTAGCATCTACATTGCATCCCTTTAGTTAATTTTCACCTATTTGGGAAATGTGTTTCAGATTATGTCAAGCAGATTTGTAGTAGCAAACACCACGGACAAAGCCCAAATGTGTAGGCAAATACACAAACAAAACTGAATAAAGGAATTTTAACTTTAAACTTAAAACTTTATCAGAGTCACAGGTACCAAAGACAAATGCCAAGCAAATATCAAAAGAAAAAAAAATATAACTGGATGAATGAATATTGATTTCCTGCTCAAGAGCAGCTTTCTCAAAGTAAACAGGTATTATATTAAAATTTCCTGCCTGCCAATAAACAGATATTAATTTTTGTACTTCTGATTGCACAGGGAATATTTTAAAATTGACCAACTCAGAAAGTTTTATAGGCCAATTAGTTAAGGATAATTAATAAGTTATTAAAAGAGCAGAGCTCCAATGATGCCCATAACTGTGTTTATTTGGAGCTGATCAACTCATTAAAATTTTTTATTACAATGAACAACTTACTATGGAAAGATACCAAATATATTGATATGAGAATTTTATGTAGTACATAAGGGTACAAATAACTTTAAATAACTCTGAATGAATTTTTAAAAATGTTTTTAAAGAGTTTTAAAAGGTAATCCAAAAGAAACAGGATATAACCTATGTGCCATTAAATCCCAGAAACCTAAGAAATACACCAAGCTTCTGTTTTATCTCCAAGTGTACTTTAAAGTAAATTTACATTCAATGATAACCAAAGTGCCTGGGGGTTTTCATTCTTTCAGGGCATTTTATCAAGTATCCCTTATATATCTGGGACTGACTAGGGTAGTCTGAGTTCCTGTCTTCATTGAACTCAGACCAGTAATGACAGTAGATATTATATGACAAAACTCATCATAATTAAACTCTCAAGACTAAAATTAAGTAAAACATCCTGAAAGAAACTAGGAAGAAATAAAATGTTACCTATAGGGAAGCAACAGTTCAAATGACAGCACATTTCTCCTTGGAACCAAGCAAGCCATAAGGAAGTGGTATATTTTTTCAAGAGATGAAGGAAAAGAACTCTGAATCATGAATTCTATATCAAGTAAAAGTATTCTTCCATAATAAAGGAATAATCTCAGATTATTGGAGAAGGAAATGGCAATCCACTCCAGTGTTCTTGCCTGGAGAATCCCAGGGATGGGGGCACCTGGTGGGCTGCCGTCTATGGGGTCGCACAGAGTCGGACACGACTGAAGCAACTTAGCAGCAGTAGCAGTAGCAGCAATCTCAGATTAAGGAAAGCTAAAATAATGTGTCACTAGTGACTTAGCAGCAGCAGCAGAGCTAATCTTTAAAAAGAGCTCAAGGAAGTTCCTTAACAAAAAAGAAATTAGAACAAGAGGAGGCTGAGGTTTCAGGAGGAAGGAACAACAAAGGAATGGATAAAAATAGAGGTAGGTATGGGCTTCCCTAATGGCTCAAACAGTAAAGAATCTGCCTGCAGTGCAGGAGACCTGGGTTTGATCCCTGGGTTGGGAAGATCCCCTGGAGGAGAGCATGGCAACCCACTCCAATATTCTTGTCTGGAGAACCCCCATGGACAGAGGAGCCTCAGTTCAGTTCAGTCACTCAGTCGTGTCCGACTCTTTGTGACCCCAAGAATCGCAGCACGCCAGGCCTCCCTGTCCATCACCAACTCCCAGAGTTCACTCAGACTCACGTCCATTGAGTCAGTGATGCCATTCAGCCATCTCATCCTCTGTCGTCCCCTTCTCCTCCTGCCTCCAATCCCTCCCAGCATCAGAGTCTTTTCCAATGAGTCAACTCTTCGCATGAGGTAGCCAAAGTACTAGAGTTTCAGCTTTAGTGTTATTCCCTCCAAAGAAATCCCAGGGCTGATCTCTTTCAGAATGGTCTGGTTGGATCTCCTTGCAGTCCAAGGGACTCTCAAGAGTCTTCTCCAACACCACAGTTCAAAAGCATCAATTCTTCAGCACTCAGCTTTATTCCCAGTCCAACTCTCACATCCATACATGACCACTGAAAGTCTGGGGGACTACAATTCCATGGGGTTGAAAGAGTCGGACACAACTGAGTGACTAAGCACAGCACAGCACATAATGGACTATCGTTCTTTTGATGAGTTTTTATAATATCTTACAACTGAAGCAAAGATTATAGCATCATCATTCATGGTACTCAATTTATGTCATGATTTTACATTTAAAAATTGAGAGGAATAAAGGAACCGATATAAATGAAGTTTCTACCCTTATTGTAGCAAAATGTCTATAGCAATAGACTGTGCTATGTTGCATATGAATATTATAAAAAGGTAATTATTAAACACAAACTATACAGTGATATGTATTTAAAAATACTATAGATAAATAACAATGGATTTTAAAATCAGTTCAATTTACCAATACAAAGGCAAGAAAAGGAAAACAGATAAAAGAAACAAAATGAACAAATAAAATGAACAATGAAATTGTAGAAATAAACCTAATATATCAGTCCTTACTTTAAATGCTATTGATGTAAATGTACACCAATGGAAGTCAAGTTAATTTAAAAGGATGATCAAATTATATGCTGTATGTAAAAACTACACTTCACCTTTAGTGATATAGGTAGACTGAAAATAAAAGTATGAAAAGCATTATACCATGAAAATATTAATTTTTATAAAAAGCAAGAGTAAAACAGGAGTACCTATATAAATATCAGATTAAGTTTAGACTTCAAAGCTAATATATGTATCAGACAAAAAGAGATATATAATGACAAAGAGTAAATATGACAAAATGACACAAGAATCCTATATTTTCATGTACTAAATATCAGAACTTCATAAATATATGTAGCAAAAACATAATTTAAAAGAGAAATAAATAAATGCACAATTATGTCCTGGGGTTTAAATACTCCTCTCATCAATTTAGAAAACAATGGGACAGAAAATCAGTGAGGAAACAAAGGAATTAAAAAATATGATCAACCAACAGGCTGTAACAGATATGTGTAGAACACTCCAGCTGACAAAAGAATAATATCTATTCTTTTCAATAAATATAAAATGAATTTATGGAGTATGTTCTGTGACCAGAATAGAATCAAACTAGAAGTCAATAATGGAAAGACAACAGAAATCCTCTAAAACAGTTGTAAATAAAACAGTACTCTACCAAATAACCCAGAGGTCAAATGAGGACTCTCAAAGGAAATAAAAATATACATTTAGAACCAAATGAATATGAACATACAACCGATCAAAGTTTGTGAAATGCAACTAAAGTAGTACCCACAGGGAAATTTATCACAAAAAAATATTTACAACAGAATAAAGAAAAGATCTCCAATTAGTAATCTAAACTCCCACTTCAAGAAACTAGAAAATAAAGATCAAAACAGGAGTGAACTCAGCAAGATGACTGAATAAGATGTTCCTCACCCATATCCTCCACAACAAGAATAATTTCACATCCATCCATGGACAAAAGTACCTAGGTAGGAGATTATGAAACTCTGGTTCAGTCTAAGAATGAGGGGAGCCATTTTGATAATGCAGGCCCACAACCAGGTGGCTGACTTGCTAACTGTGGCTATGGCAAACAGCTCCATACCCTGAAGGACTTAGTCATAGCTCAATTTGGCTTTGGTTATGTCATCAGTGCCATATGCCCAAGGACCTGGGAGGATTCACACATCCCTGTGTAGGGTGACAGGCATATGGAACTCAATTCTGGCTGTAGACCCTAAAGTAGCCTGTGAACCAATTCCAGCCATTCTTGGCCATGGTCCTGGAACTGTCCCTGGAGAGCACTGGTTTAGACAATTACCAGTGGACAGACAGAGAGTCTTTGTAGAAGTCCAGGAGTCCAGGGGAGAGGTCCCAGCACGCCGTTGGAACAAAACTAACAAAAAAATTCAAACTGGACACATTGCATAGAGTAAGCAAAACAATGTCACTTTAGGAGTGTGAGCCTTCCCCCAGAGTGCCACAGCTCAGTGCCCAGAGAGAACTTCTCAGCTTGTGATTTCTCCTACGGAGGAAAGTGAGACTGTAAATGAGTACTTCGCTGGGGAGTGGCTGGAAGAGCAAAGAATAGGGCTCTTAGAGGTCACTAAATGGACATGGCACCTACTAACTATATCACATACTCTATCCAGAAGGCCCACCAATGAGACAATGGAAACTTCTTTACTGTACTTCCCCCAGCTTGTCTATAAGTATCCCCAACACTCTGGGTACCCTACTCCCACACACCCTCATCCTGTGGCTGGTCTGAGTTCCCAAGAGCAGCAATACTGAGCCTTTGCAGATGGCTAGTGAGCATCTGTAGAAAGCAGGCCCAACTCTGAGGGGTTGTAGGAAACCATAATGTTGAACATTTAGCATTGCTTTAGGAAAAGCAAAAGGGAGGCTTGTCAGCATTAGAACTGGCTTGACAAGATCAAGAGAAGGCATACAAGCTTTAGTATTCTGCCATGAGACAAGAGGAAGAGGTGTGGAACAGGAATACACAGAGAAAAGGTCTGAGAAATCCTTGGAATCTCAAGTAGGACAGAAAGAAGGTATTTAACTCCTGAAGACAGTCAGCAAAAACTGGAGGAGGTGACTACTACTTCAAATGAGAAGACAGCAACACAATAAGTAAGGAGATTGGATCAGTAATCTACTAGCTCCGAACAAATAAGCCCAGGACAAGATGGTTTCATCAGTGAACTGTACCAAGTATTTTTAAAAGAATGAATGTTAATCTTTCTTAAACTTTCCAAAACAGTTGGAGAGGAGGGGACACTCCTAAGCTCATTTTATGAGGTCAGCAATATCCACATGCCAATGGCAGATGAAGACATTTCAAGGAAAGAAACATTCAAGCCAATATACCTGATGAATGTGTGTGTGTGTGCATGCTAAGTCGCTTCAGTCATTTCCGACTCTTTGTGACCCTATGGACTGTAGTCCATCAGGCTCCTCTGTCCATGAGATTCTCCAGGCAAGAATACTGGAGAGGGCTGCCATTTCCTCCTCCAGGGACCTAATGAATATAGGTGTGAAAATTCTCAATAAAATACTAGGAAACTTAATTCAATAGTACATTAGAAGTCTCATACACCAAAATGAAGTGGGATTTATCCCTGGGATGCAAAGATAGTTCAACATATACAAATCAGTAAATGTGATATACCACATTAATACAGCGAAAGATAAAAATCATATGATACTTTCAACAGCTACAGAAAAACCATTTGACAAAATTTAAAATCCTTTCATGATAAAAACTCTCAACAAAACTGACTTAGAAGGAATGTGACTCAACATAATAAAGGCCATATATGACAAGCCCACAACTAACATTATACTTAATGTTGAAAGGCTGAAAACTTTTCCTCTAAGATCAGGAACAAGACAAGGGTGCTCATTCTCACCACTTCTATTCAACATAGTACTGGAAGTCTGAGCCAGAGCAATTAAGCAAGAAAAATAAATAAAAGATATCCAAATCAGAAAGGAAGAAGTAAAACTGTTTGCTAATGACACAATTCCAGGTATCTCTAACAGTATAGAAACTGCCTGCAACACAGGAGACCTGGGTTTGACCCCTGGGTTGGGAAGATCTCCTAGAGAAGGAAATGGCAACCCACTCCAGTATTCTTGCCTGGAGATTCCCATGGACAGAGGAGCCTGATGTGCTACAGTCCATGGGGTCACAAAGAATTGGACATGACTGAGCCAACTAACATTATACATAGAAAGCCTGAAAGACTCCACCCAAAAATTGTTAGAATAACTGAATTCAATAAAATTGAAGGACACAAAATCCACATACAAAAATCAGTTGGCTTTCCATACAATAAGAAAACAGTGAACTATCTGAAAAAAGAAATAAAATAATTTCATTATAATAGCATCAAAAAAAGTATAAAAAGAGTTATATACCATGATCAAATATGATTTATCCCAGATATGCAGGGTTGGTTCAATATTTGAAAATCAATTAATGAAATTCATCATGTCAGCAGACTTAAAAAGAATAAAAAGTACATGATTATATCTATAGATACAGAAAAAGCATTTGATAAAATCCAACACCCATTAATGATAAAAACTATCAGTTAATTAGGAATAGAGGTATACTTCCTCAACTTGCTAAAAACTGTCTACAAAAATCCTACTGTCAAGATCATATTTAATGGTAAGACTTCTAACTTTGCCACTAAGATCACATAAAAGCAAACATGTCTCCTCCCATCACTTCTTCTCAATCTCATATGCAAATCCTTGTTAATGCAGTAAAGCCAGAAAAGGAAATAAAAGATATTTAGGTTGGGAAGAAAGACATAAATCTGTCTTTATTTGCAGCTGACAGATCATCTATGTAGAAATTACCAAAGACTCTACAATAAAATCCCTGGAACTGATAGGCAATTATAGCAAGGTTGAAGGATATAAGATTAATGTACAAAATACAATTGCTTTCTGTACATTAACAATGAACAAGTAAATTTTGGAATTGAATACCAAGATCATTTATATTAGCATCGCTTAAAATGAAATACTTAGGTATAAATTTGCTAATATGTACACCATGTATATGAGAAAAACTACAAAACTCTGATAAATGAAAGTAAGTAACAACTAAATAAATGGGGAAATATGTTATATTCATGAATAAGAAGATTCATGAATATATTCACTAAGAATATTGTCAAGATGGCAGTCCTTCTCAATTTGACCTGTAGATTCTATGCAATCCCAAACAAAATCCCAGGAAGTTAATTTATGAATATCAGCAAATGGATTATATAGAGATGCAAAAGACTCAGAATAGCCAGCTCAGTATTGAAGAACAAGAACCAAGTTGGAGTACTAATACTACCTGACTTGAAGACTTACAATAAAGCTATCATAATTAACATAATATGGTATTTATTAAAGAATAGACATACAGATAAATAGATCCAAATAGAGAGCCCAGAAAGAAACTCTTATAAATATAGTCAACTGATCTTTGATGAAGGATCAAAGGCAATACAATGGAACAAAGATAGTATTTTCAAGAAATGGTGCTGGAATAATGACATCCGCATGTAAAAAATATAATAAGCAAGACACATACTTTACAAGTCTCACAAATACTAACTTAAAATGGACCATAAACCTAAATGTAAAACAAACAAACAAAAAAACTATAAAACTCCAAGAAGATAATGTAAGAGAAAACTTATATGACCTGGGTATGGTGGTGTCTTATTGGATACAATAGCAGACACAGTCTCCATGAAATAAATAATAAGCTAGACTTCATTAAAAGAAGAACAATATCAAGAGAATTAGAAGACAAGCACTGACTGGGGGAACATACTTGCAAAAGATAAAACTCATAATTATTATACAAAATATACAAAGAACTCTAAAAACTCAGAAGAAAAAAAATAACCCAATTAAAAATGGGCAAAATATCTTATCAGACACCTTACCAAAGAAGATATAGAAAGTAAACATTTGAAAATGTCATCAGGGAAATGCAAACTAAAACTACCTACAGTGAGGTACCACTATACTTTCGTTAGAATGGCTGAAATCAAGAACACCAATACCACCGAGTGCCAGGAAGAATGTGGAGCAACAGGAACTCTCATTTATTACTGGTGGGGATGCAAAATGGTACAGCTACTTTGGAAGGCAGTTTGGCCATTTCTGATAAAACCAAACACACTCTTTGTGACTCCTATACAGTCCAGGAATTCTCCAGGCCAGAATAATGAAGTGGGTAGCCTTTCCCTTCTCCAGGGGATCTTCCCAAACCCAGGGATTGAACCCAGGTCTCCCGCATTGCAGGCAGATTCTTTAACAACTGAGCTATCAGGGAAGCCCACCCTTACCATAGGATCCAGCAATCATGCTCCTTGGTATTTCCAGTGATCATGTATAGATGTGAGAGTTGGACTATAAAGAAAGCTGAGCACTGAAGAATTGATGCTTTTGAACTGTGGTGTTGGAGAAGATCCTTGAGAGTCCCTTAGACTGCAAGGAGATCCAACCAGTCCATCCTAAAGGAGATCAGTCCTGAGTGTTCATTGGAAGGACTGATGCTGAAGCTGAAACTCTAATACTTCGGCCACCTTATGGGAAAAGCTGACTCACTGGAAAAGACCCTGATGCTGAGAAAGATTGAAGGCAGGAGGAGAAGGGGACAACAGAGGAAAAGATGGTTAGATGGCATCACCAACTCAATAGACATGAATTTAAGCAAGCTCTGGGAGTTGGTGATGGACAGGGAGGCCTGGTGTGCTGCGGTCCATGGCGTTGCAAAGAGTCGGACACAACCAAGTGACCGAACTGAACTGGCATACTATATAATTCCAACAACACGACATTTTGTAAAAGACTATGTAAAAAAGCTACAGAGACAATAGAAAGATCCGTGGTTTCAAAGGGTGGGGTAAGAGAGATAAATAGGGAGAGCAAAGAGGATTTTTAGGGCAGAGAATTTTCTCTGCATGATACTATAATGACATATATATATATATATATATATCATCATTTGTGTGCTCCATCACTCAGTTGTGTCCGACTCATTGCGACCCCATGAATTGTAACCCATCAGGCTCCTATGCCCATGAAATTATCCAGGCAAGAATACTGGAATGGGGTGCCATGCCCTCCTCCAGGGGATCTTCCTGACCCAGGGATTGACCCTGAGTCTCCTGCATTGGGAGGTGGATTCCTTACCACTGTGCCATCAGAGAAGCCCATATATCATCATACTTTTGACCAAACTCATAGGATGTACAACAAAAGTTAGTCTTATTGGAAACTACAAACTTTGGATGGTTATGATGTGTCAATGTAGGTCTAGCTTTATTAAAAAATGTACCATTTATGTGAGTGATGTTGATAATGGGGGAGGTTACACACGTGTGGGGGCAGGGGGTGACTGAGAAATCTCTGTGCCTTCCTCTCACTTTTCTTGGAAACCTAAAACTGCATAAAAACTATTCTAAAAATCTAGTACATAATGAATGATTCTATTTATATAAAATATCCAGAAAAGGCAAGGTTACAGAGACAGAAAGCATATCAACGGTTGCCAGAGATGAGGGGTGGGAGTAGGGGTTGACTGAAAAGGGGTTTGAGGGAAATTTGCAGGGAGATGGACATACTAGTGGTAAAGAACCCACCTGTCAATGCAGCAGACATAAGAGATGCGGGTTCAATCCTTGGGTCAGGAAGATCCTCTGGAGGAGGGCATAGAAACCCACTATGGTATGCTTGCCTGGAGAATCCCATGGACAGAGGAGACTGGTGGGCTACAATCCATAGGGTCACAAAGAGTTGGACAGTACTGAAGCAACTAAGTACTAAGTTGCTTCAGTACTGTCCAACTCTTTGATCATGAACTCCTTATTGCCAGATTCAGACCTCAACTGAAGAAAGTAGGGAAAACCACTAGACCATTCAGGTGCGACCTAAATCAAATCCCTTATGATTGGACAGTGGACATGAGAAATAGATTCAAGGGATTAGATCTGATAGACAGAGTGCCTGATGAACTATGGACAGAGGTTTGTGACATTTCCAGGAGACAGGGAGCAAGACCATCCCCAAGGAAAAGAAATGCAAAAAAGCAAAATGACTGTCTGAGGAGACCTTACAAATAGCTGTGAAAAGAAGAGAAGCAAAAAGCAAAGGAGAAAAGGAAAGTTATACCTGTGTGAATGCAGAGTTTCAAAGAATAGCAAAGAGAGATAAGAAAGCCTTCCTCAGTGAACAATGCAAAGAAATAGAGGAAAACAACAGAATGGGAAAGACTAGAGATCTCTTCAAGAAAATTAGAGATGCCAAGGGAACATTTCATGCAAAGATGGGCTCAATAAAGGACAGAAATGGTATAGACCTAACAGAAGCAGAAGAGATTAAGAAGAGGTGGCAAGAATACACAGAAGAACTGTATAAAAAATATCTTTATGACCCAGATAATAATGATGGTGTGATCACTCACCTAGAACCAGACACCCTGGAATGTGAAGTCAAGTGGGCCTTAGAAAGCATCACTACGAACAAAGCTAGTGGAGGTGATGGAATTCCAGTTGAGCTGTTTCAAATCCTGAAAGATGATGCTGTGAAAGTGCTGCACTCAATATGCCAGCACATTTAGAAAACTCAGCAGTGGCCACAGGACTGGAAAAGGTCAGTTTTCATTCCAGTCACTAAAAATGGCAATCTCTAAGAATGCTCAAACTACTGCACAACAGCACTCATCTCACACGCTAGTAAAGTAATGCTCAAAATTCTCCAAGCCAGGCTTCAGCAATATGTGAACATGAACTTCCAGATGTTCAAGATGGTTTTAGAAAAGGCAGAGGAACCAGAGATCAAATTGACAACATCCGCTGGATCATCGAAAAAGCGAAAGAGTTCCAGAAAAACATCTATTTCTGCTTTATTGACTATGCCAAAGCCTTTGACTGTGTGGATCACAATAAACTGTGGAAAATTCTAAAAGAGATGTGAATACCAGAGCACCTGACCTGCCTCTTGAGAAACCTATATGCAGGTCAGGAAGCAACAGTTAGAACTGGACATGGAACAACAGACTGGTTCCAAATAGGAAAAGGAGTATGTCAAGGCTGTATATTGTCACCCTGCTTATTTAACTTCTATGCAGAGTACATCATGAGAAACGCTGGACTGGAAGAAACACAAGCTGGAATCAAGATTGCTGGGAGACATATCAATCACCTCAGATATGCAGATGACACCACCCTTATGGCAGAAAGTGAAGAGGAACTAAAAAGCCTCTTGATGAAAGTGAAAGAGGAGAATGAAAAAGTTAGCTTAAAGCTCAACATTCAGAAAATGAAAATCATGGCATCTGGTCCCATCACTTCATGGGAAATACATGGGGAAACAGTGGAAGCATGTCAGGCTTTATTTTTTTGGCTCCAGAATCACTGCAGATGGTGAATGCAGCCATGAAGTTAAAAGACGCTTACTCCTTGGAAGGAAAGTTATGCCCAACCTAGATAGCATATTAAAAATCAGAGATATTACTTTGCCAAGAAAGGTCCATCTAGTCAAGGCTATGGTTTTTCCAGCGGTCATGTATGGATGTGAGAGTTGGACTGTGAGGAAAGCTGAGCACTGAAGAATTGATGCTTTTGAACTGTGGTATTGGAGAAGACTCTTGAAAGTCCCTTGGACTGCAAGGGGATCCAACCAGTCCATCCTAAAGGAGACCAGTCTTGAGTGTTCATTGGAAGGACTGATACTGAGTCTGAAACTCCAATACTTTGACCTTCTCATGAGAAGAGTTGACTCACTGGAAAAGACCCTGATGCTGGGAGGGATTGGGCGCAGGAGGAGAAGGGGACGACAGAGGATGAGATGGCTGGATGGCATCACCGACTTGATGCACATGAGTTTGGGTGAACTTCGGGAGTTGGTGATGGACAGGCAGGTCTGGCGTGCTGTGATTCATGGGGTTACAAAGAGTCGGACACTACTGAGAGACTGAACTGAACTGATGGTTTTTCCAGTAGTCATGTATTGATGTGAGAGTTGGACTATAAAGAAAGCTGAGTGCCGAAGAATTGATGCTTTTGAATCGTGGTGTTGGAGAAGACTCTTGAGAGTCCCTTGGACTGCAAGGAGATCCAACCAGTCCATCCTAAAGGAAATCAGTCCTGAATATTCATTGGAAGGAATGATGTTGAAGCTGAAACTCCAATACTTTGGCCATGTGATGTGAAGAACTGACTCATTTGAAAAGACCTTGATGCTGGAAAAGACTGAAGGTGGGAGGAGAAGGGGATGACAGAGGATGAGCTGCTTGGGTGGCATTACTGACTCAATAGGCATGAATTTGAGTAAACTCTGGGAGTTGGTGATGGACAGGTAGGCCTGGCGTGCTGCAGTCCATGGGGTTGCAAAGAGTTGGACATGACTGAGTGACTGCAGTGAAAACTGAAGGATGAGTTTGAAACCTAGAATGTGGCTATGATTGCAAATTCTGCATATTTTTTAAAAATATTGAAATGTATACTGACAATGGGTAAATTTTATGGTAAGTATGTTATATCTCAAAAAAAGCTGTAAAAATATTTTTTACTTCTGAGAAAGGTAAATGTATTATTGTCATGCTGCTTATGTTATTACAAGTATAACAAAGATAGCTGTGACTAAGCAGAATAATACAGAAAATGGAATCTCAATGTAGGTTACCTAATCACCTCTACCTAGTTAAATTACTTAACAGCCCCAAACCATTAAAATTTACTGAGAAACCTCCCATCTATCTTTGAAAAAATACATTAAAACACTCTTTGAAAAACAAATAGAAATATTATTCTAAATTTTAATATCTATTTACTTGTTCTTATTGTTCTTTGGTATTCACTTTGTAGATTTTATTTTCTAAGTTTTAAATAACAAATATGAAATATATAAAGCTTTGATTCCTAGAAGCAATACTGCTCTGACTTAACCAGAAAAAGATGACATAATAGAATTTTCCATCTTAAATTGTTTCCCAGTTCAGCATAAATTACATTCACAAAACGAGTTACACACATATGCTTGATGTATTACCTTGTCTGACTTGTCAGCCTGAAGTCAACAGTAGATTCCTTAAATAAACCAACCCCTTCAATATCAAAGACCCCATCCACATCAGGTTCAGTAGCAATCAACATCATGGGAAACATCCAGATCCCATCTGTCATGCACTCTACTTTCAGGAAAACTTGAGACCTTGAATAGAAAAAGAGGTTTATAAAGGATATTGAAGGAAAACAAGCAAAGGGGATATAGTATAGCAGGTCAACATCTAAGGTGAAAATGTAAGTAAACCTGTGGTTTCAGTAAAAAAACTGAAACTTTTAATTCTTTTAAAAAATGTAGATGGAAAAGATGTGGATAGGCTGTTTACATCTCAGGAATAATTCTGTAGGTCAGAATCCCTATTATTACCCTCCCTTTGAGGTAATTATTTCATAGGGTATCTCATTTAATCTCTAGTTACTTACTAAGAATTAGTAACATATGTAGAATTCACTCTACAAATTTTCTGTACCCAGCATAGAATATCATATTACTTAAGAATCTGAGGAGAGGATGGCAAATGGACCCAAGTGTTACACTAAAAGGTATTCCATAAGGGGATTTTCTGTTCAAACTGAAACATCATGAAAGAGTTCTTTGAACTCTTGCTTCACATAGAAAAATTATATTTTCTGTGAAAAGTTATAACACCCCCAAAACTGACTTAAACTGAAGCTTTAAAAAATTAAATTGCAACGGATAAATATCATAAACACTTTACAATAACATGTAATTGAATGGCAATTGAATTGATGAAGACAGTAAGTATAGCCTTCTAAGCAGTTGGCTCTGAAGAAGAATGGAGACATAGGTCAGTAGCTGACGGTGAAGAATAGTTATGTGTTTGCTTGCTTCAGGTGGAAATAACTGAAACACATAGCTCTATAGTTGTAAGCCATATCATATGTCAGAATGGACCAAGAAATCACAATCTTCTTACATAAATCTTTCAGAACAGTTCTGGGATCTTTTAGCCTCTTTAAATTAGACTGTGAAATTATTCAACAATTTGGGGAACAGTTAGATAATATATTATCAAATTTGAAAGGTACAGACACTAAACCAGTTAATTCACTATTAGTAATTTCCCTCAGATATACTTCAAAGATTTCAAGAAGCAATGTGTATAAGGATGTTCAATGCTGCATTCCTTATACTATAAAAAAAAAAAAACTGGTACCAAAATTTTAACAATATCCCTTCAATACAGTGCTAGTAACAATAAAATGGAGTAGCCCTCATAAACAACAAAAGAGTCCAAAATGCAGTACTTGGGTGCATAAACGACAGAATGATCTTGGTTTGTTTCCAAGGCAAGTCATTCAGCACCACAGTAATTCAAGTCTATGCTCCTACCACTAATGCCAAAGAAGCTAAAGCTGATCAGTTCTAGGAAGACCTAGAAGCCCTCCTAGAACTATCACCAACAAAAGATGTTCTATTCATCATTGGGGATTGAAATACAGAAGTAGCAAGTCAAGAGATACCTGGAGTAACAGGCAAATTTGGCCTTGGAGTTCAAAATGAAGCAGGGCAAAGGCTGACTGAATTCTGCCAAGAGAATCCACTGGTCAGAGCAAATACCTTTTTTCAACAACACAAGAGACAACTTTACACATAGACATCACCAAATGGTCAATATCGAAATCAAATTGATTATATTCTTTGTAGCCAAAGATGGAGAAGCTGTATACAGTCAGCAAAAACAAAACCTGGAGCTGACTGTGGCTCAGATAATCAGTTTCTCATGGCAAAAAGCAGGCTTAAACTAAAGAAAGCAGGGAAAACCACTAGGCCAGCCAGGTAAAACTTAAATCCCCTATGAACATGCAGTAGGGTGACAGATAGATTTAAGGCATTAGATTTAGTAAACAGTGTGCCTGAAGAACTATGGGTGGAGGTCTGTAATACTATATAGGAGGAAGCAAAACCATCACAAAGAAAAAGAAAAGCAAGAGCGCAAAGTGGTTATCTGAGGAGGCTGAAGAAAGAAGAGAAGTAAAAAGCAAGGGAGAAAGGGAAAGAAAGGTATACCCAACTAAACACAGAGTTCCAAAGCACAGCAAGGAGAGATAAGAAGGACTTCTTTAATGAATAGTGCATAAAAATAGAGGAAAACAGAAGGGGAAAGACTAGAGATCTCTTCAGGAAAATTGGAAATATCAAGGGAACATTTCATCCAAAGATGTGCACAATAACGGCCAAAAACACTAGAGACCTAGTAGAAGTGGAAGAGATCAAGAGGAAATGGAAAGAAAACATGGAAGAACTGCACAAAAAAGATCTCAATGAACTAGATAACCACAAAAGTATGGTAAGTCACCCAGAGCCATACATTCTGGAGTGTGGAGTCAAGTGGGTCACAGGATGCACTGCTGTCAGTAAAGCTAGTGGATGTAATGCAATTTCAGCAGAGCTATTCAAAACTCTAAAACTGATGCTATCAAAGTGGTGCACTCAGTATGTCAGCAATTCTGAAAGACTCAGTAGTGGCCGCAGGACTGGAAGAGGTCAATCCTCATCCCAATTCCCAAGAAGGGTAGTACTAAAGAATGCTCAAATCATTGGATGATTGCACTCATCTCCCATGCTAGTAAGGGCATACTTAAAATCTTGCATGCTAGGCTTCAGCATTATGTGAATGAAGAACTTCCAGACATCCAAGCAGGGTTTAGAAAAGGCACAGGAACCAGAGATCAAATTGCCAACATTTGCTGGATCACAGAGAAAGCAAGGGAATTCCAGAAAACCGTCTACCTCTGTTTCATCAACTATGCCAAAGCCTTTGACTGTGTGGATCATTAACAAACTGGAAAGCACTTAAAGAGATGAGAATACCAGACTACCTTACCTGTCTCCTGAGAAACCTGTATGGAGGTCAAGAAGCAACAATTAGAACCCTGTATGGAATAACTGATTGGTTCAGGATTGATAAAGGAGTACGATAGAGCTGTCTGTTGTCATCCTGTTTATTTAACTTATACGCTGAGCACATTATGAGAAATGCTAGGCTGGAAACAAGATAGGTAGGAGAAACATGAACAACCTCAGATATGCGAATGATACCACTCTAATGGCAGAAGTGAAGAAGAACTAAAGAAAGTCTTGATGAGGGTGAATAAGAAGAGTGAAAAAGCTGATTTAAAACTAAATATTAAAAAAAAAAAAAACTAAGATCGTGGCATCCGGCCCCATTCAGTTCAGTTCAGTCGCTCAGTCATGTTTGACTCTTTGTGACCCCATGAACTGCAGCAAGCCAGGCCTCCCTGTCCATCACCAACTCCGAGTCCACCCACACCCATGTCCATTGACTCGGTGATGCCATCCAGCCATCTCATCCTCTGTTGTCCCCTTCTCCTCCTGCCCTCAATCTTTCTAGCATCAGGGTCTTTTCCAATGAAAAAAAAAAGAAAAAAAAGGTCTAGGTCTTAAGGAATAATATTCTTGTTTTTACTATATTTTATTTTTTGTAAAAACACATTTAAGGCTCTGACCATTACTCTTATTATGTCAGCACTATTGTATGAAAGGATAAACATGAAAAATTACCTTGTTTTTACTGTTGTGCAACAGTGTTTTCCTTAACAAACCCATGAAAATTTTGTTGTCTTTTTTTTTTACTGTGTCAATCAGAAAGAGAAGAATTAAATTTGATACTTATTTAAATTATGTAGGAATAGTATGATTTGGGTATAATTATTTTCTTGTTCTTTCTTCAAAATTTAAAGCTATTGGTTTTATTTATTTATTTTTTATCATTTAATGGTATGTCTTGCCGTGAACCATCCCAAATACATATGGAAGAAGAAATGACAAAAACAAATGAGTATGTGCACATAAAATAGAATTTTAAACTACATTGGAACACCACAAGACACTCACAAAAATTTATAAATCATGAATATAAGTTGTCCTAAATCAGTTTCTCAAATATTCACCAAGAAGCTCTAAACTCACCAAATGTAGAACAAATATAAATTCACATTGGTTCTGTTGATACTCACTAATGATAACATTTTCCCCTTCTGGTTTTTGCTGGTAATTTCCCTGTCACTGAATCAACATAATACTAAGCTAAATGTGAAAAAAATACTAACAAATAAATGTTTAGTTACTAAGTTGTATCCGACTCTTTGTGATTCCATGGGCTGCAGCCCACCAGGCTCCTCTGTCCATGGAATTCTCCAGGCAAGAATACTAGAGTAGGGAAAAAAAAGAATACTAGAGTAGGTTGCCATTTCCTTCTCCAGGGGATCTTCCTGATGCAGAGATCAAACCAGTGCCTCTTGGACTGGCAGGCAGATTCTTTACCACTGAGCCACCAAGGAATCCCATAGAAAACTATGAAAAATTTTTTAAAAAGCCCATAGAAAACTATGAAAATAATGGTTAATATGTACTTTCTTCTTACAATCTGATTTTATTACTGCTTCCTGAAGGAGACCCTGCTATCTTTTAGTTATTAGACTACATTCTCATACACACATGGGTACATTGGATGCATCGTTAAATTATATAAATGGTTAAAAGCACAAGTAATACTGTCAATTTTTTTTTTCATGGCCAGGCTGTATTTTGTGCTTATTTGCAGTTCTAATCAGTGTCTCTGCATCAAGACATAAAATCCTGTTTCAGATGTGACTTATCATACAGTATGTGTAGATGCTAAGTATCAGTTGCCTAAAAAGTAAATACAAAGACACTGGATGAGGTTTTCCAAGGGACAGATATTCAAAGCTTACTATAGTTGAAATTACTATAGTATTACTTACTATGACCCTCCTATAGTTTACCTTTAGTACAATGCTATGGTTTTGAATGGTAAAACAGTAATGACAGCAATTGCAAAGGAGGGCACTCAGCAGTTTCATCATTTGAACTGGTTCGGAGAAGTAGTATGGAGAAATACCTTGTTGCCAATGTATAGCACCAAGTCGCGGATTCATGATGTGTGGCAAAACCAATACAATATTGTAAAGTAATTAACCTCCAATTAAAATAAATAAATTTATACTAAAAAAAAGTAGACAGCCCTGTTTTGCTAGTAGCATATCCTAATGACCTTGGGGAGGTCACAATTACTGAAGGATATCTCAGATTTCTAATAATTTGGACTATTATTTTTCATCAGAATACTTTTCACAGCTGAATTGCTAGAAATAATCTATTTACCTCAATGGCAACAAAGAAGTAATGCAACTGACAAATAGAAAGATGGAAAGAAAAAGACCACATTATTTAGTTTAAAAGAGTAATAATATTATTTAAAGAAATTAGGGTTTGTAAAAGCAGGTTTACCTCACTGGTTTCTTTGGTGTAAATATCAGACTGAAGACCAATGTTATCTGCTCTTTATTGGCATTATAAGATTTTTTGATCAAATATATAGCCACGCAGGATTCCAAACTAGCCTCTTCATCTTCAGATTCAAATTCAATGCCATATTCAAATTCACGTTTCATAGGTATATCTAAGAAAATCAAGATTTAAATGCATTTTAATTCAACTAAATACATATAGATTAAAAATCTAAATAAAAAATAAAAAAAAAGAAAATCAGTTATATGTCAGCACTAATCATGCACAGGTATTTAGAGTGAGGGAGAGGGTATATGTTATTTAGCTTTGTGTTCATAATACCTAGTGTGTTACCAGGTATATAATAGTATTCAGCATGCTCTTAAGAGTTAAATAAATGAATGGATATAAAAAATAAATTCACCCACTATCCTTAATCCCACCCTCCTTAAATTTCAGACTAATAAAATAAGAAATAGACAAGTGGAAACTAAAAATTAACATTTACTATAACCACAATATGATATGCTGTATATATTAAAAGCTTATAGACATGATTTATAAAGAAAGTCACATTTAATAATTACTCAGTAAATCTTATTAATGTAAAATAATGGACTGACCCATAACCTTACAAGATCATTTTTCTTTTTTTCATGTGTAAAAATAAATCTCAGACCTCTGAATTGCTAGTTTTCATCCTGTTGACCAAATTGGCAATTGTTCCTATTGATAACCATTCTTTGTTGTAGCAAAATCAATATGTCTACATTTAATATATTGATTCGTTCTGGGGATGGGATATGGAAATGTTCCATTGGAAGCCATACTCTATATTGAGAAGCAGCATTTAAGAGTTTTAGAGTGTTTAATGGGAGATGAAATTTCATTGCATTCAAATAACATATTTTTCAAAGCAAATACTATTGAGATCTGCATCTGTTTCTGCTTAATTATTGAAGTCTTTACGGGAATGGTTGTGTCAGAATCAAGATAGGAAATGAGAAGCTAAATTTAGTTTCAGAAGCATTGAACCCCCTGTGGGGAATCTGTTACTATAGATGTCATAATTCCAATCCTAAGAAGATCCATTGGTACAAAACACAGACCTGATTATCTGCAAGGGGACAGGGGTCATGCAAGTAGGAACAATATTAGTACTTTTTACACTTTACATATTTCCCTTGTTTTAACTAGAATATAGTGATATGAACACATAAGAAAGAAAAACAGAATCAGGTGGTACAGAATCCTAACAAACTGACATTCTGCATTGTGTCTTCAAGCTAACAAAGTAGAGTCTCTGCATTTTATTTGAAAAGTCATATTATCAAGTTAAAAGCATACCTTTTGCAATGTTCCCAACTTGGAGGGGATCTGTATAGTACTTTTATGTGTATTGGGTTGATCAGAGCTAAGTCAGTGAGACCAGGGTAAATTAGTTATCATCTGATTGTTGTATAAAATTAATTACTCATGACAAATATAGCTCGTGACTTTGAGAGAACAAATGCACACTTCTAAAAACATTTAAATAAATGTAGTTTATCTTAATATAGATTACAATTTCAGGTTATAAGTCCATAGTCCTTAGGACTACTGTAATAAATTTTTTGACACAGGAGGAAAATTCTGTTCTTTCTTTGTTTTAAACACAAACTCTTAAAAAGACATTTGAACTCACAAAATTAAGGGTCAGGATAAATATATATTTGATTTCAATTGTGTTTTAATAGGTATTGAAATATTTACTAACCTCTTTTTTTCTATCTTATATAATGGTTATCACATGCTTGTTTAGAAGCACTTCCCATTTTCAATGGTTTCCCATTCTGTGAAAGTTTTCAGGAACTGCTCACTAAGAGCTGTAGATTTTGCCCCAGTTAAACTCCCTAGCTATGGAAAAATTCATAACTATGAGGCAGATAATTTTGTTTACTTATCAAATATCTAAACATAGTTTAAAAACATTTTTCTTATCATCTATATTTATATTTCTTTTTTCATTTGGTCAATAATAACTGAAAACTTTCCTTGAAATGACAAGTAAGGTTCTTGTTCCCATGGAACTTATAACTGGGAGGAAAGAATTGCCAATAAACTACCAGTGATACCGCGTTTTCAATGATGACTGTGAGAACGGCTACTATGGAGAAGCAGAAGAGGCTATGAGAGCTCAGGTCCTGGGACCCTGACTGCCAAGGTCCTGAGGAGGAGACCAATATACCAAAGTTAAAAATAAAGTTGATAAGGGCCTCCTGCATGTAGACAAAGAAATGCCTCTTAGGCATCAGAGCAGCATGAGGGAATTTTCCACAGCCTCTTTGGGAAAGAACTTAAGCAGGTGGAGCAAAAGGGAGTGGGATGAAATTTCCAAGAGATGAAATGGGCATAATGGGCAAGACTATGCAGGCTATGGTGATGATTTGGGACTTCTAAGAATAGTAAGAACCTATGGAATGTTTTAAATATTGAAATGATGTACTTGTTTAATGGTAAAGTGAGCAAAAGGGGGTTCGTAGAGAAGGTAATGATGTTTCTGCAGTAGTTCAGGCCAGGTGGTGACCTGCACAAGGGTGAGAGGAAGATGGAGATTAAGCTCAAGCAATGTCCTGTGAATGAAGTGGGAACCATGGGAGCAGTCCTGACTGGTAACCAAAATCATGAGCTTCTCATTTTAGTACCATATTCATACCCTTAACATACATGCAAAATATTTAATCAAACATATTTCAGACAATTATAGAGTATGATATATCTATATATATCTATCTACTTATAATCTACTGTCTAATAAACAATAACGGTAATAATCACTTGGGTATGGCAAGTGGTCATTATATTGAATAAGAAGGGTATGCTTCCATCCTTGTGTAATTATGCAACCTAATGCTTGTATCATCATGCCAATAAATCATGCAATGGCACCTATGGTCAAGGGTGCCAGATATGTGGGTGAATTTTCTCAGGACAATAATTGATTTTTATTCCATGTGGAAGAATATTAGTAATTTTAAAAGACCCCTGACAAAACATAAATAGTCAAAAAGTACTGAATTGTAACCAATTTATTTGGAAAATATATTGTGAAACTGTGTATTTTATACCATTTTAATTTGTAAGAAATACACTTCATAGCAAACCCAACCAAAATGTCTCAATGAGAAGTGAATATCAAAGTATAATGAACACTGTTATTCATGTTCTTTCATAAGTTTCTATAGTTGTCTCTTCATTAATAATAGGCATCTACATTTGCTTGACAGGGTGTAATAATCATAGAAGGAAGGAATGGAGTACTGAACACAAATTTGAAAGAGGATAATGACAACAAGGTATTCAAAGAAAATAGAGGATATTGGATAAACCACCTAAAGCTATTTTCTTTGAGCAGATAATGAAGAATGTGCCATCTGCACACTCTTATTATTTTTACAAAATTGTGTGTCTTTTTGAAGGGTTATTTAATTTACATGTTTTACTTCACTTTCATAAGGTCATTTAATAGATTAACTTAAAATAATTGCATATTCTTTTGCTACAACTGCAAGTACAGTAAACTATAGAACAAAAATTAAAGGAAGAAAGTGGCAACATAGCTAATGCTTGTCTTGCACATTTCATTTTAAACAAGAATCCAGAAATAAAAGATAAAGGAACTTTTTGTAACATAAATATTTTATCCAGCCATTTAGCAATTTAGCACCAAATTTCAGAATCTATTTAAGATTAGGTACCATATTTTTGTACTTTCTGATACAATATTATTTCATGTATTAATGAGAAAACCCAGCAAATGACATTGAAAGAATCATGTTTCCATCTCAAACTGTCATTTGTCAGTGACCGAAGATGGGTCTTCTAGTACATCACTGTCACAAAATGCCCAACCAGAGCTTTAAAT
Organism: Capra hircus; assembly: GCF_001704415.2. Taxonomy (NCBI): domain Eukaryota; kingdom Metazoa; phylum Chordata; class Mammalia; order Artiodactyla; family Bovidae; genus Capra; species Capra hircus. The sequence continues at coordinate 34,150,376 of NW_017189516.1, read as the reverse complement.
GATAATAATGGTAATATCTAACACTTATGAGACACTTACTGAGAACCAGGCACTTTTAAGAATTCTATGCATTTACACTTAATCTTTAAAAAAAATCCTATGAAATAGATACTATCTCCATACTACAGTTGAAGAAACAGAGTTTATAGAGAAGTAAAATAATTTTGTCAAGGCTGTATAGAAATTAAATAGAAGAACCCAAGTTGTCTGAGTAAAGATGTCACAGCTGAGGATACCAGGCCCGGCAAGTGGCACAACTGGTGAGAAGATGCCATCAGCAGCAGCTTCTGGAATGTATGCAGGCCATTATCTGTGCAAAGGAGTGTTCTGGCCCTCAGGGTAGAGGCCTGGGTCACTCAAACACTGAGATTCTGGTCAGAAGAAGAGGAGCCAACAACAGAGATGGAAAAGGGATAACCAGCGAGATATAAGCTCAAATTTGACCACTGGATTAGGCAAACTGGATAGAGCTGACAGTCTTGTCAAGGGTACTCTCATTAGAGTAGTTAGGACAGAAGACTTAATGGAGTGAGTTGAAGGGTACTCTCATTAGAGTAGTTAGGACAGAAGACTTAATGGAGTGAGTTGAGCAGAGAAAGCAAAATGAAGAGAAGCAGAGGGAAGGATCAAGTCTAGAGGTCAATGTGGGGTCATGGGAGGGCCAATGACAGGCTTCTCTGGAGCTGGTTGTGATTACAGACCAAATCCAACATAGGCATCGTCATGTAAACAACATGCAACAAGATGACTGGCCTTTGGGTAAAATGAGACCAGTGTGACAAACAAATCAGTAAATCAGGCACAAAAAAGACAGTAGATTAATCAAAGAAAGACAGCCTCAAGCTACAGTACACCTGGGATATAAAAGGAAGTGGCATGAATTTGTTATGCAATTAAATGGCAAAACTACTCTCATAGAAAAAGTCCCACAGAGAGAAAGTCACTGAACTAATCTCCAGAGAGGCATAGAGAAGGCAGAGACCAGAATTACTTAGGAAGAATAAATACAATTATGGGGGAAATACTGCCCACAGGGTATAATTTGTAGTCTTATAGAAGTCACATTTCAAAATACTGTCTAAAAATAAAAGCAGTGTAATATCCCAGTAGGGCAACACCAATTGATTTAAGTAGTACAGGTGCATAAATCTAACATGTTGGATAGACGATTTCTTGAATTCCTTGACAACAGTCTGTGCTTTGTTAATTTTGGCATCTCTGGGACTCAGCATAATACCTGGCAACAAAGATGTTTCTGAGATTGTTGTTGAATAAAAAAGATATGAAAGTGATCAATCTTTATTAACTCAATGGTGTTTGTGAGGAGTCAGAGTAGAAAGAGAATAGAGAGGTCCTAGTGTTTTCATTTAAATGAGGTTTGATGGTTTTATTGGACTCTCAGGGAAATAAGATGGTGATAAGTAAGAGAAAACAATAGGAAGGCAGTGGTGGGGATCCTTATTTCCTATTGATCTTGTTTACATAGAGAGGCTTTTTCATTTGCTAGAAGGGAAAGGTATAGGAGGGAAAAATATCTCAGCATCAATCTGTCTCCTTCATCATATTCTGCCCTCTGAGAGAAAACAACGTATCTGATCAGTGAATTTGGGTGAAGAAGTGAAGCCTGAGCAGATCCTTCTCTTTCTTTTCTGATACCATCAATAGGCATGCACACTTTCTCTTCCTTCTTTGTGTGTCAGTTGTTTATTCCCGTACAACTGGCTAGTTTGGGGTAAATGCACTCGATTGTGGTGGAAGGTATTGACAAGCCCAAATGAATCCATAGTACCAAGTCATTTTCCAGTTCACCTTTATAATAAAGGTACCTTTTGATCTCCATCTGCCTTACTTCTACATCTACTTTTCAGATGACTAGAAATTTGGATGAAGGAATACAGGTTGTTAATTAATGATCACACCTAAAATCCCATCACAGCTTAAGCCACATAGTAAAATGCTTTAATTTCCACCTTATAATAAGGGATTTAAGAGACTATAAGAAGTACAAAATGGCATGAACAACATGACTTTTGGATTCTACTTAATGCGTTGAGTAAACTATAATCAAATGACACACATAGGTGAAAACAGCTGGTTTGCCTTTATATAAAGGCTAAAATAGTATTCAGCCTTGTGACCAGCCCCATACCTTCATAAACAAATAGGTGAGAAGGGAACAGCAAGCAGGGGGACTTTCAGAGACTTCATACAAGTTGGTTACATCTTTGGAATTGGGCAGTAAAAGGAATCCAGCAATTACCAGATGCTTTTAAGGAACTCAGACCAGAGCGAGGTCAACTGATTTATCAAATATTCAGAGAAAAGACATTAAGACATTAATATTTTTAATGTTTAAAAACATTAAAATTGAGTGTCTGTGCTTAGTTGCTCAGTCGTGTCTGACTCCTTGCGACCCCAGGCACTGTAGCTCGCCAGGCTCCTTTGGCCATGGGATTTTCCAGGCAAGAATACTGGAGTAGGTTGCCATTTCCTCCTCCAGGGGATCTTCCCAACCCAGGGATCGAACCCAGGTCTCCCACATTGCAGGAGAACTCTTTACCGTCTGAGTCACCAGGGAAGTCAACCTGAAGAAACCTACTTCTGTATAGCAAGACATGCTTCAGAACAGAAACAGATGTTTAAAAATTAAAATGTCTTTTGCAAGGAAAAAAAAAAAAAAGATGATCTCCTAGAGTTTGGTGGTATTGAGCAGAGGAAAAGCTACTAGAAAATGATGGGAACAGGTAAGACTGCAAACCTTCCAAATAGTTATTTTCAATAGTAAGCATTATTTTTCATCATGAAAAGTAATGAAGTAGTGAAATATGAGCCATATCAAAAGGTGTATTTTCAAGAGCTATTTAAAAGAGAGACTCTTTTCCTTATATGCCTTTCGAATCTCTCAGAATGATGTTGGCAGCCTCCTTATAGACCATTCTTATCTAGGAGGGAGTGGATTTTTTTTCAGGTAATAAGATCTAATCAATTTCTATTATCAGAATTATATATATATATTTAGCTTGCAACCTGACAAGGGTACAATTTAAGCAATTTAAGTAGCAAGAACATATTAAAATGAGTCCTGAATGTAAGCATTTCTTTACCTTCCTTACTTCATGTCATAGAAGCATCAACATTTTGCCTTCAACAGGATAGATTTCAAATAAAAATCAAGCTTGAAGACTAAACTATTAAAATTCACTGAAGCATAACAGGATGTCACACAAAACAATGGTTTCACTTCAGAAACTGGACATTCACTGGGGAACACTTATTATAGGTTTGCCTGCATGTTAAAATTGTTTTCTATTTTAGTAAGAAAGTACTTACATTTATTTATCACTGGAAATGGGAAACTGTATTACACATTTGGATTCTGTGGTTAATCTACACTAATATTCTTATCCCAACAATCAGAACTTTTTTTTTTATTGGCTACTGGTTGAAGAAAAGAAAGCCAATAGAATTTCATTTACTTAACAATCACTTTTTCTACATTTGTCCAATGCTACTACATGATTCACTAAAGCAAAATCTGTACCCAACTCATAATAATTTTTGGAGATAAATGGAAATGGTTCACATCAGTCTGATTTCATTATTAATACATAGTTCTTTGAAATAGAGATTAACTATACAGGTGTTATAGTGGAAAATTCCCCTGTCCTCATACAAATTTATTTCACTTTTTATAAATTTAAGCAGGCTGTGATTATGTTAGCATTTTTCAACTAAAAAATGAAAATTCAACCAAGGAGAAAAAAGTAGTAAATTAATATAATTAAAAATTAAATATCTCATTGTGCAACCTAGTGACAGTATTACTATCTCTCACTCTCATATAATTCATACTATCAATAACTGCCCAGTAAACCAAAAACAAGTTAATCTGAACTAATTTTTTTGAATCTTTTGAACTACACTGGGTACATATAACATAGACACTCATTTCATAATTCCATCTCCAGCTTTTAAAATAGTGACTGAGAAATTTTATAATGAGAGTGTGTGGGGAAGATGATTCTGATATTTTTACAATCCATTTAAGAAATATTTATCATTTCTAGAGCCTTGTCTACATTTACACTTAGAATGCCTATTTGCAAATAACAGAACCCCCGTTTGAATAATCTTTTTCAGAAGATACCAAGTGTTTCATGAAGTAAAGGAAGAGTTAAGCATGACAGAGTCATGTGTTTATCGATGAGCAGACAGAGAAAGGAGACCTACAAAGAGAAGAGAAAGCAGGCCTGCAGAGAAAAGTAGAGAAATAAATACTCCCTAGCACTACATATTACAGCTTCAGCAAATGAAGGTAAACAGACTTTCTGCATTTGACTACAGAAGATTTGGGGGAGCCTAATCTCCCTTATATGCCTACTCTGGCCAGGAGGACAGCATATGACTGAACTATGATAAGAACTTGTGGCAAGCTTGGGAAGTAGTTTCCATAAAAAAGCAGTGGAAGTTGGCAGGCTGGGCAGAGCAGACTGTCTCATAGATGCTGACCATCCTGGTAAAGTAGATGGTAACTGTAGACAAGTGGCAGGTGATCCCACTCAGGATAATAACAAGTTAATGTCCTAGAGAAATGAGACTGGAATGACAGTAGGGGACAAATGGTGAATGTAATTCTGGATTATTTTATATAGATTGAATAACATTTTAGTAGATAAAAAACGAGGAAAACAACAGAGTAGAAAAGACTAGAGATCTCTTCAAGAAAAGTAGACAAACCAAGGGAATATTTCATGCAAAGATGGGCTCAATAAAGGACAGAAATGGTAGGGACCTAACAGAAGCAGAAGATATTAAGAAGAGGTGGCAAGAATACACAGAAGAATTGTACAAAAAAGATCTTCATGACCAAGATAATCACAATGGGGTGATCATTCACCTAGAGCCAAACATCCTGGAATATGAAGTCAAGTGGGTCTTAGAAAGCATCACTACGAACAAAGCTAGTGGAGGTGATGGAATTCCAGCTGAGCTATTTCAAATCCTGGAAGACGATGCTGTGAAAGTGCTGCACTCAATATGCCAGCAAATTGGGAAAACTCAGCAGTGGCCATAGGACTAGAAAAGGTCAGTTTTCATTCCAATCCAAAAGAAAGGCAATGCCAAAGAATGCTTAAACTACCGCACAATTGCATTCAACTCACATGCTAGTAAAGTAATGCTCAAAATTCTCCAAGCGAGGCTTCAGCAATACGTGAACCGTGAACATCCAGGTGTTCAAGCTGGTTTTAGAAAAGGCAGAGGAACCAGAGATCAAATTGACAACATCCACTGGATCATCGAAAAAGTGAGAGAGTTCCAGAAAAACATCTATTTCTGCTTTATTGACTATGCCAAAGCCTTTGACTCTGTGGATCACAATAAACTGGAAAATTCTGAAAGAGATGGGAATACCAGACCACCTGACCTACCTCTCAAGAAACCTATATACAGGTCAGGAAGCAACAGTTAGAACTGGACATGGAACAACAGACTGTTTCCAAATAGGAAAAGGAGTACGTCAAGGCTGTATATTGTCACCCTGCTTACTTAACTTCTATGCAGAGTACATCATGAGAAACGCTGGGCTGGAAGAAACACAAGCTGGAATCAAGATTGCCGGGAGAAATATCAATAACCTCAGATATGCAGATGACACCACCCTTATGGCAGAAAGTGAAGAGGAACTAAAAAGCCTCTTGATGAAAGTGAAAGAGGAGAGTGAAAAAGTTGGCTTAAAGCTCAACATTCAGAAAACTAAGATCATGGCATCCGGTCCCACCACTTCATGGCAAATAGGTAGGGAAAAAATGGAAACAGTGACAAATTTTATTTTCTTGGGCTCCAAAATCACTGCAGATGGTGATTGTGGCCATGAAATAAAAAGACACTCCTTGGAAGAAAACTTATGACCAACCTAGATAGCATATTAAAAAGCAGAGACATTACTTTGTCAACTAAGGTCCGTCTAGTCAAGGCTATGGTTTTTCCAGTGGTCGTGTATGGATGTGAGAGTTGGACTGTGAAGAAAGCTGAGTGCCGAAGAACTGATGCTTTTCAACTGTTGTGTTGGAGGAGACTCTTGAGAGTCCCTTGGACTGCAAGGAGATCCAACCAGTCCATCCTAAAGGAGACCATTCCTGGGTGTTCATTGGAAGGAATGATGCTAAAGCTGAAACTCCAGTACTTTGGCCACCTCATGCGAAGAGTTGAGTCATTGGAAAATACCCTGATGCTGGGAGGGATTAGGGATAGGAGGAGAAGGGGATAACAGATGATGAGATGGCTGGGTGGCATCCCTGACTCGATGGACATGAGTTTGAGTGAACTCTGGGAGTTGGCGATGGACAGAGAGGCCTGGCGTGCTGAGATTCATGGGGTCGCAAAGAGTTGGACACGACTGAGTGACTGAACTGAACTGAACTGAGATAAAAATGATCAGATACCATTCATATGAAATATGTTTTATGGCTGAAAAATGGATGAATAGTGTTAATTTTCTATGTTGCAAAGTAATATTTTATTCAGCAAGCAGTGGGTAACCACAGGGTAGGAAGTATAACAGAAGAGGGTATGATAATAAAGGGAACGTGGAAACAACTTTTTGTATACTGATTGACCACTTCATACTGCGCATTTTACCTTAAGTTAGGGAAACTCTCAGAAAGCTTTGCCCTTATAAAAGTTTTTGATTTCCTCAGGGCTTTAAAGAAAAAGCAATTAGGTTAGGCCTGAACTCAATATGAACTGCTCAGAACCTATGATTTCATACCTAGGTTTTAAATCTAAATTATTATTTTTTAGAAAGCTTTAAAACATAGTCGAGCTTGGATTCATATATCATCCCTTCCTCTGCTGCACTGTAGGACCCTGGACAAGTCATTAAACTTCTTTTACTGAGATTTCCTCACTTGTAAAAAATACAGAGATACTATGTGTTTCATAGGGTTTCTTTGATGTTAAGTTCTACAATAATGTAATGAATACAAAACATAAAACAGCATAGTTCTTAGAAGATTAAATGCTCAACTGGCATGGACAGCAATAAGGTTCTAATAAGGGTTTGGGGCATGGTAGGAGGTAGAGACAGAATGATAATACTTGATATCACATAGATGGCAGAGGGAACTGGAGAAAGGGAAATGGTACTCAGGCCCCAGCAACAGGGCCAGTGCGGGTCCAGTTAAACTTGAATCCTCATCTCTTTAGGGGATTTGAGATGTTGAGCAGAGATCTAACTGGAATGCTATCCTAAAGAGTGGGGATACCAGTCTGATGGTAGGAGAGGGATGGGATCTAGGTAAATTTCCAGGCCCAGAAAAACACTCCATGTGTAATAGGTTCTCATTAAGTATTTTGGATGGAAAGATGATAGATTTTATCAGTTCACAGGAAATAAAATATGGCAGAAATTGCTAATTGTCTCCCCAATATTTACTTTCTCCCTTTTTGCTTTTCTTTGTTCTAGAATGTCTCCCAATTTAATCTGGGAGTCTGTCAAGATACATTTCCCAGTCTCAAGGACATCTATGTGTGCCTGTATATAACTGAGACCTCACCAATGGGATACAAGTAGAAATGACATATGCATCTTCAGGTCATGGTTTTAAAAGGAACCAGCTTGTTATTTACTGAGGATGTGACTGCAGAATCGATGATGCAGATGAGGACAACTTGGTGGATGGTGGAGCAACAAGAAAAAAGGAACTGAAAGTGAAAGTCGCTCAGTCGTGTCCGACTCTTTGCAACCCCATGGACTCCAGAATACTGGAGTGGGTAGCCTTTCCCTTCTCCAAGGGATCTTCCCAACCCAGGGATTGAACCCAGGTCTCCCACATTGCAGGCAGATTGCTTACCAGCTGAGCCACAAGGGAAGCCCCCAAAGGACCTGAACGCCTGGTAATCACAGGGGGCAGAGGCATTGCACTCCCTAAACCACTCCCAAGTCCACGCTTACATGTGAAAGAAAAAGATGCCTGCCTTGTTTGTCACTATTAATTGGTCTTGGTTAAAATAGCTGGTTACATTCCTAACAAGCTTCCATCACTCAAGTATGGTTGGAGGTATGAGAGGGTATATTTCAAATTTATTATATTCTAACACCATATGACTAACCTGGATAGCATCTTAAAAGGCAGAGACATTAATTTGCCAACAAAGGTCTGTCTAGTCAAGGCTGTGGTTTTTCCTGTGGTCATGTATGGATGTGAGAGTTGGACTGGGAAGAAAGCTGAGTGCCGAAGAATTGATGCTTTTGAACTGTGGTGTTGGAGAAGGCTCTTGAGAGTCCCTTGGATTGCAAGGAGATCCAACCAGTCCATCCTAAAGGAGACCAGTCCTGGGTGTTCATTGGAAGGACTGATGCTGAGGCTGAAACTCCAATACTTTGGCCACCTCATGTGGAGAGCTGACTCATTGGAAAAGACCCTGATTCTGGGAGGGATTGGGGACAGGAGGAAAAGGGGATGACCGAGGATGAGATGGCTGGATGGCATCACTGACTCGATGGACTTGAGTCTGAGTGAACTCCAGGAGTTGGTGATGGACAGGGAGGCCTGGCGTGCTGTGATTCATGGGGTCGCAAACAGTCGGACACAACTGAGCGACTGAACTGAACTGAACTGAACACCATCTGAGTGGGACTAAGTTGAGCTGAGGGACTGCTATTCATATTCGCCAGAAATGTCTTTACTCATTTAAAATGAGAATTTATTACTTAGTAGAAATAGTTATTATAAAAAAGTAAAAATTATTTTACTATTGTATATCCTCTCTATACGCTTGTATACTCTCCCTTTTGTTATACCTCATTTACATTCTCTCATCATTGAAATAATTAGACACAGAGATAATAGTAGTGAGATAAAAGTAAAAAACGATAGACCAAAATAAGAAAACTAGAGAAGATATTTTGATTCTGCAAGGCATTTCATACTTAATTTTGTGGTTACTTTCCTTTATAAATAATACATAAAGATTTCTCCCCTTCATACTAATAAAATGATTGTTAAGGGAATTTCCCTTTCAATGTGAATAGGAACTTTCTACTTTATTTCATGTGGAAGATGGCCGAAAACCAAAGTTTGTATCATTGAGAGTTGATTTTGCCAGACCATCATATAACTTTTTGAAATGTCTTGTTTAAGATGCCAAATGTCAGAGGGATTATTATAAAAAATATATATTTGGGCATTGCATCTAATTTATGCCAATTTTTCTATCTCTTTAAATAAGAAATATTTTATTCAAGGTCATTCTTTCCAATTTAAAGCTACAGCCATGGCTTTAATCACATTCCATAAATCAGAAAAAGAGAATAAAGTAAGAAACTAAAGTTGAAAGAAATGAAAATTACAGTTACTACATTTTTTTCTTTCCTCACTGATGACATAACCTGAATCTATTCTTATAAATCCATTAATAACCATAACCACTGTCATTTGCAGAAAACTACTATGTAAAGAGGACAAAAATAACACTCATTGGACACTAACTGTAAGTGAGAAATAAATGGGCATCGATTTTCATGTAACTGAGTAATCAGCAATCTGAAATTTAAGGAAATTGAGTTTTTATTTATTATAATTTTTTATCCCCATGACTGTGTTCTCTTACCTCCTATATCTTCATAATATGCATATGATTTTCTTTTTGGAATCACTGTAAAGTCTGACAGGTCTAAGATAGGATTTTCTCCCCAAAAATCTCCATCCAGTGTGACTTCCACCTCCTCTTCTAGCCTCTTTCTGGCCTGACATTTTATGACAACTACAGGAGAGAAATACTTTCAGTTAATTTGATTAATAGGCTATTTGATTGTTCTTGAGACAGAAAAAAATGAATTATGCTATGAAAAATAGAAGTCCCTTTGGCAGACTTTGGCATGTCATTGCATCTGGTATTAACACACATATCCTCATTCAGTATCTATATACACTGACATTTTGGAAGCAACATGAATATTAAATAATATGTAAAAACAGCATGACAAGAGATAAATCTAGAAGATACACAGCAAAGTACAGAAGATTACATTAAGATGCAGAAATGTGATTCAGGGACTAGATTTTTCAGCTATTTGTAAGCTTATTATGGTAAATACCAAACTTTACTTAAATAAAAATACTACAGCAAATACTTTCAAATAATTTTTTTAAGTCCTATAATATTTATTTTACAATACTTTTAGAATATGTCTTATTATCTCCTAAATTAAAAATATTAATTTAATTAATATTTAACTAAAAATAATAGTACATGCACCTTGAAATGTACTTAAATTATTTAAGTAAAATATTTTAATTTCCATGTGTGAATTGCTTTTAAATTTACAAAATACACTATTTAGCGGTTAAAAATAAAACTGTAATTATTTATTTTAAAATAATATTAACCATTATTACATATTAATTTAATTTACAGCATTAAACATTAAATTAATATAACTTTATATATTTCTCTCTATATATTAAACTCCAACATTTTCTTATATAAATTTCAGATGTGTTATTGAGTCTTGTGAGTAACCAAAATATTATATCTATATATAGCTAATAATTTTATAAAGGAATGTTACTATGCTGGCACTATCTCTATAATATTATGAGGCCATGTATACTAGAGTCCATATTTCTCTAAAATATATCAAATGTTATATTTTATCAGTTCAGATGCACACAGGACAAAATGAATATGAGATAAAAAAGTGAATCATAATATTAAAACACCTTTTGAAATATATTACTCTATGCTTTTATGGCATCACTAATAACATATTTTAAAATAATTTTATTAGAATATAGTGCTTTACAATGTTGTACTAGCTCCTGCTGTACAGTAAAAAAAGATAATATGTTCATCGGAACTGCAAAACTGGATAATGTCAGCAGATTTACGTGTTTTTGCAATATGTACCACACCTACAGTAAATAAATAATTAAAATAAATTTTATTTTAGTTCTTAAATTTACAGGTTGATACTGAACATTTTGGACTTAGAATTAATTATGTGAAATGTACAACGGGGTACAAAGTTAGATGTAAATTAAGTGGGTTGAAATGGCTGAAGAAAATGTACAAGCTTTTCTGGTTATAATTAGCTTCAGTTTTAGAGCATTAAATCGGAAATTAGTGTGATCAAAGTTACAATTATTATCATGTCACTGGTCTTGTCCTATAAGTCCTTAGGTAATTAGTGCCCTAGCAGGACCAGCATTACTAAATCACAATGGATTCACATTCCATTGTCTTTACACTGTGATAGGGAGTGCAGCCCTTTTCCAATTATCTACCTCAATGGACAGGAGCAGATTAGAATGCACAAAGATAAAAGGTGGCTCACAGTGCAACAAAAGTACCCTGGGCTTGAGAATAACCTGGGTTATAGATAAACATAGAAGAAAAGAAACAACAAACATTGATGGTGATACAGTTGAGCAGGGAAAGCAATGGGTTATTTCTGATGTGTTCTTAGGAATGAAGAATGGATTGTACAGAGAGTAAATAATATTTATTTATAAAATCTTACCCATTTGTTTCTCAAGGGCATTTGTAGAGAAAAAGAATTACTAGAATAGGTTTTAGACTTTTGGTAAAATGATTTAATAACTACTATACAATCTGCTCAGAACACAGATGTTCACTTGGTTGTGCTAATATAACACAGGCTATTTACAGAACTCACATTTACTTGAAAAAAAAAATTACCAAGAGAAGTGACTTGATAGAAAATGTCTATGTTTTGGAAGTATATTTAACCTCTATTGAAGACAACGGTGCAAGAAATTTATGTTTTTATTTTCTCATAGGCTTTATTTTAGACTTCTAAAAATCTGCCCTAAATCTTTAATCTGGGGGGAAAAAACCAGTATCTGGAGTAGACACGAGCAATACTGCTGTTAGAATTCCAACAGAGTAATGTCTAGGCTGTATTACATCACTGATCGGAAGACTATTATAAATTTTAAACTGCTCAGCACTATGGAAAGTATACAAACAACTATGTCCTAGATGGAAATAAAAAAATATTTTGACATGTTTGTGAACCATTCTGAAGATGATTTAGTGTATGTGAAATATTTATGTGTTGATAGTTTTTTTAGCACAAGAATAAAAATACTTCAAGTAAAACAAATGACATTTATTGTCAAAGGAATTGTTAGGTATGTGGATTTTCACTCCACTTAAAATTAAACTCCATAAGGAAATGTATAATCTTGTTCTTCCTTTATAACCAGTGTATCTGGGGAAATGCTGTTATTCATAAGCAAAACTTGCTATTTTCTCTTCTAAGTGTGGTGACATAATTTATGCCAGTAAAGACAAGTCCTTTTTCACTAGCAAAGACTGGTATTGGAAGGAGAAGGAAAATTCAAAATTTCAAGACTTCTTACAGCTTATTTCTGTTGTTCAAGGTGGAGATTGAAAACAGATATCCCTTTGCTGTGCAATTCAGTGATTCTTACTTATGAAGAACTATGCCTAGAGCCTGGTAAGAGGTTGGGATACTAAATTTCACCCTATGGTTATCTAAGAGGAATTGTGCTGGTTATCTAAGAGGAATTCTTACACTGACCCTGGGAAGAAAATGGGAACATCAAAGTATGCAGAAGAAGTGAAGAGTGTTAAGGAAAGAGAACATACAGAAACTTGAGATAAGTCTGGAGTATGTGGAGGAAAAAAGGTGTCATTGAGAAAAAGGCATTTTAAGAGTAGAGATTTGATATTGCATATGTGGTGGCAAAGCAAACCTCCCTGACACCTCAGTAGTATATTCTGACTAGTTTTTGGAGAACAAAATCAAAGATTTGTATTAGGAAAACTAACAGAGGAATCATCGTCCCCATGAGTTACACAGAAGCCAGAATATGGTGATTAAATGTAATCCCAGAAGCCCAGTACCTAGGAATCTTACAAATCTAGTACAGGGCTCAGAGTGCATCAAAGACTGTTAAATAAAGGGGTCTGAAGTTGATGTTATTTCAATCTTAGCTGATTGGTAGGTTTCACCAACAGTAAGAACAACAGGAAATGGTATAGTTTTGTGAAAAGATCATTGAACTTACTGTTAAGAGACTAGATTCAGTCCTTGCGTTCCCATCAACAGAGCTGGGTGACTTTAAACCTACTTTCTCTGAACCTGGATTTTCTTGCTTGTACAAAGAACAGATGTGATTAGAGGGTCTCTAAGATCCCTTAAAATCCTAGTGTTTTCTGTCTGTAAGATATACTTACTTTGTGGGCTTTCAGGAGGTGATGTCTGTGGGAGTCCAATAATAGGGTATATCCAGCGTATTTCTAAGATTTCTTCACTGTCTAGTCCCAAACCCCTGATTAGAAATTAAATTATTAAGAGTGAATAAAAGCATAAACACTTTCAGTATTAGTATAAAATAACACGTTTTTAGTGACCTAATGATACTTTAAACAAAGCTTATAAATTTAAACTTCGGTGGAGAGAAACTAAGTATGAAATAAAAAACATTTTCTGCAAATGCTGATTTTTATAAACATTTCAAACCAAACCTTGGGAAATCATCACAAAGAAAACTGTAGTACAATCATTGCCAGATCCAAGTTACAACTGAAGAACTCTTTTCCCTACATTCAAAGGTTGGTATAGCAGCTGGCCCTCCATATCTGTGGGTTCTGAATCCACAGATTCAACCAACCATGAACTGAAAGTATTACATAAAAAAAAAAAAAACAGAAAAGAAAGAAATTCTGGAAAGTTTTTAAAAAAAAAAACTTCTTTTTACATAGCATTTACATTGTATTAGGCATTATAATAACACAGAGGTGATTTAAGGGCTTCCCAAGTGGTGTTAGTGGTAAAGAATCCGCCTGCCCATTTAGGAGATGCAGGAGACACAGCTCCATCCCTGGGTCTGGAAAATCCCCTGGAGGAGGAAATGGCAACCCACTCCAGGATCCTTGCCTGGGAAATCCCATGGACGGAGTAGCCTGGCAGGCTACAGCCCATAGGGTCACAAAAGAGACACGACTGAGCACAATACAGCAGCAGAGGTGATTTAAAGTATATGGGAGGATGTGTATAGGTTATATGCAAATTCTATGCCATTTTATGTAATGGACTTGAGCAGCAATGGATTTTGGTATCCATGGGGCTCTTGGAATCCATCCCCCAAGGATACTGAAGGACGACTGTATTGGTATTAATATTTACTAATGTGACTAAACTGTGATTAAAAAGAGGTAATACAGTTTCCATGGGTTATACTCTAAATTGGATAGGAAAAGCACAAAACCAAAAATGCCGTTAAGTATGGGACTTCAGAAAGTAATGGGGAAGGTACTTTTGGAGGCTACCAGTTAAAACAAAAGGGGCATTTGTAAAATTATTCAAAGTCCATCAGACACCACCAGGAGGACAGCGATACTAGAAAATGATTTTGATTGTTGTTGAAAATAGATTTTTCTTATTAAAGATGGGGCATAAGACACAACAGGCAGGACCAGCTTCAGCAGCATATGACTTGTTCAACAACATAAGAACTCCACACTTGGAATTGCTCATGTTTATTTAATGTCTTAAAATTCTTAATACTTTTTGAACAATGGCCTCCTCATTTTCATTTTACTCAGATCATGTCTGCAGTCTTGACTGCAGGAGTGGTGAAATCCTGGCAGAATGGACATTAATGAGCCTACAGGAAAGAAGGTTTTGAATGTGAAGAAGAAATATGTACACATAAGACAAAGTAAGAATTTCCTTTGAATTAAGGCTTCTAGACCATTGTTTAATTAAATTATAAAAGAAGAGAAAACATTTAAATTTTGCATCAGTACTGGAGTCTGCTTACATTTCAGCTAAGCAGAGAGGGGACAAGTAACATGCACTCTGGCAATGACACAGCACACCTAGTCGTGGCAATATTTCATCAGGATGTCATATACCTGGCACGGTGCCATCACTTGGTGTACATCAGCATAAATCCTATACTTTGCCCAGACAGGCTGATCCAGGTTGTTCTGTAGATATAGACTCAAAAAGGAGGCTTTGTATTTGACTGTATCTGACTGTGATTCATTGATACAATACTTAAGATTGACTTGTTCCTCACTCAGAACTTCAAATCAGCAATGATATATACAATCCCCCTATAACAAATATATTTTCCTCCTCTAACCATATACAATTCAATACTTCAGAGAGCATAACCTCATGAACTTTACATTGCATAACATATAAAAGAAACTGGATCAATCAATGACAGTCAAAATGAAATCATATTCCTTCAATGTCCTATTTAAATGTTACCTTTTCACCTCTGGGTGCAATTCCATAAAATTGTCAACAAACCATTTTTTTCCACTGGCCTTCCTCATTTGAATAAGGACCATTGTTTTTTGTAATCTCATAACCTGGGGCATAAATAACACCTGCATATCCAGAGTCCCTTTAGGAGGCAATGCAATTCCTGGTAAAAAAAAAAAAAAAAGTTCTAATGTGGTAAACATTTTAGAATATAATTTTAACAACAAAAGTAACCTCTCCTTACTTATTATCTAAATTTTTCAAAATCACTCCTGAACAAAAAAATATGAAAAATTATAAGTGTACTTTACTGGCTTCACTAAATTTCCTCAAATGTCATCAATTAAAAAAAAAAACATAACACATTTTGTCCTGAAGCAAGAAGGTTCTCCTGAAGAGGACAGAAGAACTGAAGAACTGTTGATAGTTTTAGCTTAAGTTTCCCAGAGCGATAAAAGAACCATAAAACCTATGAGCCTTTACAGTCTTACTGTATTTTACATAAGATATAGTACAGCAATTCTGACCTTTCAATTTTTGTGTGTATTTTTTTTCTAGACCATAATAGTTCTACATTTCTGCCTGGAGCCCAAAATGGCTACCAGTAAACTGTTTATTTCTCTAACTGATCCATGAAGGAAGCTAAAGCTTATTCATGAAAGAAAGGGGCATCCACCTCAGGTTGTAAAACTCAGAAGACAGAAAAACTGACAACATTTTCTACATTATAATGAATTAAAAAAAATTAGCCTTTGCTTTGCATAAGTGCTACCTGCAAAAAAAAATTGTTAGACATGGAGTTTGCTAAGCCCCAACTAGAGAGATGCTGATTTGTTCAGTCTGAGCTGAGATCGCAAAGCTGCATATTTAAGTAGCAGCTCAAGAGATCTATAAACAGACGGTCATGAGACTTAGAAAAAACCCCTTTACCAATGAACTAGTATTGAGAGGTTAGAAGACTAGTGAGTTTCTGGCCATTTATAACACTGAAGGTTTCCAAGTGATTGGTGTCTTCTTTCATTTTGAAGAGTAACACTATTTACAAGAAAATGAGGGATTAATGACTATATATTTTTTAATTCTTTGTTTTAGATTGAAGATATTCAAGGCCATTTTGTGAATACTCTACTAAACTATAAAGAATATCAAAAAAGCAAATAGAAAATGGCCCCTCTACAAAATATTTCAATTCAAAATTCTTATAAATTAAAAATTTTTATTCCTTCAGGAAATAAAAATTTTCTAATGTGTATAATCACACTTAACAATAACCAATAATTAATATGATTATTAATTAGTATTTATTCACTGTTGACTATATGTCAGGCTCTGTGCTAAGTATTTTTCACATGACATCTCATTTCATTCTCCAAAATCACCATCAGTTGAGATCAATCGCTCAGTCATGTCCAACTCTTTGAAACCCCATGAATCGTAGCACGCCAGGCCTCCCTGTCCATCACCAACTCCCAGAGTTCACTCAGACTCACGTCCATCGAGTCCGTGATGCCATCCAGCCATCTCATCCTCTGTCGTCCCCTTCTCCTCCTGTCCCCAATCCTTCCCAGAATCAGAGTCTTTTCTAATGAGTTAACTCTTCGCATGCGGTGGCCAAAGTACTGGAGTTTCAGCTTTAGCATCATTCCTTCTAAAGAAATCCCAGGGCTGACCTCCTTCAGAATGGACTGGTTGGATCTCCTTGCAGTCCAAGGGACTCTCAAGAGTCTTCTCCAACACCACAGTTCAAAAGCATCAACTCTTTGGCACTCAGCCTTCTTCACAGTCTAACTCAGACATTACTTTGCCGACTAAGGTCTGTCTAATCAAGGCTATGCTTTTTCCTGTGGTCATGTATGGATGTGAGAGTTGGACTGTGAAGAAGGCTGAGTGCTGAAGAATTGATGCTTTTGAACTGTGGTGTTGGAGAAGACTCTTGAGAGTCCCTTGGACTGCAAGGAGATCCAACCAGTCCATTCTGAATGAGGTCAGCCCTGGGATTTCTTTGGAAGTTCAGTTCAGTTCAGTTGCTCAGTCATGTCTGACTCTTTGCTAAAGCTGAAACTCCAGTACTTTGGCCACCTCATGAGAAGAGTTGACTCATTGGAAAAGACTCATGCTGGGAGGGATTGGGGGCAGGAGGAGAAGGGGACGACCGAGGATGAGATGGGTGGATGGCATCGCGGACTCGATGGACATGAGTCTGAGTGAACTCTGGGAGATGGTGATGGACAGGGAGGCCTGGCATGCTGCGATTCATGGGGTCACAAAGAGTCAGACACGACTGAGGGACTGAACTGAACTGAACTGAATTTCATGGCTGCAATCACCATCTGCAGTGATTTTGAAGCCCCCAAAAATAAAGTCTGACACAGTGTATTATGTTTCTCATTTAAGATGGAGATATTGAGACAATTTGGTTAAACAACTTGCCCAAAGTTCCAATGAAAGACTGTGGTGTTTACTAATATATATGAGAAATTTCTATTTTCAACTCTGTCTTTATAAGTTCTATATTTTCAATGAATCATTGCATTCAAATAAATAAAAACAGCAAGAGCCAGAATAGGCTAGGATAAAAAGCTGGAATATGATAAAAACAGCAAAGCTGAGTCAAATAAACCATACATGAGTCTCAGGAAAAGTTTCAAAATGATCATTCACTCTTACAAAAGTATATTACCCACCAGAAATAAACCAGAAATAAATAAAAATTAACTCAGACATTCAGATAGTGTAAGGAGTTAAGACAAAGATACAAAGGATACTTGGTTGCTAACATCATGCTTTCTTATAATATTTGAAATGAAAGATAATCCTATAATAAGCCCATTTAATTAAAAATCTAGTAGGCTATTTGTGGCTGCAACTTTCCACCAGTCTACAAGTAGAACACCAGTCTACAAGAAGAACTAATACCAGTCCATAATTATAGTAAAACCAATACCAGTCTACAAGTAGAATCACAGTTCCTTATTGAATTAACCATATATTTCTTTATTATTACATGTTTGAATAGTAAGAATTACTATCATGTTAATAAACTTCCAAGAAATGAGTGAAACTCAGCATTGATAAGAACTTTGGGAATTTATCAGATTCATTCCATGTCTCATAAATAATTTTTATTTCCTTGGTTTTCCCATTGTCTTTTGCAATACTTTGAGCAGAGACAGGAAAGCCGTCCACATTTCTATCTTATAAAGAATCTGACTCATGTTTACTTCCAAGATCTATATGTTTTCATCCTTATAGTTAAATATTCAATCCATTTGTAATTTATCCATGTGGAAGGGATGAAGAATGCATTCAAGGTTGTTGATTTTCTGTATGAGACTAGTTATCCAAATATTGGATACTATTGCTTATACATGGAATCCAGAAAAACGACATGGATGAACTTGCTTGCAAAGCAGAAATAAAAACACAAATGTAGAGAACAAACTTATGAATGTCAAGGAGAACAGGGTTGGGGTAAATTGGAAATTGGGAGTGACTTATATACAATAATATGTATAAGATAGATAACTAAGGAGAACTGACTGGATAGTACAGGGAATTCTACTCAATGTTCTGTGGTGACCTAAATCGCAAAGATCTCTAAAAAAGAGGGGATATATGTATATGTAAAGTTGATTCACTTTGCTGTACACCCAAAACTAACACAACATTGTAAAGCCACTATATCCCAATAAAAACTAAAACAAAAAGTTCAGTGATTGGAAATGCCACCTTCATGGCCTTTTCATATATATTTCGGTCTTTTTCTGCAGTCCCTAGATTTCTCATCATGTGTAAGTACCATGTTGTTTTAATTATAGATGCTTTATTTTCTGCTAGGACTAACTGTCTCCTCCTTCAGCTCATTAAAACAAAACATTTTTTTTTCCAAATTTCAAAGGAATACTTAACTCCAAGAAGGGGATGGCCTGGCAAGCAGTACTTTTAATGGGATCATCCTACATTAACACTTTAGGGATAATAGCCATTTTTGTCCATTCATGATCAATTCAAGATCAACGATAGGGCCTTTATTTTTTCATTTGAGCATTATATTAGGTGCTTATAGGTTCTTGGATAGGTTTTCAGCCAGTCTTAGTTTTCGGTATTGCTAGAAGCTCATTTAAATATCTACACATGTGTTTAGCAGGAAGCTGGGAGAAACCACATCAGTTGTTTCTATCATCTGACTGGGAAATCTAGTTAGTATGATGATTACTACATTCATTAGATTACACAAGCTAATCAAATGTATTCTGCACTCAAAACATTTTCTAAGCTGATCTTTTGGTGTTTTATTTTATTTCCATACAGTAGCTACACAAACTAACTACAGATGTATTTACCTTTTTCTATTACAGTTAACATTCTAGAGGTTCAAAACCCTAACAATAATTTTGGAGAAAATATGCATATTTTATTACACATAAGTGATTTTATGCACTTTATGAGAGAGGTATATATTATTTACAGAATTTTTGAAACCCTGATAACATATTATGCTTAGCATCTGAGAAATAGTGAAAAGAGTGGCATTCATTGTATTATCACTATTACTGTTTTGCTTTTGAAATCTGCTATGGCCTAGTTGCAATTAGCATTTAAATTTTATTCAGTGTATTTTAATTCCGCTATTTTGACTGCTCTTTAGATTAAAGGTAATAGAAATATTTATGCACTGATCTCCAATTTGAAATATAGAAGCTGTATAATGCTTTAATGGCTATGAGGTTTCCTGCCTTCTTAGAAGAAAATCTTCTCAAGAGTTTAAAGTGAACATAATCCTCATTTTAGTAATGAAAGTATTTCATCTTGGGAGATTAATTTTTAATCACTTTAGTGGTATTACACTATTACTCTCTACAACATAATTTCTAATATTTAGCATGGAATTAGAAATAGCCCATGTCAGGAAATCAGAGACACTTAAACATGTTGTTGTTTAGTCGCTAAAGTTGTGTCTGACCCCATGGACTGTATGTAGCCTGCCAGGCTCCTCTGTCCAGGTGATTTCCCAGGCAAGAATACTGAGGGGGTTGACATTTCCTTCTCCACAGAATCTTCATGACCCAGGGATTGAACCTGGGTCTCCTACACTGGCAGGCAGGTTCTTGACCACTGAGCTACCAAGGAAGTCTATATTTAAACATACTAGCATCCTAAATGATAACTATTACTTTTGTTATAGTGGTTTATTTAATTTATTTATTTATGCTAACTGCTAAGTCACTTCAGTCGTGTCCGACTCTGTGCAACCCCATAGATGGCAGCCCACCAGGCTCCCCCATCCCTGGGATTCTCCAGGCAAGAACACTGGAGTGGGTTGCCATTTCCTTCTCCAATGCATGAAAGTAAAAAGTCAAAGTGAAGTCGCTCAGTCGTGTCCGACCCTCAGCGACCCCATGGACTGCAGCCTACCAGGCTCCTCCATCCATGGGATTTTCCAGGCAAGAGTACTGGAGTGGGGTGCCATTGCCTTCTCTGGTTATTTATTTATACTTCTTTCAAATGTCTATTTATTTTTTTAAACTGAAGTACAGTTGATTTACAATTTCATGTTAATTTCAAGTATACAGCAAAGTGATTCAATTATACATATAAATGTGTATCTATCTATCTATCTATGGGGCTTACCAGGTAGAGCTAGTGGTAAAGAATCTGCCTGCCAGTGCAGGTGATGTAAGAGATGCAGGTTCCATCCCCAGGCTGTTAAGATCCCCTGGAAGAGGGCATGGCAACCCATTCCGGTATTCTTGCCTAGAGAATCCTATGGACAGAGGAGCCTGGCGGGCTATAGTCATAGGGTCACAAAGAGTCAGACATGACTGAGGTAACTTAGCACACACATATATATCTACATTCTTTTTTTTTTAATTCTATTCCATTAGTTTATTAGAAGATATTGTATAGAGCCCCCTGTGCTATACAGAAGGATCTTGTTGTTTATTTTATATATGGCAATGTGTGTTTGTTAATTCTATACTCCTAATTTATCCCTTCTGGAGAAGGGAATGGCAAACCACTTCAGTATTCTTGCCTTGAGAACCCCATGAACAGTATGAAAAGGCAAAAAGACAGGATGGGCAGGGAGGTCTGGCGTGCTGCAGTCCCTGGGGTTGCAGAGAGTCGGACATGACTGAGTGACTTAACTAAGATGAATTTATCCCTTCCCCATCTTCCACTTTCATCTTCCACATCAAGGAAGATGTCACCTTGCTTATTTAACTTGTTTTCAGAGTACATCATGTGAAATGCCAAGCTGGATGAAGCACAAGCTGGAATCAAGATTGCCCGGAGAAATATCAATAACCTCAGATATGCAGATGACACTATCCTTATGGCAGAAAGTGAACAGGAACTGAAGAGCTTCTTGATGAAAGTGAAAGAGAAGACTGAAAAAGCTGGCTTAAAACTCAACATTCAGAAAACTAAGATCATGGCATCCGGTCCCATCACTCCATGGCAAATAGATGGAGAAACAATGGAAACAGTGACAGACTTTATCTTCTCGGGCTCCAAAATCACTGCAGATGGTGACTGTAGTCATGAAATTAAAAGATTCTTGCCCCTTGGAAGAAAAGCTATAACCAACCTAGAAAGCATATTAAAAAGCAGAGACATTTGCTGACAAAGGTCCATCTAGTCAAGGCTATGGTTTTTCCAGTAGTCATGTATGGATATGAGAGCTGGATCTTAAAGAAGGCTGAGTGTTGAAGAAATTTGATGCTTTTGAACTGTGGTGTTGGAGAAGACTCTTGAGAATCCCTTGGACTGCAAGGAGATCAAACCAGTCAGTCCTAAAGGAAATCAATCCTGAATATTCATTGGAAGGACTAATGCTGAAGCTGAAGCTCCAATACTTTGGCCACCTGATGCAAAGAGTCAACTCATTAGAAAAGACCCTGATACTGGGTAAGACTGAAGGCAGGAAGAGAAGGGGATGACAGAGGATGAGATGGTGAGATAGTATCACTGACTCAATGGACATGAGTTTGAGCAAACTCTGGGAGATGGTGAAGGACAGGGAAGCCTGGCATGCTGCAGTCCATAAGGTCACAGAGACAGACACAACTTAGGGACTGAACAAGAACAACATCGTCTTCCACTTTGGAAACCATAAGTCTGTGTTCTATGTCTGTGAGTCCATTTTTGTTTTGTAAATAAGTTCATCTGTACTATGTTTTTTTAGATCCCACATGTAAGTGATATTTATCTTTGTCTAATTTACTTCACTCAGTATGAGAATCTCTATGTCCATTCATGTTGCTACTATTAGTGATGTATTTTAAAGAAGAATGTAAGTTTTCATTTTTAAAATATCAAGTCATCAAGAACATGGCTTTTCATTAACCACTTTCACACATGAGATCTGTGTACTTTTTACTTGAATATATTTTCAATAATTAATTTATTAATAATCTTAAAATTATCACTAAAAAACAGAAGAGAATGATAAATGTGGTAAGAGTTCTTTCATTGATTCTTCAATTAGTATAGGCTGAATTATGTCCTCCTCCTCAACTCATATCTTGAATGCCCAATTGCCAGTATCTCAAATGTGATTGTATTCAAAGATGAGGCCTTTAAAAAGATGGTTAAGTTAAAATAAGACTGTTAAGGTGGGCTCTAATGAAATCTGACTGGTGCCCTTTAAAAAAAAGGGAATTTTGACAGACAGACGCATAACATGGGTGCTCGACACACACAAGAAAGACCACATAAGGACACAATGATAAGGCAACCATCTACAAGCCAAGTAGAGATACCTCAGAAGGAATAAAATATCCTGGTCCCTTGCTTTTGAACTCCCAGCCTCCAGAAATGTGAAAAAATGATTTTATTTTGTTTAATCCTCCCAGAATGGGATTTTGTTGTTACAGCCCTAGCGAACTAATTAACACATGAAACTGTATTTCCTTCTATGTTATCTCAGAGGCTAAGGTAGGATGACACTGAACTTGCTTAGAGAATTTCTAATTCTAGGCTCTCAAAACATAGGGCAGATAAGAGAAAACTGACTCTGACTGCTATGATCATGGAAAAGCTAGGGACAAAGCATTCTTCCTTTTCTATGTGTACCTCTTTGACTGAGGTGCATGTATTGAATGGGGACATCTATTGAAGAGCAAGAAGGGCATTTCAGCAATGGAACTTTCTTCCTGAAGTATTAGAGAATACTGCAGCTTTGTTGTTGTTTAGTTGTTGTGTCTGACTCTTTGCGACCCCATGAACTGTAACTCACCAGGCTCCTCTGTCCATGGGATTTCCCAGACAAGCATACCGGAGTGGGTTGCCATTTCTCTCTCCAGGGGATCTTTCCAACCCAGAGAATGAGCCCACATCACCTGCATAGGGGGGTGGGTTCTATACCACTGTGTCATCAGGGAAGCCCATATTTTGCAGCTTTACACCTCCATCTTTTATAGAGCTAGCTAATGTCTGAGTTTGGACTGAGAAGNAGAACCCCACTGAAAGATAGCAAAAGCCAAGGAAACTAGGACTGATCAGTGCACCATATGTCAACAAGGGACACTGGAAGACAGACCACCCTCACTGCCCCTGAGGGGAGACAGAAATGGCAGATCTTGGCCACTACCGTCAAAGGTGGATGACTAAATAGATGAAGAATGATGGGCCAGAAGGCTCCTAAGCTGACACTCCAACTGATCCTTTAAGACTCCCAGCTGACAGTGGACATGGGGAGGAAGTCTGTCAAATTCTTAGTTGAGATCCATGCCACTTACTCAGTTCTAAACACCGCATCAGGCATACTAGGTCACAAGAGTTGTAAAATTATGGGGGTATTAGGGAAGGCCCAAGAACAGGCATTCATAGAGCCATTAGAATGTAAATTTGATGAACACACACTTACCCATTCCTTCCTGTATATCTCTGAATGCCCTATACCTCTGCTAGGAAGAGAGATCTTACATAAACTGGGGACTACTATCCACCTAATAGAAGACAAACTGGAGATTGTTGTCCCCTTAGACAAAGGGTACAAGATGATAATGTTGACAGCAAGTTGACTTACCTGGAGTAAATCCCAAGGTCTAGGCCCAGGGACCAGGGGATAAACTGTAGCAGCCAGTTCTGTGATAGTCTATCTAAAATCCCAACACACGTGGCCCAATTAAAAACCAGTATCTTCTCCGTCGATAAGTCTTATTGGGCATTGCCCCTGTTATACAGGTCTAATTGACCAAGGCCTTATTAGAGTGTGTCAATCAGCCTGTAATACACCATTCTTCCCATAAAGAAATTCAAAGGAGAACATAAGATGGTATAGGACCTCAGAGCAGTCAATAAAGTCACTGAGATTATGCATCCAGTAGTCCCTAATCCCTGCACCCTGCTGGCCACTCTTTTACCCACCAGGACCTGGTATTTTGTATTAGATTTAAAAGATGCCTTCTTCTGTATTCCATTAGCCTCAAACTCACAAGAAATGTTTGCTTTTAAGTGGTAGGATTCAAATAGGCAACGAAAATAATACTTCTGGACAGCCCTGCTCCAGGGGCTCAGAAATCCCCCACCATCTTTGGGGAAAATTGAGCTAAACATCTAAAAGACTTACATCTAGAGAAAAGAACCCTCCTCCAGTATGTCAACAACATTATGACCACCAGCCCTACTTAGCAGTCCTTTGACAAAAATACTGTAACCACCCTGAATCACCTAGCTGATAAAGAATATAAGGTATTCAAGATAAAGACTCAAATATCACAAACTAGGGTGAAGTACCTAGATTTCATTCTCATAGAAAGTCAGAGAAGCCCACCCCAGGAAAGGAAGGGAGACATTTGTAGCCTCACTTCTAAAATTACAAGACAGCTTAGGGATTTCCTGGAGATGGCTGGGTTTTGGTACATCTGATATGGTCTAATAGCTGGGACTCTATGTGAAAAGTTGAAATGAAAGAATGATGATCCTTTTGAGTGGAAGTTATAATATGAAGGGGCCTTTTAAGAACTGAAAAAGTATTTACTTCAGGCCCTGCCCCAGCCCTCCCAGATTTAGCTAAAGCCTTTGACCTTCACAGGAGAGAAAAGGACTCACCCTCAGGGCATTAGCTCAAAATCCAGGACCCTTTACTTGGTGGTTGCTTTTTTCTCTAAATAATTAGATCAAACCACTAAAGGGTGGCCTCCTTGCCTACCAGCAGCTACTACAACCCTCTTGAAGCTGACAAGTTAACATTCAGTCAGCCAATCACTATATGGATTCCACATCAGGTTCAGGCTTTAGTAAGTTATTAGGGAACAGAACGGCTATCCCCTGGAAGGTTGATTAGAATTCAGACTCTGCTTTTAGACAAATAAGTGGCTACCACAGAAACCTGTTACATGCTGAATCTTTCCACTGTGCTACCCACAGAAACGGGGCCCCTGGAACATGGCTGTATAGAAACCATAGATGTGATCTATTCCAGTCACCCAGACCTAGGAAGTGAGCCTCTCCTGAATGCTGAAGAAGAATGATTCACAGAAGGGAGTAGTTTCATGAGAGAGTCCTCATCGGAGCCTTAGAGCTCAGGACAAGGAAGATCTTAAATGTTTACGCAGATTTCCAGTACGCACATGCCTATGGGCACATGAGGCTATTTGGAAGGAAAGAAGTTTGCTTACTGCAGAGAATAAACAGGTGAAACATGGCTTAAGCATCCTGAAGCTCTGAGAAGTAGTACAGCTTTCAAAAAATATGGCAGTGATTCATTGTAGAGCTCACCAAAAGGGGGCTGCAGAGGTAGAGAGTACCAGGCAATTTCAGCTGTCTCTTGGTGCTAGTATGAGTAGATACATTTTCTGGGTGGAGGGAAGCATTCCCTGCTAGAACTGAAATGATGGCTGCAATGGCTAAGATGTAACCACAAGAAATAATCCCCACGTTTGGACTCCCAGGATCCCTACAAAGCAATAATGGTCCAGTATTTGTGTCTCAAGTGACAAAGGGGATAATGAGTGCCCTTGGCATAAAATAGACTTTGCACTCAGCCTTGCTCACATGGTGTCTCATGGGGAGTCCTTGCACCTGGCATTTTAGGCCAGAGTTCCAGCTGCAAAAAGTCTGAACCTGATGCCTCGATTCAAGATGGTGGCAGAGGGCCATGTGCAGAGACACTGCACCTACACCATGATCTAGAGCATGAGGAACACATTTGCCCACCGCACAAGAACTCTGCCCGTCCCAGCAAGAAATCTGACCCCTCCCTGCTGATCTCTATAGACCAGCCCTGTTCATGGCCTGGACTGCCAGCTTTGCTTCTGAACCAATTATTTTTTTTCCTTCTATTGGCTCAAGTGACACCAGGCTAAAGGACCCTTTGTGGGGGCCCAACTTGAAAGGGTCAGTAACATCTCTGAATAATCAATCAGAAGTTTCTTAGAAAGTTAACTTGCACTTATGTTGAACAGGCTCCTGCTATGTATTTTAAATGAGAAATGAAAACTTACACTTGTGCTTCTACACATGCTAAGTTGTTTCAGTCATGCCTGACTCTTTGTGACTTTATGGACTTCAGCCTGCCAGGCCCTTCTATCTATGGATTCTCCAGGCAGGAATACCGGAGTGTGTAGCTGTTCCCTTCTCCAGGGGATCTACCCAACTCAGATCGAATCTGCATCTCATGTCTTCTGCATTGGCAGGTGGGTTCTTCACCACTAGTGCCACCCGCACTCAAGCGCACACAAAAATGCATCCAAATGTTTGTAGAAGCTTTATGTGTAATAGCCAAAAACCTGAAACAAACTAAATGTCCTTCAGTGAGGAATAAAAGACAGTTATCCACACCATGGGATACAACATCACAATAATAGAGAGACAAGTGTACATATTACAACTGGGATCAATCTCACGAAATAATGCCGAGTGGAAAAAAAAAAAACAGTGTTAAAAGTCAGCCTTATCTACTGTATAATTTCATTTGTATAAACTTCTCCAAAGGACAAAATTATATAGGCATATGTATTTGTGGGTTTGCCTCACTCTCTCAATCCTGTTATTTTAAGGCATTTGAAATGTTCTTTTGTTATTTTAAAGTATTTGCATTGTCCAAAAATCTAGATATTACTTATGACTCATGAAATTTCTGATTCTGGTGAAGATGTAGTAGCTGAGACCACATTTATCCACGTAACTGAAACATTTTAAAAATCAGATAAATTATGATAATAATATCAACATGTTGAACATTAGACCATAAAAACAAGTGATCACTGAAAGACAGAAGCAAATGGTGTGAGCCTGTAAGTTCTCCAACTTACTGCATGGACCTAGGTGGAGCATGGAGACTCTGTGAGCTAATGGGATGAAGCTGAGGATCTGGGTAAGACTGAGCAGTTAGAGTTCCTAAGAGAGAGTACTGGACAAAAGAGAATTGCACAAAGAACTGTGGAGCCCATGCAGGACTGGGAGTACTTCCTGTCAGTGATAAACCATATAATTCACTGGGTATCAGCAAGAATACTCAGAAGTGTTTTGTCTAAGTGAAAGTGAAGTGAAAGTGAAAGCTGCTCAGTTGTGTCCGACTCTTTGTGACCCCATGGACTATACACGTCCATGGAATTCTCCAGGCCAGAATACTGGAATGGGAAACCTTTCCCTTCTCCAGGCGATCTTCCCAAACCAGGGATTGAATCCAGGTCTTCCCTTTTGCAGGCAGATTCATTACCAACTGAGCTACAAGGGAAGCTTTGTCTAAGTAGTGTGGTAAAATAAGCTATAGTTCATGCTATTCTGGTTCCAACTAATAAAGCTTAAAAGCAAGAACTGAAAAGATTATTTTGTTTCTAAGTTAACTTAATAGCATTACAGAACAGAGCTTGAGAATACTGATTTACTGAAATGAAAAGATGTATTTTTGCTCTGCACAGGTGTGAAGAAGGTAAAATCACAATTTCACAATGTCTGACATCCAATCTAATATTACCAAGCATGGAAAGAAATAGAAATATATAACCAATAACTAGGAGAAATTTCTTCAGTCAAAATTGACCTGGAAATGATATAGATGACAGAAAGAGTAGATAAGGACATCACAAAATTTATTATATCTGTATTTTAAGAAAGAAGAAGACAGATTAAACTCGTTAGTGACACAGAAGATATAAAAAGATTCAAAATGCAACTGAAGAGATGAAAAATACAATATCTGCAATAAAAATATACATTGGTTAGGAATAACGAAAGAGTAAAAACTTCAGTGAACCCATGCATTAAAAAATATCTGAACACATTTTTATAGTACATCTATTATGGGAGAAAAAAACTACAATCAGCTTTACAATTTTATATAACAGATATTTCTTGTATTCACCTTTGAGGAAGTGGAAGAACTTTTGAGTTTTAAAGGAAGATAATTATAATTTATCAGTACTGTTAGCCTGTGTGTGTGCTCAAGTCAGTCAGTCATGTCTGACTCTTCGTGACCCCATGGACTGTAGCTCGCTAGACTCCTCTGTCCATGGAATTTTTCAGGGAAGAATACTGGAGTGGGTCACCATTCCCTTCTCCAGTGGATTTTCCTGACCAAGGAATTGAACCCATGTCTCTTGCATCTCCTGCATGGGCAGGCGGATTCTTTATCACTGCACCACTTGGGATTCCCCAGTACTGTTAGAATTTCTTGCAAAAAGAATATATGCACAATTACCTTAAAATATTTAAATGATTAAAATATTTAAATAAGCCTAATAAAAGAATAGCTATGTTTTAGCCAGAAAAAGTGACTGCTAAATGATATAACAGACACAACCTGAAATATGAATAGCATGATATAACAAAAGCTTATGTCTCCATGTGGACTGGTAGACATTCTGTGCTAACACGTGATACTGGAGTCCAAGTTGTTTGCTACCTCTAGGTCCACAAATAAACACACAACTTCCATGTTTACAGATGAATGCAAAAACAACAGATTATACATGGTAAACTAGATAGCAAATGCTTTGGCCTCAAAATGATAAATATTGCTTCTGTTCATAGATCAATGGCAAGGGCTAGTCATGATCTTTCTAACTATAAGTGCTCTTGGACATACAGTTTCCCCTGAGCCTAGGACGGTGAGGAAAATAAGAAATGGATGAACACTCTTTCTCCCCTATGACCTGTTACACAGTAGGTCCTCAACAGACTGCAACTAGTAGAATTTATGATCACCACCTTCTTTATTTCCTGGCAGAGTTTCTGAAGGGGACACATTTCCTTGTAATTCCTCAATTTTTTGAGGTCCTACTATGTGACAGTTGTTTCCAACCACGGGCTTACATCAAATTTTCAAAAGGATCCTGCAAAATATCAGATGGAAGATTTTGTCTTCTTCACTCAGTAGTACCTTCCTGCACTGACCTAAACCATAACTTTAAAAAAATCTTAATAGGATGTGAATTTTCTTCTTGTTGTTGGTGCCTGATCAAATTCTGAAGACTTGAACTGGTGTCCTGAAGCACAAAGAAAAATCAGGATTTTTTTATTTCTGCTAACCAGACAGTGTGTCTGTCAATAAACAATTTTT
Source organism: Capra hircus (assembly GCF_001704415.2). Lineage (NCBI taxonomy): Eukaryota > Metazoa > Chordata > Mammalia > Artiodactyla > Bovidae > Capra > Capra hircus. Next base: position 34,120,593 of record NW_017189516.1, on the reverse strand, counting down.
TACCTCCTGGAAGGACCTGAGGAGTTTAAGGAAGTTAACCCTCAGTAGATGCATGCTTTGCAATGATTTCCATTGTCGTTGATCTCTTCCAGGAAGGGGAAATTACCACTCCACCCCCCCCACCTGCCCCCTGCCCCCATGACTCTTGAGTTCTTATGGCTGGCCCACATAAAGCAGATTAACAGGAGGAAAAGAAACAAGTTTAATTCATGTGCGTGGAGACCTAAGTAGTGGCCAGGCAGCTTTTATACTTTTTAGACACAAAACAATACACACGTGAGGAACTGTCCTGACCAGGAATTTTAGGCTTTGGGTGCTTCATTAGTGAAGAAACTTACAAGAACTGTGGCTTTGGGTTGTAAATTAAAGAAGTAACAAGGGTTGTTTACACAGGCCTCTGCCTAGAATTCCCTATCTCTGGCAATGAGGATGCTCTTTTATCTTTAAATAAAAGATAAAAGGAGTGTATCTTTCACATGAGAGATTTATTTCCTGCTTTCAGAGAGGAGGGTCAAAATGTCCCTCAAGGTTTGATCATTTCTTAAGTAATTTTAATTCAAAATAATCAATATGCCATTGAGGTATATTTGGGGGCAGCCTACTCTGTCCCAGAACAATCTGTTTTCAACTATCACATATGAGGGAAGTTTTTCTTATGGACCACATGGGTAAGTTCATATGTGTGTGTGTGTGCAGCGGCCAGTGTCAAAAACAAATAAAAAATTAAAATTCTATTCTATCTTGCAAATATCAAGGGGATTTCAAAATCTCCTCTGCAACTTCAAGGTTTTATGCACTAAATTGATAAATTCTATGACAAATTCAACTATATCCACCAGCTCTTTGGGAAAACATTTTGAGAATGTGGAGGAGATGCCCAATGGGTGGTCAGGTCTAAATTTCAATGTCAAAGCTACCTTTTATGTGATACAGGATGTTACTGTCATAGAGGTACAGGTGAGGGAGGGGACCACCAGGGAGCTGGAATGCTCCAAGTCAGGGGGAGGTAGGTGAATTTTGCCGTTTGTTCCACTGGGAGCAGGTGCAACTTTCAAGAGAAGGACTGAAGAGCTGGCCAATAGGGCAGGTTTCAGTTTGGACAAGAGGGTGCGATGGAGAAGACCCAGGGGAAGGACACTGTATTGCAGAGAGAACAGGAGGTGATAAAAATGCCATTCTCTAGGCAGGCTCAGCTGTCAAGAAGCCCTGGGGCAGAGGTAGAAGACCCTAGAATAATAAAACCCATAATCTCCCAATTCTGTTTCTTGTTTTGACGTTTATTCTTTAAACCTGTTTTAAGACATTGGCTGCTACATTCTTTCTATAATATATCCTGAGAGGCATTATGGAGTAGTGAGAAGAGAGGTAAGAGGCAGAGGTCTGCCTGAGGCCGGAAAGAGTGGAACCTAGTGGATTCCAGATGAGTTCAGAGAAGAGGTCTAGCGGCAGCTCTGTCACAAACTAGACATATGAAATCAGAAAAAAAATCACAAGCTCTTTGAGCCTGAGGCTCTTCTTTTATATAAATTTGGTTTTATAAGTCCTGTCTTCTAGGACTGTTAGAATGTGCATGTAGTATATAAAGCCCATGGCACAGTGCCTTGCATTTCTTAAAGCTTTAATGAATAAGAGTTACTATGGGGATGTCCCTGATGGTCCAGTGGCTAAGACTCCACACCCCCAACGCAGGGGCCTGGGTTCCATCCCTGGTCAGGGAACTAGATCCCTCATGCCACAACTAAGAGTTCACAAGCCATCACTAAAGATCCCACATGCTGCAATGAAGATTGAAAATCCTGCATGTCACAACTAAAACCTGGCGCAGCCAAATAAATAAAAAAATTTCAAGAGTTACTGCTATGATTATGTCAATTCCAAATTCTATCTCAAGGGATTATCATCTATATTTTCAAAAACTCTTTAGAAATGATAACATATATATATATATATATATATGTATAAGACTTAGTTTGTGCATGTGTTCAAGTGCACTGGATAGGAGTGCAGATCATTTTCCATTCCTGTTCCAGGTGAAAATCTCTTCTAAACTATGATTCAAAAGTAACCGCTAACAGAAGTTCACCACTTTAGAAATCTGGATTTCAAGTTGGAGACATATCACTGCTCATGATGCCCTCAGCCTCATCTGGCCCATCATGCAGTTAGTGTGAAATTAACTCCTAAAGGACCTGAAGTTTCCTCAAGATCCAAACTGCCATGCCTAACTGCATCAACACTTTGGCAGTTTCATAGGACTGTCCACCTGGACCTACTCACTCCTTCATTTTACTTGTCCTTTCAGCATTAGAAGACCCTGCCATCCTCCTTAATGGATTACCGCTCTTATATATCAAAACTCTGTGGGCAGGTCCTGAGTCATTAATCCTAAAATTCTCACTACTGGGGCCATTCTGTCCAAAAAGCAGCTATTCAATAAAGCTTTGGGAAATGAATGACCCAGTGAGCTTAAGGTATAATTTCTTAATATTTGTTTTTTTACATTCTTGAAAGAGCCAAGCAAATTCATATACATGTCATTTAATTTTAGAAACAAGAGCTAAAAGGAATAAGAAAGCCAAGATTTCAATATCTTTTAGATTTTCTTCTCTATTCATCTCAACTATCTTAGACTTCTTTCACATTTACAAGGAAATGCCTATAGCAATGCCATGTTATCTTACTCCAGATGACAAAATAAGATGGTTTCAGTCTGTTTTACAAAACAATAAATCTCTTATTTGTAAACGTCATTATAGCATGAAATGTGTAACCAACGTAATTTATAAACTTGAAGATGCTGATGGTAATATATATTTAAGAAATAATATTTGAATAATATATACATCAAAAAAAGAATAAATTCTGAAGTAACACATATAATATAGGAAGACACAGGCTTATATACTGTTTTCCTTTCACTCTCACCTCAGACTTAAATTCTATTAAACACTAAGTTCCTCTTCTAAAAATGCATGAAGAAATTACCACTGGACTTCCCTAGCTCTGGAAGAAGCTCCTAGCCTTCGCATAGAACTTGCAGTGGCCATGGAAGGACAGATAGCTCTGCCTGAAATTCTGGCTTGTTCTTTTTGTTGACATTCAAAAGCATCTGTGCTTCCATAATAGGCTCTTTCATTTTATACTTCAGCTACAGAAATGGTACTAAAGAAGACACTTTCTTAATTACAGGGTGCCTCTACAAGAATGGGCTTTCCTGGTGGCTCAGGCAGTAAAGAATGTGCCTGTACTGCAGGAGACACGGGTTTGATCCCTGGGTCAGACAGATCCCCTGGAAAAGGGAAGGACAACCCACTCCAGTATTCTTGTCTGGAAAATTCCATGGATAGAGGAGCCTGATGGGCTATAGTCCATGGGGTGGCAAAGAGTTGGACACAACTGAGCAACCAACACTTTCACTTTTACTTTGTACAAGAAAGCTTATAAAGTGCTTGTTTTCCCTTCCTGGTTCTGTTGGTGCCTTAATCTCTTATTGTACATGATACAACTGCAGGAGCAGTGATGGTGGGTGTGACCCTCCAAGATCCCTGGCAAGTGCTAATTGTCCTTAAAACAGGCAAGTCTGAGGAATACTCTTGAAAAGAAGTAAGAAGGAATAGGACTCTTCTCCAGCTATGAAGGAGCATCAGCCTCCCAGATCCTACCTCTCATCTCAGATGTATGTAGCCACAGCAGCCTACAGCCTCTCCAGACTACCAGCAGGAACAGATCTTTGCTCCTCATGACTCAAGTTCTGGAGCATGTGATCCCCTCAGATCTCTGTGCTAGAAGTTCTGACTGCTGATAAGCTGTGGATAGTATTACCTTCCCTGTATGGGCTGAGATTTTTGCCCAACTCTTACACAGAATGAGTCAGGGTCCCAAGCACAGCAGAGAAGCTGAAGCACAAGGCAGAAGCCCTAAGGTCAAGGATGGGAAAAAACATGTTGATCTAGTCCTTCTTTTTATCCTGTAGATTTATTATCCTAAAAACCTTCTTTCTTAAAGATGTATTTGTTGTTATTTAGTCATCAAGTCATGCCCAACTCTTTTGTGACCCCATGGACTATAGCCTGCCAAGCTCCTCTGTCCATGGGATTTCCCAGGCAAGAATACTGGAGTGGGTTGCCATTTCCTTCTCCAGGGGACCTTCCCGACCCAGGGATCAAAGTCCTGTCTCCGCACTGGCAGGCAGATTCTTTACTACCTGAGAAATAGATTCTTTACTATTCTGAGCCACCTGAGAAACCCAAAGATGGATTTGCTACATAGAAAAGGCAGATACACAGGATTTTGTGAGCCTATACATTTTTTAATGTAAATTTTATTTTTATTGGAGTATAATTGCTTTACAATGTTGTGTTTCTGCTGTAAAACAACATGTATCAACTATATGTATGTACGACTGAAGGCAGGAAGAGAAGGGGGTAACAGAGGATGAGATGGTTGGATGGCATCACTGACTCAATGGACATGAGTGTGAGCAAACTCTGGGAGCTAGTAAAGTACAGGGAAGCCAGGCACGCTCTGGTCCATAGGGTTGCAGAGTCAGACACAACTTGGTGACTATACAACAACTATACCTATACACATATATATGTATAAACCCTCCCTTTTGAGCCTCCTGCCCACCCTACCCATCTAGGCCATCACAGAGTGCCAAGCTGAGCTCCCCGTGCTATACAGCAGCTTCCCACTAGCTCTCTATTTCACACGTGGTAGTGTATATCTGCCAATCCTTGTCTCCCACTTTGTCTCACTCTCCCCTTCTCCACCTGTGTCCACACGTCTGTTTTCTACACCTGCATCTCTATTCCTGCCCTGCAAGTTGCTTCATCTGTACCATTTTTCTAGATTCCATATATATGCATTAATATATGATATTATGGGCTTCCCTGGTGGCTCAGATGGTAAAGAATCCGCCTGCAATGCGGGAGATCTGGTTTTGATCCCTGGGTGGGAAGATACCCTAGAAAAGGCCATGGCAATCCAGTCCAGTATACATGCCTAGGAGATCCTATTGACAGAGAACCCTGGTGGGCTACAGTTCATTGGGTTGCAAAGACCCGCACACGACTGAAGCGACTTTGCATGCATTCTACAACACTGCATTGTCTAGTGTAGTGACTTTTAAAATTACCACTATTGGGACTTTACTGGTAGTGTAGGGGCTAAGACTTCGTGCTCCCAATGCAGGGGACTTGGTTTCAATCCCTGGTCGGGGAACTAGATCCTGCATTGTTCAACTAAGAGTTCACATGACACAACTAAATATCCTGCAAGCTGCAAGCTAAAGAACCCACATGCCACAACAATGAAGATCCCACATGTCGCAACCAACAACCAGTGTAGCCAAAATGAATAAATAAAAATATTTAAAATGACTGTTATCCATAAGAACATTATATAATAAAAATACCTAGCCTTACTATATATGATTCTTTCTGATATTCTCTGTCTTATTCTAGTTGTTATATTCAAGATCATTCTTTTATATTCTATAATAATAATAATAATAATAATAATAATAAAAGATCAGTTCTCACCCATTAAAAGAGACTTCAGGTGGTTATTGCATCCTCTGGAGTCACTCATACTGCCTCCAGCAGTTCAAATTTTATACTTTCCTGATATGATGCTATTGATACTAGATGGCAGCTGTGATTTCTGTTGCCACCTCATATTCCTGCAGTGAAAAAATAGAAATTCACTGTACTAAGATACAGTCGCAATAGCTGAAGAGGAACTTTAAAATGTATGCTCCAAACTATCTTATCATCTGTCTTGTACTGTAGACTTCAGTCTCACCACAGCTTCATGGCATGCCCCTCCTCTCCACTGTGAAGAGTACTCATACTTGACTTCAACACATCAAATCAAGTATTTCTGTATTAGACTTAATGAACCCTGAAATATTTTTGCTCTGTGAAGAGCATTAAGAAAAGAAAACTGCAATACACAGAGTGGGAGATAATATTTGCAAATCACATATCTGAAAAAGGGCTTGTTCCCTAAATAAAAAAAGAACTCTCTAAATCCAACGGTAATAGAGTCTAATTTAAAAATTGGCATAAGACATGCTTTACCAAAGAGGACATGTGGATACCAGATAAGCAGATGAAAACCTGAAAACACATTACATATCCTTGGGGCTTCCCTGGTGGCTCAGACAGTAAAGCATCTGCCTGCAATGCAGAAGACCTGGGTTCAATCCCTGGGTCGGGAAGATCCCCTGGAGAAGGAAATGGCAATCCACTCCAGCACTCTTGCCTGGAAAATCCCATGGACGGAGGAGCCTGATAGGCTACAGTCCATGGGGTCACAAAGAGTCAGACACGACTGAGCGACTTCACTTCAAACTTAGTTCAGTTGTTCAGTCGTGTCCGACTCTTTGTGACCCCATGAATCGCAGCACGCCAGGCCTCTCTGTCCCTCACCAACTCCCGCAGTTCACTCAGACTCACGTCCATCGAGTCAGTGATGCCATCCAGCCATCTCATCCTCTGTCGTCCCCTTCTCCTCCTGCCCCCAATCCCTCCCAGCATCCGGGTCTTTTCCAATGAGTCAATTCTTCGCATGAGGTGCCCAAAGTACTGTAGTTTCAGCTTCAGCATCATTCCCTCCAAAGAAATCCCAGGGCTGATCTCCTTCAGAATGGACTGGTTGGATCTCCTTGCAGTCCAAGGGACTCTCAAGAGTCTTCTCCAACAACACAGTTCAAAAGCATCAATTCTTCGGCACTCAGCTTTCTTCACAGTCCAACTCTCACATCCACACATGACCACAGGAAAAACCATAGCCTTGACTAGATGGACCTTTGTTGGCAAAGTAATGTCTCTGCTTTTCAATATGCTATCTAGGTTGGTCATAACTTTCCTTCCAAGGAGTGAGTGTCTTTTAATTTCATGGCTGCAGTCACCATCTGCAGTGATTTTTGAGCCCAAAAACATAAAGTCTGACACTGTTTCCACTATTTCCCCATCTATTTCCCATGAAGTGATGGGACCAGATGACATGATCTTTGTTTTCTGAATGTTGAGCTTAAAGCCAACCTTTTCACTCTTCCCTTTCACTTTCATCAAGAAGCTTTTTAGTTCCTTTTCACTTTCTGCCGTAAGAGTGGTGTCAGCTGCATATCTGAGGTTATTGATATTTCTCCAAGCAATCTTGATTCCAGCTTGTGCTTCTTCCAGCCCAGCGTTTCTCTTGATGTACTCTGCATATAAGTGGTGAGTTAAGCCATGGCTAAGTTTGTTCTGGTCCCAAATAACCAAACTTGAAAGCAAGAACAGAAAGGGGACTTCCTTGGTGGTATAGAAGGTAAGAATCAGCCTGCCAATGCAGAGGACATAGGTTCAATCCCTGGTCTAGGAAGATTCCACATGCCACAGAGCAACTAAGCTTGTGGGACACAATGACTGAGGCCACATGCTGCAACTCCTGAAGCCCGTGAGCCTAGAACCTGTGCTGTGCAACAAGAGAAGCCACCACAATGAAAGCTGTACACCATAACAAAGAATAGTCCCCACTTACTGCAACTAGAGAAAGCCTGTGTAACTAAAATAAATAAAATAAAAAGAAAAGATTATTTTGTTTCTAAGTAGCTTCATAGCATTATAAAACAAATCTTGAGTACACTGATGCATTGAAATTTAAAGTAAATGTATACTTCACTGAATAGTTAAAATCATCTTCAAAAATAAGGACAATGCTGGAATATCATGCTGCCCTATTTCAAACTATACTACAAAGCTACAGTAATCTAAATAGAATAGCATTGCAAAAAAACAAGATACACAGTTCACTACAACAAAATAGAGCCCAGCAATAAACCTGCACTTTTAATCTATGACAAAGGAAGAAAGAGTATACAATGGAGAAAAGACAGCATCTTCAATGAATGCTGTTGGAAAAAATGAATAGCTACATGCAAAAGGATGAAACTAGATCACTTTCTCATACCATATACAAAAGCAAAAAATGGACCAAAAACTTAAACATAAGACCTGAAACCATAAAACTCCTAGAAGGAAACAGTATATTATTTAACATCAGTCTTACCAATATTTTTAGGACCTGTCTCTTAAATCAAGGGGGAAAAAAAAGAAAAAAAAAACAAAACAAATGGGACTCAGTCCAGTTGCTCAATCATGTCTGATTCTTTGCAACCCCATGGACTGCAGCAGGCTTTCCTGTCCATCACCAACTCCCAGAGTTTACTCAAACTCATGTCCATTGAGTTGTTGATGCCATCCAACCATCTCATCCTCTGTCATCCCCTTCTCTTCCTGCCCTCCATCTCTCCAAGCATCAGGGTCGTTTCAAATAAGTCAGCTTTTCGCATCAGGTGGCCAAAGCATTGGAGTTTCAGCTTCAACATCAGTTCTTCCAATGAATATTCAGGATTGATTTCCTTTAGATGGACTGGCTGGATCTCCTTGCAGTCCAAGGGACTCTCAAGAGTCTTCTCCAACACCACATTTCAAAAGCATCAATTATTCAGTGCTCAGCTTTCTTAATAGTAAAACTCTCATATCCATATATGACTACTGGAAAAACCATAGCTTTGACTAGATGGATCTTTGTTGGCAAAATAATGTCTCTGCTTTTCAATATGCTGTCTAGGTTGGTCATAGCTTTTCATTCAAGGAGTAAGCATCTTTTAATTTCATGGCTGCAATCACCATCTGCAGTGATTTTGGAGCTCCAAAAATATAGTCTCTCAGTTTCCATTATTTCTTCATCTATTTGCCAGGAAGTGATGGGACCAGATGCCATGATCTTCGTTTTCTGAATATTGAGTTTTAAGCCATCTTTTTCACTCTCCTCTTTCACTTTCATCAAGAGGCTCTTTAGTTCTTTTTCGCTTTCTGCCATAAGGGTGGTGTCATCTGCATATCTGAGGTTATTCATATTTCTCCCAGCAATCATGAGTCCAGCTTGTGCTTCATCCAACTTGGCATTTCACATGATGTACTCTGCATATAAGTTAAATAAGCAGGGTGACAATATACAGCTTTGACGTACTCCTTTCCTGATTTGGAACCAGTCTGTTGTTCCATATCCATTTCTAACTATTGCTTCTTGATCTGCATATGGATTTCTCAGGAGGCAGGTCAGGTGGTCTGGTATTCCCATCTCTTTCAGAATTTTCCATAGTTTGCTGTGATCCACACAGTCAAAGGCTTTGGCATAATCAATAAAGCAGAAGTAGATGTTTTTCTGGAACTCTCTTGCTTTTTTGATGATCCAGTGAATGCTAGCAATTTGATCTCTGGTTGCTCTGCCTTTTCTAAATCCAGCTTGAACATCTGGAAGTTCACGGTTCATGTACTGTTGAAGAAGGGCTTGAAGAATTTTGAGCATTACTTTGTTAGCGTGTGAGATGAGTTTAATTCTGTAGTATTTTGAACATTCTTTGGCATTGCCTTTCTTTGCCAGTGAAAACTGACCTTTTCCAGTCCTGTGGCCACTGCCAAGTTTTCCAAATTTGCTGGCATATTGAATGAACCAATTTCACAGCATCATCTTTTAGGATTTGAAATAGTTCACCTGCAATTCCATCACCTCCACTAGCTTTGTTCATAGTGATGCTTCCTAAGGCCCACTTGCCTTAGCATTCCAGGATTTCTTGCTCTATGTGAGTGATCACACCATCTTGGTTATCTGGGTCATGAAGATCTTTTTTGTATAGTTCTTCTGTGTAGTCTTGCTACCTCTTCTCAATATCTTCTGCTTCTGTTAGGTCCATACCTTTTTTGTCCTTTATTGTGTCCATCTTTACATGAAATGTTCCCTTGGTATCTCTAATTTTCTTTTTTTTAATTTTTATTTTTACTTTATTTTGCTTTACAATACTGTATTGGTTTTGCCATACATTGACTGAATCAGCCATGGGTGTACATGAGTTCCCAATCCTGTATCCCCCTCCCACCTCCCACCCCATATAAGAGATCTCTAGTCTTTCTCATTCTATTTGTTTCCTCTATTAAACTAAAAAGCATCTGCATAGAGAAGGAAACCATCAACAAAATGAAAAGGCAACCTACTAAATGGTAGAAGATATTTGCAAATAATATATCTGATAAGGAGTTATTATCCAAGAAAGAACTCACGCAACTCAACATCCAAGTAAAAGATGGGCAGTGGACCCAAATAGACATTTTTCCAAAGAAGACATGCAGATTGCTAACAGGCACATGAAAAGATGCTCAATATTGCTATTCATCAGAGAAATGCAACTAAAAACCACAATAAGAAACCACCTCCCATCTGTCAGAATGGCTATCATCAAAAAGACAACAAACAACAAATCTTGCTGAGTATGTGAAAGAAAGGAAAACTTCAGACATTTGTTGGAATTGTAAATTGGTACAACCACTATGGGAAAAAGTATGAAGATTTCCCCCAAAATTGAAAATAGAACTATTGTATCATTCAACAATTTCACTTCTGGTTATCTACTCGAAGAAAACACAACCAGTAATTCTAAAACATACAGTCACATCAATGTTTACTGCAGCATTATCTACAATAGCCAAGATATGGGAGCAACCTAAGCACTCATTAATTGATAAAGGGATAAAAATGACGTGGCATACACAAGAGAATATTATTCAACCATTAAAAAATGAAATCTTGCCATTACGGACAACATGGATGGATCTAAAGAGTATTATGCTAAGTGAAATTGTGAGAGAGAGAAAGACAAATACAGGATTCCACTTATATGTGTAACCTAAAAAAAATAAAATAAAATAAAAATAGACTCATAAACACAGAGAACAAAAGGGTGGCTGCCAAAGTGGAGGTGGCGGGGTGTTAGGCAACATAAGTGAAGAGAATTAAGAGATACAAACTCCCAGTTATAAAATAAGTAAGCCCTGGTGATGTATTATACAGCATAAGGAATTTGGTCCACACTATTACAGTAACTTTTTATGGGACGAGAGAGTTACTAGACTTACTGCGGTGATCATTTTATAATGCATGTAAAGGTTGAATCAGTATATAGTTAACCTGAAACAAATAGTACACCATACATCAATAGAAAATAAATTTTTAAAAGTTTTACTTCTTACAGGAAAGTATAAATTAGGTAAAATTGCAATTTCACAACATCTGGCATTAAATCAAATATTACCAGGACTGGGGAGAAGGAAGAATATATTATTAAGAGAAAGTTAATCCATCAAAACTGACCTGGATTCCGCTCGGGGCAGAGCAAAGATGGCGTCTGCCCACCGGGTCAGGGAGGCCGCGCAGGGCGGGGAGCCGGGTCAGCTGGAGCTGCCGCGGCCCCAGCCGCATCCTCTGCCTCCCAGCCGCTGCAGGAAGAGGCAGCAGCGTCCACTATGGACAATGGGTTTCTGAGCCTGGACTCACCCACCTATGTCCTGTATAGGGGCAGGGCAGAATGGGCTGATATAGATCCAGTGCTGCAGAATGATGGCCCTAATCCAGTGGCCCATATCATTTATAGTGAGAAATTTCAGGACGTCTATGATTATTTCCACGCTGTTCTGAAGCGCGATGAGAGAAGGAATATGGGCTTTTAAATTAACCAGAGATGCTACTGAGTTAAATTCAGCCAACTACACAGTGTGGCATTTCTGGAGAGTTCTCTTAAAGTCATTCCAGAAGGATCTACATGAGGAAATGAACTACATCTCGGCAATAATTGAGAAGCAGCCCCAAAACTGTCAAGTTTGGCATCGTAGGTGAGTGCTGGTGGAATGGCCGAGAGACGCATCACAGGAGCTTGAATTTATTGCTGATATTCTTACTAGGATGAAAAGAATTACCACGCCTGGCAACACCAGACAGTGGGTTATTCAGGAATTTAAACTTTGGGATAATGAGCTGCCCTATGTAGACCAACTTCTCAAAGAGCACATGAGAAATAACTCTGTCTGGAATCAAAGATATTTTGTAATTTTTAACACCACGGGCTACAATGATCATGCTATATTGGAGAGAGAAGTCCAGTATACTTTGGAAATGATCAAACTAGTCCCACATAATGAAAGTCCGTGGAATTAATTGAAAAGGATTTTGCAGGATTGTGATCTTTCCAAATATCCCAATCTGTTAAATCAACTACTTGACTTACAACCAAGTCACATCTCCCCCTACCTAATTGCCTTTCTTGTGGATATCTATGAAGACATGCTAGAAAACCAATGTGACAACAAGGAGGACATTCTTAATAAAGCATTAGAGTTATGTGAAATCCTAGCTAAAGAAAAGGACACTGTAAGAAAGGAATATTGGAAATACATTGGAAGATCCATTCAAAGCAAACACAGCACAGAAAGTGACCCACCTACAAATGTACAAGCAATAACACCATCTTGACGAACTTGATGGGATGCTTTTATTTTTTAAGAGGCTCTAATGAAGGAGTTAAAAACTAGAGTGATCATTTCTTTTGCCTGTGGTGTAAAACATACAGCACACAGGTACTGCTTTTTAACATGAACTAAGTGTGTGCTCCTTGGGTGCTGCTGCTATTCAGACTAGTTCCAAGTAACTTCATTTTTTTTTTTTAAGCAGAGATTTTGGGGGAGGAAGAGGAAGCAGAAAGTCCCATAAGGGAACTTTTGTAGTCTTATCAACATTCACTCTAACGGCTTAGCATTAACTCCTCCCTAAATGGTTTGTGTGTCAGGATGTGCAGTGTTAATGTTTGCAGGTATGTAAAGGATATAAGCAATCCCCAAAACGACAGAATGATCCCTGTTCGTTTCCAAGGCAAACCATTCAATACCATGGTAATCCAAGACTATGCCCCAACCAGTAATGCTGAAGAGGCTGAGGTTGAATGGTTCTATGAAGACCTACAAGACTTTAAGAACTAACACCCCAAAAAAGATGTCATTTTCATTACAGGGGACAGGAATGCAAAAGTAGGAAGTCAAGAAAAACCTGGAGTAACAGGCAAATTTGGCCTTGGAGTATGGAATGAAACAGGGCAAAAACTAACAGAGTTTTGCCAAGAGAACACACTGGTCATAGCAAACACCCTCTTCCAACAACACAAAGAGAAGACTCTACACATGGACATCACCAGATGGTCAACACTGAAATTGATTATTTTGGTGCAGTCAAAATATATATTATAATCAATATAATTATAATATATAATCAATATAAAAATATTATAAACAATATAATATTAATTATATTCTTTGCAGCCAAAGACGGAGAAGCTCTATACAGTTAGCAAAAACAAGACCAGGAGTTGACTGTGGCTCAGATCATGAGATCCTTATTGCCAAATTCAGACTGAAATTGAAGAAAGTAGTGAAAACCACTAGACCATTCAGGTATGACCTAAATCAAATCCCTTATGATTATACACTGGAAGTGAGAAATAGATTTAAGGGCCTAGATCTGATAGACAGAGTGCCTGATGAACTACAGACGGAGGTTCGTGGCATTGTACAGGAGACAGGGATCAAAACAATCCCCATGGAAAAGAAATGCAAAAAAGCAAAATGGCTGTCTGGGGAGGCCTTACAAATAGCTGTGAAAAGAAGAGAAGTTAAAAGCAAAGGAGAAAAGGAAAGATAAAAGCATCTGAATGCAGAGTTCCAAAGAATAGCAAGGAGAGATAAGAAAGCCTTCCTCAGCAATCAATGCAAAGAAATAGAGGAAAACAACAGAATGGGAAAGACTAGAGATTTCTTCAAGAAAATTAGAGATACCAAGGGAACATTTCATGCAAAGATGGACTCAATAAAGGACAGAAATGGTATGGACCTCACAGAAGCAGAAGATATTAAGAAGACATGGCAAGAATACACAGAACAACTGTATAAAAAAGATCTTCATGACCCAGAGAATCACGATGGTGTGATCACTCACCTAGAGCCAGACATCCTGGAATGTGAAGTCAAGTGGGCCTTAGAAAGCATCACTATGAACTAAGCTAGTGGAGGTGATGGAATATCCAGTCGAGCTATTTCAAATCCTAAAAGATGATGCTGTGAAAGTGCTGCACTCAATATGTCAGCAAATGTGGAAAACTCAGCAGTGGCCACAGGACTGGAAACGGTCAGTTTTCATTCCAATCCCAAAGAAAGGCAATGCCAAAGAATGCTCAAACTACCACACAATTGCACTCATCTCACATGCTAGTAAAGTAATGCTCAAAATTCTGCAAGCCAGGCTTCAGCAATATGTGAACTGTGAATTTCCAGATGTTCAAGCTGGTTTTAGAAAAGGCAGAGCAACCAGAGATCAAATTGCCAACATCTGCTGGATCATGGAAAAAGCAAGAGAGTTCCAGAAAACATCTATTTCTGCTTTACTGACTATGCCAAAGCCTTTGCCTGTGTGGACCACAATAAACTGTGGAAAATTCTGAAAGAGATGGGAATACCAGACCACCTGACCTGCCTCTTGAGAAACCTATATGCAGGTCAGGAAGCAACAGTGAGACCTGGACATGGAACAACAGACTGGTTCCAAATAGGAAAAGGAGTATGTCAAGGCTGCATATTGTCACCCTGCTTATTGAACTTCTATGAAGAGTACATCAAGAGAAACGCTGGGCTGGAAGAAACACAAGCTGGAATCAAGATTGCCAGGAGAAATATCAATAACCTCAGATATGTAGATGACACCACCCTTATGGCAGAAAGTAAAGAGGAACTTAAAAGCCTCTTGATGAAAGTGAAAGAGCACAGTGAAAAAGTTGGCTTAAAGCTCAACATTCAGAAAACTAAGATCGTGGCATCTGGTCCCATTGCTTTATGGCAGATAGATGGGGAAACAGTGGAAACAGTGTCAGACTTTATTTTGGGGGGCTCCAAAATCACTGCAGATGGTGACTGCAGCCATGATATTAAAAGACACTCACTCCTTGGAAGGAAAGTTATGACCAACCTAGATAGCATATTGAAAAGCAGAGACATTACTTTGCCAACAAAGGTCCATCTAGTCAAGGCTATGGTTTTTCCTGTGGTCATGTATGGATGTGAGAGTTGGACTGTGAAGAAAGCTGAGTGTTGAAGAATTGATGCTTTTGAATTGTGCTGTTGGAGAAGACTCTTGGGAGTCCCTTAGACTTCAAGGAGATCCAACCAGTCCATCCTAAAGGAGATCAGTTCTGGGTGTTCATTGGAGGGACTGATGCTGAAGCTGAATCTCCAATATTTTGGCCACCTCATGCGAACAGTTGACTCATTGGAAAAGACCTTGATGCTGGGAAGGATTGGGGCCAGGATAAGAAGGGGACAACAGAGGATGAGATGGCTGGATGGCATCACCGACTCGATGGATATGAGTTTGCGTGAACTCCGGGAGTTGGTGATGGACAGGGAGGCCTGTTGTGCTGTGATTCATAGGGTCGCAAAGAGTCGGACATGACTGAGTGACTGAACTGAACTGGACTGAAAGGATGTAAGTAACTTACCTTCCAGTTCAGAAAGCAGGGAATGCACTTGGTACACTAGAGCTGCTCCGCCACACTCACAGCATCTTGCTCTCACTGTAACCAAGTAATGCCAAAAGAATGGTTTTGTAATCAAATTATAGATGTATTCTAAAACAAAGAGAAATACTGACCTGGCAATGGTATCGGTGATACAATGAGTAGAGAACAGAGCAGTCAGTGTAAGTATATTTCATTTGTTCTGGTGAATTCTGCCGTTTGTTCCACTGGAAACAGGTATAGCTTACAGAGGAGGACTGAAAAACTGGCCAGCAGGTCAGGTTTCAGTTTGGACCACAAAGTGCACTGGAGAAGACTCAGGGGATGGACACTGTATTGCAGAGAGAACAGGAGCTGATAAAATGCTAGCCTCTGGGCAGAATGGGCTCTCAAGGAACCCTCTGAGGGGCTGGGATAGAAGACCTTAGGTAGATGAAGCTCACAGACAATCCTCAAATTGTGTTTCTTGTTTCAATCTTTATTCTTTAAATTTGCTTTAAGTTCCTAGCTACTACATTCTTCTTTCTTTATCCTGAGAGGCACTAAGGGGTAGTGAGAAGAGAGGTAAGAGGCAGAAGGTCTGCCTCAGGCTGGGGAGAGTGGAGTAGAGTCGGCTCTGGATGAATTCAGATAAGAGGTCTAGTGGCAGCTCTGTCACAGACTAGACATATGAAATCAGAAAAAATCACAGGCTCTTTGAGCCTGAGAATCTTCGTATGTGAATTTGGTTTTATAAGACTTTTGTAATGTGTATGAAGTATACAAAACACATGGCACAGTGCCTGGCATATTACAGGGCTGTGATGAATGAGAGTTATTGCTGTGACCAAGTTGTCTGCAAATCCTAACCCCCCACCTGTCTTTGTGCATGTGTGTATATGAGTGTGCATTGTCTAGGTATAGGCTTTCTCAGAAAACATAAAGTGCTATGGGATATAGTATGTCAAATCAGACCAAATCAGACAGTGGGACTGTCTTCCCATGTAGATGTAATTGAAATTTCCTAGAATTTGTGTCAAGGATGAACCTCTTCCTTCTCTCCCAGTCACCATTTGTAGGGCTTCATAATATATTAGTCC
This sequence comes from Capra hircus, assembly GCF_001704415.2. Lineage (NCBI taxonomy): Eukaryota > Metazoa > Chordata > Mammalia > Artiodactyla > Bovidae > Capra > Capra hircus. The sequence continues at coordinate 34,104,078 of NW_017189516.1, read as the reverse complement.
TTCCTTCTCTGTGTGTTACCTACAGTGGATGACTGAAACCATATATATATATGTTTTTTCCCATTCATGCCCATAATAAAGTTCAACTCACAAACCAGGCACAAACCAGCCAGCATCACTAATCTTATACTTTGGGCTACTAAGTAAAATAAGGGTTATTTGAACACGAGCACTGTGAAACTTCAGTAGTCAATGTGATAACAGAGTCTAGGAGTCTGCTAAGTGACTAACAGAAGTAATATGCTGCGAATCCTGTCCCAGGAGGGATGGAGCAGGACAGAATGAGATTTAATCACAATACTCACAACTGCAAGCAATTTAAATTTTTGTGCATCATGTATTTCTGAAACTTTTAATTTATGTTTTAATATTTAGGACCACAGTTGACTGTGTTTAAGTGAAATATTAAAAAGCACCAGAGGCCTACCCTGGTGGTCCAGTGGATAAGACTCCACGATCCCAGGGCAGACAGAGGATCTGCATCCAATTCCTGGTCAGAAAATTAAATTGTGCATGCTGCAGTTAAATTGGGCATGTTGCAATTAAAGATCCCGTATGCCACAATCAAAAGATCCATCATGCCACAACTAAGATCTTGCACAAATAAATAAAATTTTAAAAAACACCAGGATAAGGGGGCACTACCATATTTCACCCTCAAAATTCCACTTTGGTATATTGGTTATTTTGAATTGAAGGTAATTGAGAAATAGTTGGCCTTCCTTTGTCCCCCTGAAAGCAGGAGATAAATCTCCAATATGAAATGTACTCTCCCTGTACCAAGAGGGTAGAAGACATCTGTATCAGTAGAGACAGAGAACTGAGAGCCAAAAAGACTGTATAAAAAAACATTATTACTACTTGGCCATTTACTACACTTAGTCCAAATGCTTTGTCATGTCAATACTTCACAAATTTGTCTAAAAGCTTCCTGCTCGAGTCACTTCTTTGAGTCTCATTTTTTGTGGTGCTCCCATATATACAAAATTTATTTGTTTTTCCTCTATTAATCTCTCCTTTTATTACAAAGACGTTTCAGCCAAGAACTTAAAAGGGGACAGGGAAAATTATTTTTTTTTCTCCTCTATACCTCCCATGCAACCCTTCCCCTACTTTAACATTAATTTCAACCTGACCAAAACTTTAGCTCTCAAATCCCTTGCCAAATTACACTGAAGACAGCTTGATTAAATTCTCATTTGAATGGAGTGAGCGCTGGCTCTCTTAGGTGATGGCCAACTGTTAGCCCTGTGGCTTCTGTGTCTAATCTCAAGGGAGTATCTTCTATATTTCTCAGAAACTCCTTAGAGGTGACATATACAAAAGAAACAAATAACAACAACAAAAATCTTAAGTTTGTGCATGAGTTCAGATGCACTGGGACAAGAATGCAGGTCACGTTCCGTTCCTGCTCCACGTGAGAATTTCTCTCTCGTTTACCTGAGATCAAAAAGTAACAGCTAACAGCACTTTACATCTCTTGACATTGTCATTTTAACACTTGAAACATCATCTGAGGGTTTTGTTTCTGCTCATGACGCCATCAGCCTCATCTGACCCACCATTCAGTTTCATGTAAAATTAATTACCACAGAAGGACTTAAAAGTTTTTTTTTCCCCCTGTCCTTCAATATTATTTATTTTGTATTTGTATATTTTTTAGAATTATACTCTATTATTTTTAAAAGTTTTAGGAAGATTGTATTTCAATTAAAAAAACTCTATACAATTTTAAAGGTTACTTTCCATTTTCAGTTATTACAAAGTATTGGCTATATTCCCTATGTTGTACAATGCATTCTTGATCCTATCTTACAGCCAACACTTTGTGTCTCCTAATTCTCCATGCCTAATTGCGCCCCCCCGCCCCCCCGCCACACACACACTGGTAACTGGGCTTCCCCAGTAGTTCAGCAATAAAAAAAATCCATCTTTAACACAGGAGAAATAGGTTCAATCCCTGGGTCAGGAAGATTCCCTGGAGAAAGAAACGGCAACCCACTCCAGTATTCTTGCCTGGGAAATTCCACAGGAGAGTTAGCCTGGTGGGTTACTATTCATAGGGTTGCAAAAGGGTCAGACATAAGTTAGCAACTAAACAAGAACATTTCATACACATTCTTGAAAGAATGAGGCAAATTCATTGTACTTATTTAATTTTATAAAATAAGCATTGAAAAGATAAGAGAACTAAAATTTTAGTAACTTTTTTTCTTTGGAGTTCATCTATCTTAAAGTCGATTTCTTTCACATTTGCAAGGAAATGTCTATAGCAGTGGGCTTCTCTGGTGGCTCAGCGGATAAAGAATCTTCCTGAAATGCAGGAGATGCAGGAGACTTGTGCTTGATCTCTGGTCTGGAAGATCCCCTGAAGGAGGGCACAGCAACCCATTCCAGTAATCATATCTGGAAATTCCCACGGACAAAGGAGCCTAGTGGGCTACAGCCCATAGGGTCGCAAACAAGTCAGACACAAATGAAGTGACTTAGCACATATACACACACGCCTACAACAGTATCATGTTATCTTATTTCAGATGACAAAATAAAATGGATGGATTCACAATTTCTAAAACAGAGCTCTTACAATTAAATCTTACTACAACATGAAATGCATCATTAATAATCACTCAAAGTTTTGAAAGCAATTAAACCTATACTAAAAGAATCATTTGAATAATGCATATATCAAAAAAGAATAAATTTTGAAGTTACACATACAAAATAGGGACACACGGTCATATATACTGTACTCCTTTCAGCCCCACCTCAAATCTAAATTCTACGAACACTAACTGCCTCTTTGAACAATGCATGAAGAACTATCCCTGACTCCCCTAGTTGAGGAAGAAGCTGCTAGTCTTGACATTAGAACTTGGAGTGGTAGAGACACTTGGCTGAAATTCTGGCCTGAGCTTTCTCTTTTTCATCTTGCAAAGCCTCCTCATACTGAGATGGGAAAGAACTTGGGTCAGTCCCGTGAACCTTGGCGATGAACTCCAGGACTTTCATCTTGGTGGTTTCGGCATGAGCTTTGGGGCCCCACAGGAACTCAGACTGTGCAGGATCAGCGCTGGCCACCTGCCGGAACTCTAGGTATCCTTCCCTCACGAAATCTTCGGTGATGAGCTGCTTGGGCTCCCCAAAGATGAAGTGCTTCTTCCCAGAATATAGCCCGGTCACATTCAGAACTTCCCAAACTTCTTCTTCAGTGGCATGGTTGCCCTTCATGAAGATCACACCCAGGATAAGTATCAGGATGCCAGTCTTAGGCACACCTGCTTCACCGTGCATCATGCCATCATAGGTGAGGCCTGATTTAATGAAAATGCCATAGCAGTGGTTGGTGGGATCCACTTCCTTCAGATCAAGGCCAAAGAGCATCTCTACGCGCTCAGAAGCTCTCAGGAGGATCTCAGGGAAGTGGACTTCGCAATCGTTGATAACCTGGAGCATATCTGCTTTTGTTACTGGCTCTTTCATTCGATACTTGAGCAGCAGGAAATTCACCAACACAGCTACTTTACTATCTACGGAATGCACAGGCACATTCATGAAATCTGGCACAGCCTCTGAGGTGCCTGGCACAGCCTCTGAGGTACCTGGCACAGCCTCTGAGGTGCCTGGCACAGCCTCTGAAGTGCCTGGCACAGCCTCTGAGGTGCCTGGACTATTCTCCTCACTTTGATTCATGGAGACCTCACTTGATTTGCTGGATGCAGAGGCTGTAATGCCAATGGAAGATGCAGAGAAACTCTGAGGACCCTGAGGAGAACTGGGTTTATCACCACCAGGAGCTGCCTTCAAATTTCCAGGCATTTGAGGACACAAGAAGAGATGGGTCTCCTCCAGAGCTCTGGAGAGCTGTGCAATCTCCAGGTCCTGGGACTGAGTGGAGGCTCGACGGGATTGATACTGTGCACGTCGTGAACTCTTAAAACGCTTAGACAGTTTGGTTCTTATGGGCGGCATTTGGCAGCAGTGGGCAATGGGAAATCACCACCTAAGGGAAAGAAGGCAGATATGAGTGGCCTCAGCTGGTATACTCAACTGTGCTGGCTCAGATAAAAGTTGCCTTCAATGGACTTTTGCTAACAGTGCTGTAGAGTCTCACAGGTCTCCTGGCTGCTGTGTCCCTCATGAAGGAGAAATCTTAAAGTTCCTCAGGGACCAGGCAGTCAACCCAGGCTAAAAATTCTCAGGGATCACATAGGCAGGTGTATTGTGTCTCTGTAGCACCATTACCCTTCTGAAAAGGGTGGTTCCATCAGTCCTCACTCAGTTTCATTACCTTGGCCCGTGCCAGGATCTCTTCTCCCATGCTTAAATATGAGGCTATTCTCCTAAGACCAAGTAATGTCACATCCCCTAAAATGACTGAGGAGGATGTACTGAGGTACCTTCTCCAGAATCTCTACCTGTGATTTCCCAGGGATGACAACGAAGTTAAAATTGTAGATGCTATCTCTGTTGGTATTGTGGTCCCCCTAGTTTCACTTGGTTATGTTACTTTGAATCTACATAAGTCTGAGGATCTCTGCTTGCTGCCATAACACTGCCACTTAGAACAAAGCCCTGACCTACTGAGATCTAACTGGGATAATTAGAGGACACAGCCACTCGCCATCTTTGCCCATAGACTCAACACTGACAACAGTGCAGGGCTGAACTCTTTGTTATCCCTCTTCTACTGGGGTCAGTGTTCTCTCAGTATTCAGTGTCTTTGCTGTGACTACTGACAGGGCCTCAGACTTGATCACTCTGCAAACTGGTGCCAATCTGTCTGCATACAAGAGTTCCCTATCTTTCAGAGTCAGCCCAGGATGAACTGAGGAAGTACACTTTCTAACTACCTCTACTAGGTCTTCTTTAGGCCAATAAAAAGAACTAGACAACGTGGAGCTCCCTCTTTTCTTGGGTGAATTGACTCCTCAGACCTTATTCTTCATCCCTACTGTGACAGACCCTGGCCCCCTTCCTTTGCTGACCTAATATGATATAGGACGTAGACCAAGGACATCAGCTGTCTGTAACATCCAAGAAGGAAGAAAGGAAAGAAGTTGTCATGAGATCTTTGACCAGGTTCCCTAAGCTGGTAAAGTTCTGGGGCTCTTTAACAACCCTATGTTCTGGGCTGGATTCCATTGTGTCTGTCTCTGTGTCTCCACACAGACTGTTGTACTGCCTCCTGATTTGTGCCACCTCCTTCAGACCATGACTGCCATCTCCCTAGAAGTGAGCTGATGAGACTTCCAGCTAGCCTTGTCTAGGACATCCCAAGGAATGACTATAGAGTCACGACAGGTATATGAGAGTGTCCCATCTATGTTCGAGTAGATAGTCAGCTTTTGCTCAAAAAAAATCTTTACTTTGAATCTTGACAGTGTATGAGAATCCTTCCCTCTGATGACCAGAAGTTGTTTCTCACGCTAGAGAGTCATGCCCCTGCAACCTCTGAGGAAGTATTAAGAGGATCCGACATGCAGAGTTCCCAAACATGAGACCAATACAGCTTTGTTGAGATCATAAGGTTCTACAGTTGATATCCCCGTAAGCCTCAATTAGGATACTTTCCTTGACTTATAACAAGTAGTGGGATCCCACATTATGTTCACAAACCAATCTTCATAACCCTGAATTCACCAAGCAGTAAATGTGGCGATGTTTCAGTCTGATAGCTCTGCATGGGGCCTCGCAAAGCTGACAGCAGACCTAAAATGACTTATGTTTCGCTCCTATCTTCTGGGACAGGAAATTCTCTCAGTCCTTTCTCAGGGGGCTTTACTTTGGCAACTAGTAGGGCCTTAGTCATCACCTTCTGATACCAAAGGCCATCCCTGCCCACCCTCCCAAAAATGCGAGATCTATTCACTGAGACAACTGAGAAAGAAAGGATGGGGAATCTTACCCAATCACCATAGCAGGCTTACCAGTGTTGAGAGTATGGGTAAGATAATCTGGACCCCTCTGTTCTGAGGTTGGCAGGCCCCTCAAACCTCGTTTAGGGACCTTACCTTGGTCTTAACAGGCTTTGGAACAGGCCTTTGGCTCACTTCATGTGCTAAGCCCTGTATATCCCAACACTCTCCTCACTGAAAGCCCAAGAAGGAAGAGGAGCAGCATATCATCCTGTCTGCTTCCCTGGACTGATGGTTAAGAGTGTATCCTTGTTGCCACCCGCCCTCCACCCCATCCTAGGGTAACTTAGGCTCTCCGTCCTAATTCTGTGTCTTAAATTTCTGGAACCCCTTCTACTCTGTCCTTGGTAATCCCAAGGACCCCACTCAGATAAACACAAATCACTTCCCTGAGCCCTTTGAAGACTAAAGTAGAATGTAGAAATTCTGACCACTCTTTCCTCAGGCTTACAAGGGCTAAATGCAGAGGCAGAGTGAAGTTCATGGAGATCACACCTGCACTGGAATGGTGTGCCCCACTAGCCCTCATTCAATTCCCACATTGCTCCTGGCATTGTATAAGACTCCTCTTCTCTTCTGACCTGATGCCCATTCTTTCATGACTTCCAAAGAGGAAGCAAGGAAATATTTCCTCTGGATATCCCTCTCCACAACCTCCTAGGGTGACAATATCTGTGGAGACTGTGGGATCACATGTATCTGGGAGTGAATGCTTCCTCACTGATAACTCTGGGCTCTTACTGTGTATACTTTAAGCACTTGGGAATCCTCCTTCTGATAACCAACTTCACTTTTTTAGACCAAGGCTCACAAATTCCTACAACTAAAAATGAAGAAATGAAGTTATCTGATACATGGTCAACCTTTCTAGAGATCTCACATGCTTAGCCACAGGGGAATAGACGAGCTTGATGTTAATGGGCTGTTCTGGAATTGTTGCTGCACTCAGTTGTGTCCAACTCTTTGCAACCCCATGAACTGCAGCGTGCCAGGCTACCCTCTTCTTCACTATCTCTCGTAGTTTGCTCAAACTCATATCCCTTGAGTCAGTGATGCCATCCAACCATCTCATCCTCTGCATACCCCTTGCTCCCCCTGCCCTCAATCCTTCCCAGCATCAGGGTCTTTCCCAAGGAGATGGCTCTTCACATCAGGTGGTCAAAGTATTGCACTTCAGCTTCAGCATCAGTCCTTCCAATGAATATTCAGGGTTGATTTCCTTTAGGACTGGCTGGTTTGATCTCCTTGCAGTCCAAAGGACTCTCAAGAGTCTTCCCCAGCACCACAGTTCTAAAGCATCAATTCTTTAGCACTCAGCCTTCTTTATGGTACAACTCTCATATCTCTACATGACTACTGGAAAAACCATAGCTTTGATTATACGTGTGCTCCAAGATCACTGTGGACAGTGACTGTAGCCATGAAATTAAAAGATGCTTGCTCCTTGGAAGGAAAGCTGTAACAAACCTAGATGGCATATTAAAAAGCAGAGACATCAGTTTGCTGACAAAGGTCCATATAGTCAGAGTTACGCTTTTTCCAGTATTCATGTACAGATGTGAAAGATGGACCACAAAGAAGGCTGAGAGCTAAAGAATTGATGCTTTTGAAGTGCAGTGCTGGAGATGACTCTTGAGAGTCCCTTGGACTGCAAGGTGATCAAGCCAGTCAATCCTAAAAAAAAGTCAACCCTGAATATTCATTGGAAGGACTGATGCTGAAGCTGAAGTGCAATACTTTGATCACCTGATGGGAAGAGCAGACTCCTTAGAAAAGACCCTGATGCTGGGAAAGATTGAGGGCAAGGGGAGAATGGGGCTACAGGAGACAAAATGGTTGGACAGCATCACTGACCCAAGGGACATGAGTTTGAGCAATCTGTAGGAGATAGTAAAAGGACCGGGAAGCCTAGCATGCTGCAGTCCATGGTGTCACACAGAATCAGACACAACTTAGAGACTGAAGAGCAACAATAAATTCAGAATAAATCTTTACATTCCTGAGACTCAGAGAAGGAAAGGAGGGATGGCCTCTGCCTGTTTCACTGCCTGGATCTCTCAGGGCTGTGGAGCCCCCTCTGCCATTACTTGGTTAGTCCCACAATCCTCCCATACATTCCTCAAACTGAATCCAGGCAGGTAATGTGTCCAGTGCCATCTGCTGCCTAAGTTCCCCAAGTTCAAATAAGGTCCCATCTGTGTGAGACCCCAGAAATGCAAGTGAGAAAAACCTCATGACAGGACATGGAGAGCTGACAAGAAGGGTAGATGCTGTGTACACCCTCCCTCCTTGGGTCAGAGGATTCCTAAGAATTTATTTGGGGTCCTCATCGGGATTCCTGCAGTGGCCTGAGATGCCTTCCTGTGGTGCCATGACATCGTCCATCCTAGACTAAGGCTTCCACTCCCTCAGACTCCAAGGGCTGAGCAAAGCAGCAGCACTTTTCTCCCGCCTGGTGAGGAGTGAGGGTGGGGTGGTATTGGCGGGTGGGGTGTTGGGGATCGTGGTGGGCACGTGGGGGTAGGGTGGTATGAATGAGGTGTGTGGGTGGGGGGTCGGGGGTGGGAGTAGGGCGGGTGGGGTGTGGGGGTGGGGGTAGGGCGGGTGGGGTGTTGGGGGTGGGGTAGGGCGGGTGGGGTGTTGGGGGTGGGGTAGGGCGGGTGGGGTATCAGGATGGGGGTAGGGCGGGTGGGGTGTCTGGGGTGGGGGTGTGTCAGGGTGAGTAGGGCGGGTGGGGTGTCGGGGGTGGGGTAGGGCGGGTGGGGTGTCAGGGGTGGGGTAGGGCGGGTGGGGTGTCTGGGGTGGGGGTGTGTCAGGGTGAGAGTAGGGCGGGTGAGGTGTCGGGGGTGGGGGGGTGTCAGGGTGAGAGTAGGGCTGGTGAGGTGTCTGGGGTGGGGGTAGGGCGGGTGGGGTGTCTGGGGTGGGGGGGGGTCAGGGTGAGAGTAGGGCGGGTGGGGTGTCCGGGGTGGGGGTAGGGAGGGTGGGGTGTCCGAGGTGGGGGTAGGGAGGGTGGGGTGTCCAGGGTGGGGGTAGGGTGGGTGGGGTGTCGGGGGTGGGGGGGTGTCAGGGTGAGAGTAGGGCGGGTGGGGCGTCCGGGGTGGGGTAGGGCGGGTGGGGTATCCGGGGTTGGGGTAGGGCGGGTGGGGTGTGGGGGTGGGGGTAGGGCAGGTGGGGTGTCGGGGTGAGGGTAGGGCAGGTGGGGTGTTGGGGTTGGGGTAGGGCGGGTGGAGTGTCGGGGGTGTAGGGGTGGGGGTGGGGTGTCGGGGTGGGTGTGGGGTGTTGGGGTGGGGATAGGGCAGGGTAAGGGGTTAGAGACTCCCCAGGCCGATTGCCCTGCTGATAATCATTGAGTCACTGCTGTTCTGTGGGGGGCGGGTCACCTCTAGACTCACTGAGGGGCGTTTGCTTTTGGACCCGTAGATTGGGGACTCTTGAACCTCACACACAAAAGACACCACCTCAGACGGCCAAACAGGAAGCGCGTGATAGGCCAAACAGGAAGCGCGTGATAGGTCAGCCCTGAACCTGCCTGCGTAGGAACCTTACCAGGGTTCGGAAGGTGTTCTCATTAGGTGGGCGCCCTCCTTTCTGGGGAAGGGGGTCCCCTTGGTACTTATTTAGAGGCTCACCTGACAGTTAACGGCACCTGCGGCTCCTCTGTGGGACTTTGCGGGGACTTCGCAGAGACTTCGTGCTGACTTCGCGCTTCCGATCCAAGCTCTCACAGCCTTGCGGTTATAACGGAAAATCAGGGCGCATAACATCCGGTGACCTCAGCCTATAGCCTCCGGGGTCACCCAGCAAGCTGGGTGAGCGTTGTGCGCATGCGCTCAGTTTCAGAGGACGTGGCTGCTGGTCTTGCTCGAAGTTTTTACAGAGGCTTTTGCCAGGCTGTGGGAACCTTGAACTCTTTTAATATTGAGTAGGCAAAAATGTCTATCATTTTTATTCTGAAAGTGAAAGTCACTCAGTGGTGTCGGACTGTTTGCGACCCCATGGACTATACAGTCCATGAAATTTTCCAGACCAGGATACTGGAGTAGGTAGCTGTTCCTTTCTCCAGGGGATCTTCCCAACCCAGGGATCGAACCCAGGTCTCCCAGATTGCAGGCGGATTCTTTACCAGCTGAGCCACAAGGGAAGCCCAAGAATATAAGCGTGGGTGAAGTGAAGTGAAGTCGCTCAGTCATATCCGACTCTCTGTGACCCCATGGACTATAGCCTACTAGGCTCCTCTGTCCATGGGATTTTTCAGGCAATAGTACTGGAGGGGATTGCCATTTCCTTCTCCAGGGGATCTTCCTGACCCAGGGATCGAACCCAGGTCTCTCGGATTGTAGACAGACGCTTAACCGTCTGAGCCACCAGTCTACTCTTTAACAAAGATACTTATATGAAAGTAATGTGAAACAGAGCTACCAAAGAGATAAGCATCAGAAAACAAAAACAATGCTAATATAATTAAACATCAATAGAGCATGTAGAAGGTAAATATACTGATGAAAAACTGTTAAAGTAATAATTAAATGGTTTTAAACAAAATTGCTAGGTGTAAGATAAATATATAAAAATGCAACTTTTTCTGTAGCAACAAACAGTATTAAGGTGAATTCAAATAAAAATAACTTTTAAACTATAATGATAAATACCTCATTCCTAAAAATAAATATAATAAAAAGTATAAGAACTCCAAAGAAAAATTATACAGATATTTCTTGAAATTGCTTACATCCTAACTAAATGGAGAAATATTATATGCATTTCTAGGGAAGATTCAGTATTATAAGCATGTTATTTAGTGTTAGTCACTCAGTTGTGTCCAACTCTTTGTGACCCCATAGACTGTAACCCACCAGGCTCCTCTGTCCATGAAATTCTCCAGGCAAGAATACTAGAATAGGTAGCCATTCCCCTCTCCAGGGGATTTTCCCAACCCAGGGATCAAAGCCAGGTCTCCTGCATTGCAGGCAGGTTCTTTCCCATCTGAGCCACAGGTAAGCATAAACATGTTCATCTTCCCCAAATTTAATCTACTAGTAACTATAATGTCTCTTTCTCAATGAAGCCACATAATTTGTGTGTGAACGTTTATGTATGTGTATATGTGTGTGAACCTTGACAAGGTAATTCTAAAATTTAAATTGACTTGCAAAAGTCTATGAATAGCCAATATACTCTTGAAAAAGAAAGATATGATATTAAGAATTGTGAAAACATCACAGTAATGAGAGTTTGTGGTATAGATATAGGCATGTTCCAAAACAGACTCTAATTGTACATATCCTGGTTTATTGAAAGTTAGCTACTATTGAGAAGTGGGGGAAAAGAACAGTGTTTTAATAAAAAATTACAACACAATAGTTTGATATCCACATTAAATACAAAATGTGACTAAAACTGTCCCTCACACAACACAGATTTCATTTCCAAATGGATTAACACAAATTCCAATTCCAAGTGGATTAGAAACTTAACTTTTTAATATTTTAGAGTTTATGGAATAAGCACAGGCATAGGCAAATAGACCAAAGTAACCAAATAGAGTGTCTCCAAACAGACCACTTGTATATGTTGCTTGATTTATTTAAAAAAAAAAAAATCCTTCGCAGAGAAGTGGGGAGAAAGCATTATTTTTATGAAGAAATGACAGCAGAACAGTTGGTTCTAGAAGAATTCAGATCACCTTTCTAGTCCCAGCTCTCTTATATTCTAGCCCTGTCAACATGTGCATATTACTAAACTCTATGAGCCTCAGGCTGTTCATCTGTTAAATGGGTTTGATAAGCCCTGTATTCTAGAACTGCTAGAATATAGGTAATATATATAAAGGATATATCATAGTGCCTGGCATATCTGAGACAATTAACAGTTTGTGAATGCATTTCTAAGCACATGAAGTGCTATAGGACATGGAATAGTAAATCAACCAAAATGCTGATTTGCAAGTAAAACGTCATCAACTTCCCCCACTTGAAGACATAATGTAGTAGGGAAGAACAAATCTCATTCCATATTAGATGTGTTCCTTTACCTTACTGTAACCTTTGTGCTCTGGTGCCTGTGCTTAGTCATGCTGGCTCTATACCTTCTTTAAAAGAATATTGCCTATAGCTTGAAATATACAGGATAACCTGACCATGACCTGACCAGAAAACAACATTTGTGCTGTTGGAGTTTACAGGAAGATTGTGTGATCTGACAGACCATGAGTTCTGGATTTTTAAGGCATGGGCCACCACCACCCATTTCCTTGCAAGGCCCTGCAATAAGCCTTTCTCTGCTCCAGACTCCAGCCTTTTGGTGTTATTTGGCCTCACTGTGTGTTAGGCACATGGACTTTCATTCAGTAAAATATTATTTGAGTGCTGAAGAGTCTTCTCCATTTGGATACAATTCACAGCTCCTAAAACCTGTGTGAAGGGCCACCTTCTTCTACTCCTCCCAGCTGCCATTCCATCCAAACCACACCTATTTTCATTCATTCCACCACAAGCAGAAATCTAGCCATTTGTAGACTTACAAAAGATAACAACTCAAATGCCCTTTTTAATGGAGTAGGCTCTAGTTCTGTACAATGTCATGAACCTCAGTCCATAGTTCGTCAGGCACTCTATCAGATATAGGCCCTTAAATCTATTTCTCACTTCCACTGTATAATCATAAGGGATTTGATTTAGGTCATACCTGAATGGTCTAGTGGTTTTCCCTACTTTCTTAAATTTGAGTCTGAATTTGGTAATAAGGAGTTCATGATCTGAGCCACAGTCAGCTCCTGGTCTTGTTTTTGTTGACTGTATAGAGCTTCTCCATCTTTGGCTGCAAAGAATATAATCAATCTGATTTTGGTGTTGACCATCTGCTGATGTCCATGTGTAGAGTCTTCTCTTGTGTTGTTGGAAGAGGGTGTTTGCTATGACCAGTGCATTTTCTTGGCAAAACTCTATTAGTCTTTGCCCTGCTTCATTCTGCATTCCAAGGCCAAATTTGCCTGTTACTCAAGGTGTTTCTTGACTTCCTACTTTTGCATTCCAGTCCCCTATAATGAAAAGGACATCTTTTTTGGGTCAAGATCATCCCCATGGAGAAGAAATGCAAAAAAGCAAAATGGCTGTCTGGGGAGGCCTTACAAATAGCTATGAAAAGGAGAGAGGCGAAAAGCAAAGGAGAAAAGAAAAGATATAAGCATCTGAATGCAGAGTTCCAAAGAATAGCAAGGAGAGATAAGAAAGCCTTCCTCAGCAATCAATGCAAAGAAATAAAGGACAACAACACAATGGGAAAGACTAGAGATCTCTTCAAGAAAATTAAGAGATACCAAGGGAACATTTCATGCAAAGATGGGCTAAATAAAGGACAGAAATGGTATGGACCTGACAGAAGCAGGAGATATTAAGAAGAGGTGGCAAGAATACACAGAAGAACTGTACAAAAAAGATCTTCACGACCCAGATAATCATGATGATGTGATCACTAATCTAGAGACAGACATCTTGGAATGTGAAGTCAAGTGGGCCTTAGAAAGCATCACTACGAACAAAGCTAGTGGAGGTGATGGAATTCCAGTTGAGCTGTTTCAAATCCTGAAAGATGATGCTGTGGAAGTGCTGTACTCAATATGCCAGCAAATTTGGAAAACTCAGCAGTGGCCACAGGACTGGAAAAGGTCAGTTTTCATTCCAATCCCAAAGAAAGGCAATGCCAAAGAATGCTCAAACTACCACACAATTGCACTCATCTCACATGCTAGTAAAGTAATGCTCAAAATTCTCCAAGCCAGGCTTCAGCAATACGTGAACCATGAACTTTCTGACATTCAAGCTGGTTTTAGAAAAGGCAGAGGAACCAGAGATCAAATGGCCAACATCCGCTGGATCATGGTAAAAGCAAGAAAGTTCCAGAAAAACATCTATTTCTGCTTTATTGACTATGCCAATGCCTTTGACTGTGTGGATCACAATAAACTGTGGAAAATTCTGAAAGAGATGGGAATACCAGACCACCTGACCTGCCTCTTGAGAAATCTGTATGCAGGTCAGGAAGCAACAGTGAGAACTGGACATGGAACAACAGACTGGTTCCAAATAGGAAAAGGAGTACGTCAAGGCTGTATATTGTCACCCTGCTTATTTAACTTATATGCAGAGTACATCATGGAGAAAAGCTGGACTGGAAGAAACACAAGCTGGAATCAAGATTGCCAGGAGAAATATCAATAACCTCAGATATGCAGATGATACCACCCTTATGGCAGAAAGTGAAGAGGAACTAAAAAGCCTCTTGATGAAAGTGAAAGAGGAGAGTGAAAACGTTGGCTTAAAGCTCAACATTCAGAAAATGAAGATCATGGCATCTGGTTCCATCACTTCATGGGAAATAGATGGGGAAACAGGGGAAACAGTGTCAGACTCTATTTTTTGGGTCTCCAAAATCACTGCAGATGTTGACTGCAGCCATGAAATTAAAAGACACTTACTCCTTGGAAGAAAAGTTATGACCAACCTAAATAGCATATTCAAAAGCAGAGTCATTACTTTGCCGACTAAGGTCCGTCTAGTCAAGGCTATGGTTTTTCCTGTGGTCATGTATGGATGTGAGAGTTGGACTGTGAAGAAGGCTGATCGCCGAAGAATTGATGCTTTTGAACTGTGGTGTTGGAGCAGACTCTTGAGAGTCCCTTGGACTGCAAGGAGATCCAACCAGTCCATTCTGAAGGAGATCAACCCTGGGATTTCTTTGGAAGGAATGATGCTAAAGCTGAAGCTCCAGTACTTTGGCCACCTCATGCGAAGAGTTGACTCATTGGAAAAGACTCTGATGTTGGGAGGGATTGAGGGCAGGAGGAGAAGGGGACGACCGAGGATGAATTGGCTTGACGGCATCACGGACTCGATGGACGTGAGTCTGAGTGAACTCCAGGAGTTGGTGATGGACAGGGAGGCCTGGCGTGCTGCGATTCATGGGGTTGCAAAGAGTTGGACACGACTGAGCGACTGAACTGAACTGAACTGAACTGAGGCTCTAGTTCTCAGCCCAAAGAAAAAGACTGCAGGCTTAGCATCTTTTTCACTTCATACCTCAATCAAGTCATAGACTTTTTCCCACAGAAACTCTCTGTACACAATATACATAAAACATCTAGCTTTTGTACTAGATTCAACTGCACTGGGACAAAGTACAGGACACCTTCTGTTACTGTCACAGGTAGAAGTTCTCTCTGGCTTACCTAAAATATCAAAATAACTGTTATGAACCGTTTTTCATTTCAGGCTTAGTCTCTTAACTCTAAGATACATATGAGTGTCTGGCTTCTGCTCACAACACTGACAGCCTCATCTAGCCCACTATCCAACTTAACTTAAAAAATACCTCCCACTGAAGAAACAGGTTCAAAACCTCAAACATTCTTCCTTTCTGAGATTTATATTTGACTGTTCTCATCTACAGCTCATCCTGCTTAACTCCTTCCTTTTGTTTGTTCTATTTGATTCGTGCAGTGTTTCACCATCTTCATCATGTGAAAGCTGTTCCTAGACTCTAAAGTTCCATGGGCAAGGGTTGGACCATCTTTATTTTAGCATTCCTTGTACTAATAAGGAGGCTTTTAAAGAACAGATGCCTAATAATGTCTGAAGGATGAAAGGGCTTATGACTTAAAGGTTAATTAACTATGGTTTTATTTCTCCTATATTCTTGAATAAGCTAAGCACATCTGTGTCTTTACTTTTACTAAAAGAAATACTAAAATATAAAAAAAAACAATAATTATTTTATTTCCCTTCTGTTTTGTGATCCTATTTATTTCACTATCTGATTTTTTTTTCATTATTTCCAAGAAAATACCAAGACTATTAAGCCTGATAAACAGCAACAAACCTGTGATCCATGTCATTCATAAACTTGGATTCTGATGCTAAATAAACTTTCTGTTAAAAAAGACAATATTTAAAAAAAAGAAAGAAAGAAAAAAGGTAAATCACAAAGTTCTCCGCACAAAAGAGGAACGCAGAAACACCTATAGCCCCACTTTGGCCCTCCATTACTAAGACGATTCATTCTTCATCTACAACATGAAGAATCTGCCTCAGACTTCACCAGAGGCAGGAAAAGCTACTGACATAGCCTTGGAATTTGAACTGACAATGGCAGTAGTGCCAGTCCTGGCTGAAACTCTTGCTCAAGCTCTTTCTTTCTCATCTCTCCTAGCCTCTTCATACCAGGACTGGAAGGCACTGGGACAGCAATGTTGACCTTGGCCAAAACTTCCAGGATTTTCATCTTGCAGGTTTCAACCAGGCTCTTGGACCCCAAAGATCACAGCGTAGAAGATCACTGCTGGTCATCTCCTCCTATTCCAGGTATTTTCCCTGCATCAAATCTCTGGTGGGGAGTTTCTTGGGCTCCCCCCAAATTAAATGCCTCCCCCCAACATATTCCCTTACACTATTCAGGAATCCTAAGATCTCCTCCTCAGTGGCATAACTGCCATCCATGGAGACCGAACCCGGGAGAGGCACCAAGAGTCCAGTCTTTGCATTTCCCTGCCACTAGTCAAACTCCCTTTGTGGGTTATGTCCAACTTGCTGACAAAGGCATAGGAATAACTTCTGGGATTGGTTTTTCTACATTCATGCCAAAAATCAGCTTGAAGTGCTCGCGAAGATTTCAGGGGAGTAGTGCTTGTGCTTTTTGTGGACAATCTTTAAAACATCTGCTTTTGTAGTGGGTCTCTTATTTTATACTTGTGCAGCAGGAACTGTACTGTCAACTGTACTATGCTTCCTCATTAGAAGGTCTCTGGGTCAGCTCTTAAATGAGAGGTGCTTATCCTTTTCTCATCTTGGCTCCTGGCACCTTCATCTGATCTCATGCTGAAGCACTTGCAGAAACAATGGTAGTGGGTGTGGCTCTCTGAAGTTCCTAAGAATGCCAGAAGCAGGGGGCCCCTGGAAAATATCCCCCCAAATAGGAGGGGAGGTGTCTGACTTTGGAACTTCTTACTCCTCTGCTCCCAAGGTATGGTGACACTGGCCAGGGACATGAGGCAGAATTGTGGGCAGGAGAACAGGTAATACCAGTCCACCAGGAAGAAGATAGAGAGTGTGCTCATCTTCAACAGGGAGATACTTCCTTAGTTGTAATAAAGACAATCTTTGCAGGTTTCCTTGAGGGCACTATTCTAGGTACTCACAGGGCTGTTCTTCCTCCTGCCCCCTAAGACCTCTGGTATAGTGGACTGAATTGTGTGCCCCCAAAAGACGTGTTCAAGTCTTTTTCTCCACCAGCTGTGAAATGTGACCATAACTGGAAACAGGATCCTTGCAAATGTTATCAAATTAAGGTGAGGTCATCCTGGAATAGGGTGAGCCTTAAATGTAATGACTGGTATCTTTCTAACAGAAAAGAGAAAGAGATTTGGATATAGAGACACAGAAGAGACACAGAGGGGAAAAAGGCCATCTGATGTCAGAGGCAGGCAAAGATTGCTGGCAAACCACCAGAAGCCAGGAGAAAAGCATAGAATAAGTTCTGCCTCGGAGCTTCCAGTACTCTTGTCTGGAAAATCCCATGGATGGAGGGGCCTGGTAAGCTGCAGTCCATGGGGTTGCTAAGAGTCAGACACGACTTAGCGACTTCACTTTCACTTTTCAGTTTCATGCATTGGAGAAGGAAATGGCAACCCAATTCAGTGTTCTTGCTTGGAGAATCCCAGGGACAGGGGAGCCTGGTGGGCTGTCTTCTATGGGGTCACACAGAGTTGGACACGACTGAAGCGACTTAGCAGCAGCAGAGCTTCCAGAAGGAACCAACACTGCTAACAACTTGATTTCAAACCTCTGGCCTCCAGAACTGTGATTGAATAAATTTATGGCTATTGTAGCCCCCAAAGTTGTGGTACTTGTTGTGGAAATCCTAGAAGCTAATATACCTAGGGTGGAAGTCACAGGGAGTTTTGGGATGAAGCCTTTTATCCCTGTCTGAGGTATACTGGACTGACAGAAGGGGCTGGCATTCAGGCTCCCTGTGCTCTGGAGTGGGTCTTAGGACACATTCAAGATCATCATTTTAACTATTAACTAGGTTTTGGTCCCTTACCTTGCTGTGAAGTTGCCACTTCAAACCAAGGCACTTGCTTCCCCGGAACACCAGGAAAAAAAAAAGTGAAGGGGTGTGTCAGCCACAACCCCTACAATGGGATATCTAGTATTGACTAATCTGTTGGTCTTTCTTAGTCCTGGCATGCTTGGTTCCCAATTATGGAAGAAGTGTCCACACCCTGGCTCCTCGTAGGGCCTGCAGCTGCTCCCTTTAGTAACCAATGGCTACACCATCATCCCCTTAGACCTGATGTAAAGAAGTGATAGTCTGGCCCAGGGTCTTCAAGGGCTGACCACAGAAATTATAAAAACACAACAATCCTAATATGTAGGCCCTCAAAGAAGAGTTTCAAAAACAAAACAAAAACTCAGGGAACCGAACAGACTGGTAGACAAATTTACACGGTAGGTTTTTAAACACCTTTCTCTAAGGAATCAACAGCAACCACAGAAAAGAACTCATCAAGGATTTAGAAGATATAAATACAGTATCCCCTTCATGGATCATAACCTTGCTGTGGCAAAGGGGCTTGCATAACTTAATGAAGCTATGAGCCATGACATGTAGAACCACCCAAGACAGATGGGTGATAGTAAAGAGTTTTGACAAAACCCGGTGCACTGAAGAAGGGAATGGCAAGCCACTCCAGTATTCTTGACACGGGAACCCCATGAACAGTATGAAAGGCAGAAAAGTATGACACTGGAAGATGAGCCCTCCCAGGTCGGCAGGTGTCCAATATGCTAATGGGGAAAAGTCGATGGCAATTACTAATGGCTCCAGAAAGAATGAAGCTAATGGGCCAAAGCGGAAACAACACTCAGTTGTGGATGTGGCTAGTTGTGAAAGTAAGGTCCCATGCTGTAAAGAACATTATTGCTTAAGAACCTGGATGTTAGGTCCATGAATCAAGGTAAACTGGACATGGTTAAGCAGGAGATGGCGAGAATCAACATCAACATCTTGGGCATTAGTGAACTTAAATGGACGGGAATGAGCGAATTTAATTCACATGATCATTGTATCTACTACTGTGGGAAAGAAATCCTTTAGAGGAAATGGAGTAGCCCTCAGAGTCAACAAGAGTGTCTGAAATGCAGTACTTGGGTGCAATCTCAAAAATGAAGACTGTCTAGGTTCGTTCCAGGGCAAACCATTCAAGATCACAGTAATTCAAGTCTATGCCCCAACCACTGATGCTGAAGAAGCTGAAGCTGACCAGTTCTATGAAGATCTACAAGACCTTCTAGAACTAACACCAAAAAAGATGTCCTTTTCATCACAGGGGATTGGAATGCAAAAGTAGGAAGTCCAGAGATACCTGGAATAACTGGTAAGTTTGGCCTTGGAGCACAGAATGAAGCAGGGCAAAAGCTAACAGAGTTTTGTCAAGACAACAAATTGGTCAAAGCAAACACCCTTTTCCAACAACACAAGAGACAACTCTACACATGGATATCACCAGATGGTCAATTATATTCTTTGCAACCAAAGATGGAGAAGCTCTATAAGGTCAGCAACAAGACCTGGAGCTGACTAGCTCAGATCATGAACACCTTGTTGCAAAACTCAGGATTAAATTGAAGAAAGTATGGAAAACCACTAGGCTATTCAGGTATGACCTAAATCAAATCCCTTATGATTATACAGTGGAGGTTATTAATAATTCAAGGGATCAAATCTAGTAGATAAGAGTGCCAGTAGAACTATGGATGGAGGTTCGTAACATTGCACAGGAGACAGTGACCGATAACATCCCAAAGAAAAAGAAATGCAAGAAGGCAAAGTGGTTGTCCGAGGAGGCTTTACAAATAGCTGAGGAAAAAAAAGAAGTGAAAGGCAAAGGAGAAAGGGAAAGATATACCTGACTGAATGCAGAGTTCCAAAGAATAGCAAGGAGAGATAAGAAAGCCTTCTTGAATGAATAATGCAAAGAAATAGAGGAAAAGAATAGAATGGGAAAGACTAGAGATCTCTTCAAGAAAATTGGAGATACCAAGGAGACATCTCATGCAGGCATGGGCACAATGAAGGACAGAAATGGTAAGGACCTAACAGAAACAGAAGATATTAAGAAGAAGTGAGGTGGCAAGAATATACAGAATTATACAAGAAAAGTCTTAATGACCTGGGTAACCAAAATGGTGTGGTCACTCACCTAGAGCTAGACATCCTGAAGTGTGAAGTCAAGTGGGCCTTAGGAACTATTACCATAAAGAAAGCTGGTGGACATAATGGAATTCCAGCTGAGCTATTTCAAATTCTAAAAGATGATGCTGTTAATAGCTGCACTCAATATGCCAGCAAATTTGGAAACTCAGCAGTGGCCACAGGACTGGAAAAGGTCAGTTTTCATTTCAATTCCAAAGAAGGGCTATGCCAAAGAATGTTCAAACTACCAGACATTTGCACCTATTTCACGTGCTAGTAAAGTTATGCTCAAAATCCTTCAAGTTATGCTTCAGCAGTATGTGAACTGAGAACTCCCATATGTACAAGCTGGGTTTAGAAAAGGCAGAGGAACCAGAGATCAAATTGCCAACATTCGCTGGATCATAGAGGAAAGCAAGGGAATTACAGAAAAATATCTACTTCTGCTTCAATGACTACACTAAAGCCTTTGACTGTGTGGATCAGAACACACTGTGGAAAATTCTTAAATAGATGAGAATACCAGACTACCTTACCTGTCTCCTGAGAAACATGTATGTGGGTCAAGAAGCAACAATTAGATGCAGACATGGGACAACTGACTGGGTCAAAATTGGGAAAGGAGTTACAAGGCTGTGTATTTTCACCATGCTTATTAAACTTATATGCAGAGTACATCACATGAAATGCCTGGCTCGATGATTCACAAGCTGGAATCAAGATTGGCAAGAAAAATATCAATAACCTTAGATAGGCAGATGATACCACTGTAATGGTTTTGGGTTCCAAAATCATTGCAGATGGTGACTGCAGCCATAAAATTAAAAGATGCTTGCTGCTTGGAAGAAAAGCTATAACAAACCTAGGCAGTATATTAAAAAGCAGAGACATCACTTTACTGACAAAGGTCTGTATAATCAAAGCTGTGGTTTTTCCAGTAGCCATGTACAGATGTGAGAGTTGGACTGTAGAGAAGGCTGAGTGCTGAAGAATTGATGCTTTCATACTGTGGTGCTGGAGAAGACTCTTGCAAGTCCCTTGTACAGCAAGGAGATCAAACCAGTCAGTCCTAAAGGAATTCAACCCTGAATATTCATTGGAAGGACTGATGCTGAAGCTGAAGCTCCAATTTTTTGGCCACCTATTGCAAAGAATCAACTCAGTGGAAAAGACCCTGATGCTTAGAAAGATTGGAGGCAAAAGGAGAAGGGGTTGGGGGAGCACAGAGGATGAGAGTATTAGATAGTATCACAGACTCAATGGACATGAATGAGTTTGAGCAAGCTCCGGGAGACTGTGGAGGACAGAGGAGCCTGGCATGCTGCAGTCCATGGGGTTACAAACAGTCAGACATGACTTAGTGACTGAACAATAACAACAAATATAGTATAAAGGATATAGAACTAAACAGCATTATAATCTAACGGGATCCAATTAATCTTTATAGAACATGATCCAACACAACAGAACACACCTTGCTTTCAAACACATAGAATATTTACAAGCTAAACCATACTCTGTGTAAAAAAAAAAAAAAAAGAAACGTTAAAAAGGTAAAAGAATGAAATCACACAGAGTGTGTTCTCTGTATGTAATGGAATGAAACTATTTTATAAATCAATAACAAACTCATCAGGAAAATCTTCAAATTATTAGAAATTAAACAACATACTCATAAAGAATATATAGGTCAAACAGGATTTCTTAAGGTTAATTTTTTAAGGATGTTCAAATGAATCAATGAAAACTAAAATGTAATGTATCAGAACCTATGGGATTCAGGTAAGGCAGTGATTAGAAGAATTTATAGCACTAATTGCTTATACTAGCATATTAGTTTGACTTTACTGCTTTAACAAATATCCACAAATTTAGCAGTTAAAAACAATGCAAGTGTATTATTTTATGGTTCTGTAGTTCTAAAGTCTGACATATGTCTTATGAGGCAAAAAACTATGTGTTGACAGGACCACATTACTTTCTGCAAATTTTAGGGTCAATCTACCAATAAGCTACTGCAATGCTCATTGTGGATTCACCAAAGTGCATAACTGAAAAGTATGTGAAACAGAACCAACAGAGTTGAAAAAAAAAGTAGACAAATCTATTATTATGTTTGGAGTTGTTAAAGGTTAGCTAAGCTACTCGATGGTATTATTGCTTCAGCATCCGTTTTGTTCAGCCAAGCAGCCTGCAGAGACCTTAAACTGATTCTAGCCCCTCTGACAAGTGCATGTTCTAGACAGCATCCCACAGAGCCACAAGCAAATTAAGTTCCTGATATGACTTCTGCAATAAATAGATTTTGTCATCAACAGTCTCCTCTGCCTCCCAGGGCCACCCCCTTCTATACCCCTTAGATGAGACTCCACATAACTTTACTCTTTTGTTTTGAATTGACCGATCCAGCCTTAGCCTGAAAAACCCAAAGCACTCTACCCCCAGTCCCTAATAAAGGTATGTGCCCCAGGTTCTGACTCTGTCTGCACTCTGCCTTGATCTCCCCATGTGGTCTCTGAAGGCTTGGATGTACTTTCCCCAGGACATGTGAGTAATAAACTTCTCTATTTCAATTTATCTTGTGGTCTGTTGTTGCACCACTGCTCACTATTTAGCACCCTTAACTTATGCTCCTTTTAAATGTTAATTTAACAAAGACATACCAGGAGTATTGAACACTATTGTCTCTCAAAAAATGATAGAACAACCAGATACAAAATCAGCAAGGATATAGAAGAGCCATCAACTAATATTAATAGAATCTAACAAACATTTATAGAACATCCTACACAAAAACAAGAGAATGCATATTCTTTTCAGGACCTCATACAACAGCAACCAAGATAGATCCTATTCTAGTTAACAAAACAAACCTTAAGAAGTTGAAAATAACTATAGCCATATACATTATACTCTCTAATGATCATGGAGTCAATATTGAAATCAATAACAAGGGTAACAGAAAAACTCTAAATATTTGGAAACTAAAAACACACTTTTAAAACATTCATGGGTCAGAGAAGAAGTCTCAAAAGAAATTTAAAAATATGCTGAACCAAATAAAAATGAAAATGTAACACTTCAATATTTGTGAGGCACAGTTAAAGCAATGCAGAGACTAAAATGTAGTACAAGATAGTAAATTAAATAGACAGTAGTCTCAAATCAGTAATTTAAATTCATACCACAAGAACCTATATAAAGAAGAGCAAAATAAACCCAAAGCAAAAAAAAAAAAAAAAAAGAAAATGATGAAGATAAGAGCAGAACTTAATTAAACTGTAAACAAAAAAACAAAAACTGCAAATAATTAATGAAACTAAAACCCACTGTTCTTTTTGGGTTTTTTTGGTTGCTTTTTTTTTTTTTTTTGGAAGTACCAGTAAAGTTGACACATCTCTAGTAAGAATGACAAAGAAAAACAGAACAGATAGAATTTACCAAAGTCTGAAATGAATAGTAGAATATCATACAGGCAGAAAATAATGATGATGACAATTATTACTACTGACAAAATTCTGCACTTATTTATAATAGAACTCTTAAGATATAAAAAATTCTCTCAATTCTCTCAACTGGATAATGAACATGTAAAAAATACTTAAATGTAACATTATATTTAATGGTGAAAGACTGAATGACTTTTCTGTAAGATCAGGAATAAGGTGAGAATGTTCACTCTCACCAGTACTAGGATGTCTAGCCAGCACAATAAGGTAATAAAAGAAATAAAAGTCATAAGGATCATATATGAATAGATAAAACTCTCTTTGAAGAAGTCATGACTGTGTATATTAAAAAAACCCAAGAAACCTACAAAACAACCCTTAGATCTAGCAAGTGAACACAGCAAGGTTGCAGACTTTAAGATCAATATGCAAAAATCAGTTGTATTTCTATATAGTAGTAATGAACACATGGAAACTATAAATGCAATACCACTAACACTCAGAAAAAAAAAGAAAAGCTATGAAATGCCTAAGTATAAATCTAACAAAATATGTACAAGCATTGTATGCAGAAAAGTACTAAACACTAATGAATAAAAGAATATCTAAATAAGTGGAGTGATATAAAATGTTCATGGATTAAAAGACCTAATATAGTAATAATCTCAATTTTTGTTAAATTGACAAACTAGTTTAACGTAATTCCTATAACTATTTCAGCAAGATTTTTTTCCATGTATAGTGAATTTCATCTAAAAATTTATATGGAAAGACAAAAGAACTAGAAGAGCTAAAACAATGTTTAAAAAGAGTAAAAATGGGAGGAATCTCTTTTATCAGATTTCAAGACATTAATTAGCTGTGATAATCAAGACTCTGGGACATTAGTAGCTGGATGGGCATATAGATAAAGAAATCAGAAAAGAGACCATAGAAATATACCCATATAAGTAGGGAAATTGATTTCTAATAAAGTTGCAAAAGCAATTAAATGCAGGAAGGATAGGGTTTTAAAAGCTGGTGCTGGAGCAATTGAATATCCACTAGGAAAAAATGCATTTTGACCTAAACCGCAGACCTTATACAAAAATAAATTCAATGTTGTGTGTGAAATTTGCTCAGTCGTGTTGACTCTTTGCAAGCCCATGGACTGTAGCCCTCTAGGCTCCTCTGTTCATAGGATTACCCAGATAAAAAGTACTGGAGTAGATTGCCGTTCCCTTCTCCAGGGAATCTTCCCCACCCAGGGATCTATCCTGGGTCTTCTGCATTGCAGGCAGATTCTTGACCATCTGAGGCAATAGGGAATATAAAATGTAAAGCTATAAAACTTCTAGAAGAAAAAATCGGGGCAAGCTTTGGGGGTCTACCAAAGAATTTAGACATTAAACCAAAAACACAATCCATAAAAGATTGATAAATAGGACTTCATCAAATTTAAAAATTATATCCATAAAAAATCTTCTCAAGAGAATGAAAATAGAAACCAAAGGAAATATTTGCCAAACCAAATATGTACAAAGGATTCATATGGAGAATATCTAAAGACATCTAAAACCAGTTTTAAAAGGAAACAGTTAGAAAATGGGCAAAAGGCATTATCAAGTAATAAATATATATACTGGCTTCTTCCCCCAGTTCCTGGCACAGAGTTCCTAAAATGGATATAATTTTCTAAGTGGTAAGTATATTAGGAACATTTCTTGTTATTTTTGTCTTTGACTCCATCCCTGACACAGGACTGCTAAAACTCTTGTAAATTTCAAAGTAATAAGAAGAGTACTGGAACATCCTTTGTTCTATTGGGGTGAGTCTGGGTGGGCTCCTGGATGGTGGCTGGTCACCAGAAAGACCAAACCATGATTAGAAGCTTGGAAGTTTCAGTCTCAACCCTTATCCTCCAGAGAGGGGAGGAGGGCTGTAAATAGAGTTAATAATCCTTATTCCATGAGTAAGAATTCATAAATTCCCAACAGTACAGGGTTCAGGGAGCTTCTAGATTGGAGAGCACATCCACACTGGTCCCAACTCCATGGGAACAGAAGCACTTACACTCAGGTACTTCCAGACCCTGCCCTATGTATCTTTTCATCTGGCTATTTATCTGCACCCTCTATATCCTTTAATACACCAGTAAGTGTAAATAAGTGGTTCCTTGAATTCTGTGAGCCCTTTTAGCAAATTAATCAAATCCAAGGAATGGATCTTGGGAACCTCTGAACTACAGCCAGTTAGTCAGAAGCACAAGTGACAGCCTGGGCTTGCCACTGGCATCTGAAGTTGAGGGGCAGGCACTCTTGTGGGACTGAGACTTTAATCTGTGGGATATGATACTCTATCCAGGTAGTATCCTAGTTAAATTGGAGGACACCCAGCTGATGTCACCGAGAACTGTTTTTTGAGGGGGGAAAAAAAACCCTCCAAACATTTGGTGACCAGAGATGTTAGAAGTGCAAATATTCTATGTGATTAGCAAAGGACACAGTAAAGAAACACACAGTAGGGATGAACTGGGGTTTTCCTTACACAAGAATATGAAAATTTTTGAGTTTTTTCTTATATAGACCTAAAGAATGATTTCACTGAAAAATACATACAGATAGTAAATAAGCACATTAAAAGAAGTTCAACTCCACTAGGTTTCAGGTAAATGTGAATTAAGGATGATTATGAGATATTACTACATACTTATTAGAACAGCTATCAATAAAAAGAGAAGTAACAGTATCAAATGTTGGCAATAAGGCAGAGAAACTGATCATTCAACACTGCTGGTGGGAATTAATGGAAGACATTTTCACATATTGAGGTATGGGGAACTTGTTCTAGTTTATACATGATTTTAACTTAAACTTAAGCTAATTAGAATAGCCTATTTTGAAGAATGCATTTAAAAATCAAAATGGAGCAACTGTGGTTCAGGCATCCAAAATGGAGCTGAGTGGCCATCTGGAATGTGCTTTCAGACACATTCCTGCATCACTAAAAACTTTAACTTTCTGCACTGTATTAGACTCAACGACACCACCAGTTAGTCTCAAAATACTACCTGTTTGCAGCTGCTAGCTTCAACTTTATGGTCTCGAGGCTTCCTCGTGCAACTCTACAACCATGTTACTACTCTACAACCATTCCATACCCCAAACAATTCTTGCTTAACAAGCACTCTTACTGCTTGGCAGCTCCAACTAGAACTCATAAGAAACTGTAATTTTGTGGGTTTTGCCTTTATAAACCTCCCCCATTTTGTAGTCCACTGGAACACAATTTAAGTGCTTCTTGAATCCATGTCTCATGGGCCATACAGGCTTCAGTTTGGCTCAGATAAAACTCTTTAATTCCATGATCGATTGGTTCATTGATTATTTCTGTCAACAGGTACAGTGACTTTGAAAAATAGTTGGAAAGTTAAAAGAAAATAACTAAACATACACTTACTATGTGAACCAGAAATAGCACAATTGGATATTTATCCTAGAAAGTGAAATCTTATGTTCACAAAGAAACCTGCACACAATTGTTCACAGGAGCTTTGTTTGTAAAAGCTGAAAACTGGAAACAAACAAAATGTCCTGTAGCAGGTAAATGTTCTAAAATAAAAGTGTGTGTGTGTGTGTGTGTGTGTGTGTGTGTGTGTGTGTTAATTCATGTAATCCCTACCACATTCAAAATACAGAACTGGTCCACTGGTTTAAGAAAAAAAAAAAAAGCTGCCTTGTATTATCACTTTATAGTCACACACTCCTTCCTACTTTACTAAAAATTTCCCTGGTATTCCACAGCTACGCATTTATAATGTGTTGGAGTAGAGATTCAGATTGGCACTGTTGTTAGCCTGTTTGCCATACAATAGACAATATAACAACTATATAAACACACACATGTACAGATATACACACAAATAGATCAGAAAAACCTTGGCACTAATTAATTTAACAAATTGTTGATTTGACTATCTGTAGGAGTCCGTCTAGTCAAGGCTATGGTTTTTCTAGTGGTCATGCATGGATGTGAGAGTTGGACTGTGAAGAAAGCTGAGCACTGAAGAATTGATGCTTTTGAACTGTGGTGTTGGAGAAGACTCTTGAGAGTCCCTTGGACTTCAAGGAGATCCAACCAGTCCATTCTGAAGGAGATCAACTCTGGGATTTCTTTGGAAGGAATGATGCTAAAGCTGAAACTCCAGTACTTTGGCTACCTCATGTGAAGAGTTGACTCATTGGAAAAGACTTTGATGCTGGGAGGGATTGGGGGCAGGAGGAGAAGGGGATGACAGAGGATGAGATGGCTGGATGGCATCACGGACTCAATGGACGTGAGTCTAAGTGAACTCCGGGAGTTGGTGATGGACAGGGAGGCCTGGCGTGCTGCGATTCATGAGGTTGCAAAGAGTCGGACACGACTGAGCGACTGAACTGAGGAGGTCCTAAGGCTTTCCCTGGTGGCTCAGTGGTAAAGAATCTGCCTGTGAATGCAGGAGATGCATGTTCGATCCTTAGGTCGGGAAGATCCCCTGAAGAAGGAAATGGTAACCCACTCCAGTATTCTTGCCTGGAAAATCCAATGGACAGAGGGAAGCTTGGTGGGCTACAGTCCTAGGGGATCACAAAGAGTTGGACACGACTGAGTGAATAAACAATGAGGAAGTCCAAAAGGTCCATGGTCCTTGACAAGTAATTTATGGAAACAAAACTTACATTCTTTGCAGAGCTGTTTTTTGAGAATATATCACTTACATGAACCAAACAGGCTGATTCCCACCAAATGTGTCATGGATGTAGAGGGAAAGGTATCCACAGCTGAGAATGAAGCCATGAGCTGGGGACATGCAACGGGGACTTGTAACAAAAGGAATCCATGAACATAACAAATGTTAGCCATGTAGAGTTATATGATAAATGTCACCCAAGCGGAAAATGTCTATATGAGCTTTTAAATTATACAGGGAATGGATTGCATTTTGTATTCATAATTGCAAAATAAATCATAAGCTATCTGAATCTTTTGGTTAACCTAATTGATTTTTCTTTGCATACTTCCAGTTTCCAAAGACTCGGATGACTAAAATATTCTAAGTAATCCGTCATATAATAAACATGACCAGTCAACTCAGGTACTTCATAAAAACATTTTTCTTTCTTAATGATCATTGGGATGGATATGGGGACAGCGTAATCATTGAAAACCACTCATTTAAACTCAATCTCAGTGTTTTAATAATCTTCAGGATATTGAGTGCTTGTCAACATTACTTATTATAGAATTAGCCAAGAAATTGAAAACTTGTTATTCCTGACCTTTGCTGTCATAACATCTGCATGCAACTGCATCACACAGTGTCTTTTTGTTTTTGTTTTTTACGTCTGACTTCTATTTTTTTTGTTTTTAGTCGACAAAATTTATTTGTTCTTGCTTTACCTTTACTTCAAATTTCTTAAGGAAGCTACAATGTATGAGTACTTTATGAGATAATATGATTTGGTTAGAAAAAATGTAACTAATATGATGGTCACAGAAACAGAGACTTATTACAACAATAAAATCAGTCATTTCTTTTCTGGGATCTTCTTTTTAACAACCAATTCTAAGTCTCTTCTATGGCTTTACTGACTTCTAACAGTTTTTCTTACATCCTGAAACCAAGCAGGACACTGCACAGCTCTTTTGGTTAAGGAAACCTTTCTGTGTTTCTCCATTTGTTGTTTGTAGAAATAGGCTTTAGTCTCCTAGACCTTTGCAGAGTTTCAAAGAGCAGATTCAAACAGTTACTAATTAGGGGGAGTGAGGGAATGCAGACACAAAGGAAAAGCAATCCAGAAACAATAATTCAGAGATAAAACATAATCCTAGTGCCTTCTCCGGAGAAGATGATGGCACCCCACTCCAGTACTCTTGCCTGGAAAATCCCATGGATGGAGGAGCCTGGTGGGCTGCAGTCCATGGGGTCGCTAAGAGTTGGGCACAACTAAGCGACTTCACTTTCACTTTTCACTTACATGCACTGGAGAAGGAAATGACAATCTACTCCAGTGTTCTTGCCTGGAGAATCCCAGGGACGGGGGAGCCTGGTGGGCTGCCATCTATGGAGTCACACAGAGTCAGACACAACTGAAGTGACTTAGCAGCAGCAGCAGTGCCTTCTCAAGGGATATACATAACAGATAGCTCTGTATCTTTGGGTTCTGCAGGAACTAAAGCCCCCACCCAGGTGGAGAATGTTAACTACATGATGAGACCCCAGAACCAGAAGACCAATGATTGAGATTTCTGGACTATCACCCTGTTACCTCACAATCAACCAGTGAGAAAAAAGTCATATACCCTGTAGCAGCCACCCTGTAACTGAGCAGGACTCTATGGGGTCTTCCCTAAACAGACAGACTCTACCTACATCCTCTGCTATAGCTCCTCACTGAAGTACCCAGATAGTATTTTATGCATATTTCCTGAGTTTTTCAGATGCTAAAAATCACCACCTATTTAACTACTTGATGATCCTATGGACAAAGCTCCCCAGACCTTCTGGAGCCTAAGGACTGATAATGTTAACCCCTGTGACACCATCCTGTGAACTCACTATCAATTAATCAGAGAATTATGCATGAGTTGATCACATACCTGGGAATACCCCTCTCTCACATTGCATTTAAAAGCACTTTCCTGAAACCCTTGAAGGAGTTTTGGGCATGGGGGGTGGGGCATGAGCCACCCATTCTCCTTGCATGGCCCTGCAGTAAACCTTTCTGTGCTCCAAACTCTTGACGTTTCAGTTTGTTTGGCTTCAACATGCATCAGGCACACACAAACTTATGTTTGGTGACAACTCCAAATACTGCCTTTAAAAACTCTTCCCTGAAAACCTCCAGGGAGTTTGTGTCTTTTGAGAACAAGCTGCCCATTCTACTTGCTTGGCCCCATGGAATAAAACTTTTGTTAGTTGAACCACTGACCAAAAGTGCCCATCCTGGCCAGATGTGATAATAATCACTTGCATGAGTTATCTTACAACAGGAGATCCTGGTAAGGAATGCAGAACAAACCAGCTACCACCAACCAGAAGAATTCAGGAAAGCAAAAACAGAGAGGTGATACCAGTCCACATGTCCTCCCATCCTCCCAGAATCCTTATGTCTGGAATCCATCTTGGCTGAGTGATACATGTGCCACCAGGAAGGACCCTGAGTTAGAATGACTGGTCAAAGACAACCCAGAAACTAATCCCATTACCGTAAAACCCAAGACTGTGAGCCACATGGCAGAGTAGTTCTCCTGGGTTTTGTTATCCTCCTGCTCTCCTCCCAGAAGCCTCTTCCCAATAAAGTCTCTTGCTTTGTTAGCATGTGTGTCTCCTTGAATAATTCATTTTCAAGTGTTAGACAAGAGCCTACTTCTGGGCCCTGGAAAGGATCTGTCTTCCTGCAACACTTTCTTTGCTCAAACCTCTGATGTTTATATCTTTCTGGCCTCACCGTGTGTCAGGCACAGGGATCTGGATGCAAAAACAATCCTTGATTCACCATTGTCCTCCAATAGCCTCAAGTCAGTCCACTGAACTTTACAGTAATTGGTCTATTAACTAATTTACACTAAGACCTAAGATACATTAGCCAGACTGAAACACTTTGAAACTCTGCAACCCAAATTGAAACTCCAACCCATGGTCTTTTAATTGAAAACACACATCTGGTCTCAGGACTTAAAGAAACTCAGGTTCTTGATGTCTCAAAGAATTCAATGTATAAAGAATTCAGTGAGAAACAACGTGATAGGTAAGAAGGAGATTTATTTAGAGAGAAACATACTCCACAGAGTATGGCCATCTCAGAAGGCAAGAGGCCCCAGGGTTTGAGGGTTATCAGTTTTTATAGGAGTGACCAATTTCATAGGCTAATGAGTGAGGGAAGGGGTGGGGATTTCTAGGAATTGGGCCACTGCCCACTTTTTGATCTTTTATGGTCATCCATGAAACGGAAGTGTCACCTGAGGGTATGCCAATGTAAAACAATGAGGATATAATGAAACTCAAGGTCCATTAGAAGTCGATTCTTCCACCATCTTGGATCTAAGTAAGTGTTAGTCACTCAGTTGTGCCCGACTCTTTGTGACCCCATGGACTGCAGCCCACCAGTCTCTCCTGTCCATGAGATTTTCCAGGCAAGGATACTAGAGTGGGTCACCATTTCCTTCTCCAGGGGATCTTCCCAATCCAGGGATCGAACCCGGGTCTCCTGCACTGCAGGTGACTGAGCTGCAAGGGAAGCCCATCTTGGATCTAGTTGGTTCTAACCAGTTTTTGTCATGTCTTATGGCTATGTTATTCTTTTAACAGTTGTGCCCTGGTCCCTTCCCTCCTGTTTCAAATTCACTGAGATTTTAGTGATTTCATTGCCCTCTTGCAATTAAATGGTTGCTTCCCCTGCCATTCTCTTATCCTAAATTTGGAGCCAGACTTTATTCCAGTCCTCATAATCCTTGGACGATAACTAATAAGTTCTTTGCTGAATGAAGCATATGCTGAATCATTTTCTCCCTATCCTTCTGAATTCTTGGCTAAGACTCTCTGTAATAAAACATGGATTAACAAGATAAAAAAGTTTATTAATCTGTATACCTCGAAGATATCAGGAAAACTGAATTGCTACCTCAAATTGCCCAAGGTACCACCTTAAATCCCATTTTCAACTAAAGACAAAAGAAAAATATCACTGGGGGTTGCTGTTGCTGCTGCTGCTAAGTTGCTTCAGTCGTGTCCGATTCTGTGCGACCCCATAGACGGCAGCCCACCAGGCTCCCCCGTCCCTGGGATTCTCCAGGCAAGAACACTGGAGTGGGTTGCCATTTCCTTCTCCAATGCATGAAAGTGAAAAATGAAAGTGAAGTCGCTCAGTCGTGTCCGACTCTCAGCAACCCCATGGACTGCAGCCCACCAGGCTCCTCCATCCATGGGATTTTCCAGGCAAGAGTACTGGAGTGGGGTGCCATTGCCTTCTCTGTGTTGGGGGTTGGGGATAGGCAATTCATGAAAAGGTAAAAGAAGAAAATGTGTGGTTAACAAAAGATGCCCTGTGCTGCAGGTGAAAAAGTTATCTCAGGTGAAAAAGTTATCTCTGATAAGAACTATCTTTCCACTAAGGCCTCATTTTTAATGCAAATTTCTTTATAAATGTAGATTCCCATTACAGAGTAAATTCTACTCTGTTTTCAGGGGTTTTCCTGTGTCTGCAGTTTCTCAAAGCAATCAGCTCAAAACAATTCTTACTTCAAAGAGGTGTATTTTGCAGTGGCATATTCTGGTAACTTTCAGAAACTTAATTCAACTTTCAAATATTTCCAGTGTTGTTGCTGCCATGATAAAAATTTCAAATTCTGTTTACATTACTCCTTTAGAACAGTCCTTTGATTCCTATCATTCTTCTTTTTCCTCACAAGAGCATAATCTATTTTTTCAGTTGTGGATTAGTCCAGCCACTGAGTGAGAAATTTTCTAACTGAGCAGAGAGTCAATTTATTTATTGGAATAGTTTACTGAATGACTGTGCAACTGGATGTGTTGTGATAGATGTATAATCAACGAACTAAGAAACTTCTTTTTGGGTTTGGAAGATCCCCTGGAGGAGGAAATGGCAACCCACTCCAGTATTCTTGCCTGGAGAATCCTATGGACAGAGGAGCCTGGCGGGCTGCAGTCCATGGGGTTTCAAAGAGTCAGACACAACTAAGCATGCACTACACTATACTGCACCAGTGAATGTGTATGTGTGTGCAGATGTATGCATCTGTCCACATTTGTGGGCACATGCACATATGATTGTTACATGTGGGAAAGAAAAGTCAGTATACATATTGCAGAAACAGTGATGTAAACTTATTTTATCAATTAATTTAAAGACTAAATTTATCTCACCAACTTCCTACCACTGCTTTAACTCACTCTTGACAAAACTAAGACAAATATCTTATCTCTAATACAAGTGAAGGAGGAAACAGACAGTACCTAGGCTTAAGGCATATGAATCACAGGTTAACTTTTATTCTATCTTTCTTTTCCTTTGTTCGGACTAGTTTCAGGGAATTTGGGGAGGTGGGTTTGGGCATGTACATTTAGGGTATATAAGGTTTTCAGAAAAACTGGTCGGGGTCCTTGGCTAAGAGGAGACTCTGCCTTGGGCCCGCCGGTGTAATAAACTGCACTCCACTATCTGCATTGTCCTTCTGAGTGACTTTGTTTCCCAGAATGCATGGCTACAACACAAGGAGTTATCAGGGATATTAAACCTATACATTTGTTACATATAACTACACTGTTATTTATTAAATGCTCCTATATATGCTACCTCCTCCTTACAGAGTGCATTATCTATTTCACATTTAACATTCTTCAAAATTTTGTGCAAAATTCACTACACTGAAAAAAGTTTTTAAAACCCTTTATCAAACCAGTCATTCTATTCTCTGCATCCTAAGCACATACATCAAATTTCCATGAGTATTAATTTGTATCTGTATACTGTGACAGGGAGTATTCTAAAGATGGTCCCCTAAGATTTCAGCCCCTTGGTTGTTCAATCAAATAGTAATTTATGTTCTCTGAGGGAAAGATTTTTACAGAAGTAATTCAAGTCACAAGTCAGTTTACCTTAAGATATGGAGATTATCTATGTGGGTCTAACTCAATCAGGTGAGAAGCTAAACAGTAGAGTTTCTCTGGATGTGTGGCAGTCAGAGACAGATGTGCTCCTCCTAACCTGAAGGAAGAAGGTATAAAATGCCATCTTGTAAGATGGCTTGTGAGTAGGAGGCCTTTAACAACAGCCACCCACCCCTGCCTGACTGCCAATAAGAAAATAGGCCTAAGTTCCACAAACAAAATGTTATGTAGTTAGAATAGGAAACAGGAGTCCAGAACGGCAGTGGCTAAAAGACAAGGAAGGGAAAAGCCCGCTAAAATAGAACAAAGAGAGGTCTGAGGACCAGAGTGAGGACATCAGGTGGGACAAACAGCACTCCTGGCTAGCCCAATTTACGTAAGGCAGGCCCAGGGGGAAGAAAAAACATATAAAAAGAGGAGCCAAAGGGCCGGGGGTCTCTCTCTCCCCCAAATGCACGTGCTCTTTCTCTCTCTCTTCTCTTTGTATCTTTTGGGTCAGCATGCCCTCACACCTCGAGGATGTATTTTCCTTTATTTTCTAAATAAAAATGATCTGTTCAAGAACTATAACATGGACTGTCCAAGAGCTGTGATGCACCAAGGGCTTTAATGTCCCTCGCTTCAAATCTTTGTTGTGATGAGACAGAACCGAGGAGATTACACTCCCCTGACAAAAAGAAAACAAATTCTAACAATAACCATTGTGTTTAGAAAAGGACCTACCCATGCCTCAGATAAGCACTGTAGTTTTGGTTAATTCCTTGACTTCAGTTTGTGAGACCTGAGTAGAAAACCCAGTCACGCTATATTGGACTTCTGACATACATAACTGTGAGACAGTAAGTGGATATTGTTTTAAGCCATTGAGCTTATGCTTAATTGGTATGGCAGCAATAGAAAATAAATATGTGTGACTATTTTCTGTGTTGTTCTCCTCACAAATAAAGCTTAAAATTCCTTGACATCACAAATTAGTACTATTGCTTACAGTATATTTATGCTAAACATAATGACCAAATATTCCACTACCTAAGCATCCATTTTTAACCAATAATTATCTAGATCAAATAAAATATTTTATTTATGGTGTCATCACCAATGCTGTCACTGAATCAAAAAACAAAATAAAACTTTTTTTTGTTCTAACAACTTCAGAAAGAAAAAAGACCACTCTAGCAAATGTTATCAATATTCAGCCCAGATCACCTGTGACATGCTCCTATCCTCCAGCTTCCACAAGCTTAGTTCCATGAAATAAAATTAATATTTTATGGCAAGACAAGAAAAATTTAAACACAAAAAAATTTCACTGCCCTCTGGCCTCTCTCTCCCCTCTACTGTGCACTGTGTTCTGCATTATGCATTGAGCAAACCTCCCTCATCAGCAAAAAGACCTGCTCAACCATAAAAAACAACATTCTCCTAGCATCAACAAGACAACTCCTCAAAAGCAAGCATTCCTTCTGAATCTTGAAAGGGGCCAGGATGATAGATGATCCACTACTCCCTAGATTGTGTAAAAACTGTCAATAGTAAGTAATTTAATGTGCAGCTCCTGTCTCAAAAACTAATATTAAGAATGCTTTGACTTTTAACCAATGGAACAGTTCTTGGGGCTTTCTAAGAGGCTGTTCTTGGGTTATAATCTTCAATTAGGCTGGAATAAAATTTTCATTTCTTTCTCAGGTTGACTAGTTAATTTTTGTCTACAGTCCTAAGCTGATGCCTGTAAACTTCTTCAGAGAACCTCCCTTGTTCTCCTGTAGCTGTTCAAAGCCTGAAGTGCCTGGGAGTTTTTGTGACCTTCAGTCAAAGCTGATGTTCATGTAGTATGGAGTTTAAAAGTCCAGCTCCCTTGCCTCAGGTAGTCTAAAATCTCAATTGTGCAATTTCAGTTCCTGAGAATCCACAGTAAAAGGGTGAGGCTTGAACTTTGAAATGTCACTTTTATTTAAGGTGACTGATTTTCTGTTTGTTTCCCCTACTCCACTGTTCATTGTTTTTCCCTTGGGACAGTCGTGTCTGACTCTGCGACCCCATGGACTGCAGCCTGCGAGGCTTCTCTGTCCAGGGGATTCTCGAGGCAAGAATACTGGAGTGGGTTGCTATTTCCTCCTCCAGAGGATCTTCCTGATCCAGGAATTGAACCCACAGCTCTTATATCTACTGTACTAGCAGGCAGATTCTTTACCCTAGTGCCACCTGGGAAGCCCCCTTAATAAACCACATACCCATGAATCTGCCAACACTTAGGAACGATCCATAAGCAGCTACCCAGGACAACTACCAAATGAACGAATGGAAGAAGCACTGCTGAATGGTTGTAAAATGGTAAAGGACTGAAGGAAAAAATGGAAATAAAAAATCAGTTTAAGATAGCATTTGATTTCAAATGTTCCTCAAAGTAATAACAACTGATGCCGAAAACTCAGCCTCTGTGAGCTAGTGCCAAATCAAATTTCAGAGACTAAATTTTGTGTGAAGCAGAAAATAATAGTTTCATTG
Source organism: Capra hircus (assembly GCF_001704415.2). NCBI lineage: Eukaryota > Metazoa > Chordata > Mammalia > Artiodactyla > Bovidae > Capra > Capra hircus. The sequence goes on along the minus strand of NW_017189516.1, from coordinate 34,067,311 downwards.
CTTTGCCAGGCAAAGGAGGAGAAACAGGCTCAGCCCTGAAAAAATGTGTCCCAACTGAGGAGGATTTGGTGAGGACTTTTATAGCAATGGTACAAGGATATGGTTGCTGATAAGGATCAGGGTGTGAGAAGGACCTGCACTCCTTTAATCTGGCCTCAGGGGTCTCCTCCCTTGTTTCAGCATCACTTCCGTTGCCTGATTAGCTGTTATTAAAATCTGCCTTTTGGAACTCTGGGGAGGTCACAGGGACTGGAGTCTGTTCCCTACAAACAAGGAATGGAGAACACAGAAAGGTTTCTGTGCCCAGGAGCCCCACAGGGTCCTGCTTGGTTTCATAACCAACATAGACAAAACTGACTTGACACGTTCTTCCATGGAGCACATGATACAGAAATCTAACAAGTTATATTGCATGGTCATATGGGCACTTTATACATTGGTAAGATTATTATTTAAAAAATGTTATAAAAGAAAAGGGACATGCAGGTGGTAATACTAATACTCTATGTCTTAATATTATATTTTAATTTTAAATGTGTTTTAATTTATATTAAAACTAAAGACAAGGGAGAAAAGGAAAGATATATCCATCTGAATGCAGAGTTCCAAAGAATATCAAGGAGAGAAAAGAAAGCCTTCCTCAGTGATCAATGCAAAGAAATAGAGGAAAACAATAGAATGGAAAGACTAGATATCTTTTTAAGAAAATCAGAGATAATAAGGGAATGTTTCATGAAAAGACAGGCACAATAAAGGACATAAATAGTATGGACCTAATAAGCAGAAGATATTAAGAGGAGGTGGCAAGAATACACAGAACTGGACTGTCAGGAAGCATTTAACAGGAGGCTTCCTGTGTGCTGTTTTGGATCTGTCAGGAATCCTCTGTTCCTTATTAATTCCTGAATATTCAGGAATTAAGAGGAGAGGCAAGCCTCTGCGGGGCTGAGGGATCCAGGCATTTCCTTCGTTAGCTTTTCTATACGGTGATAAGTACCCTCTTCCTTCTTGTGAACCATACGGTAAAAGTGATTATTTACAACTCTCTCTTTAATATGGATCACCTATGTTTTGTAAGTCTGGAATTTTAATCTTTATCTTCGCTGAGAGTAACTACAGTATATATGCCCACACCATGTTGATTAAAACACCTTTGCTCCATCAGAGCTCTGGTCCCCATGTCTTTCTTTTTCTTTCTCTTTCTCTCTCTCTCAGGCTATTTCTTTGGAGTGCAGAGGCTTTCTGAGTTCAACTTTCCTGCCCGGCTTCTAAGACCCTCTCGAGAAGGCACTCTGTGCCTTCACCTCATCGAGAGGGTGCCTGAGGCCTCCATGAACAGAGCAAGCCCCGTGCCAGGGGCTTTATTGACTTTCTGCATAAACCAAGGAATATCAGCCACTTACTCTTTCCTTTACTTTCTTATCGGTTGACTCCAGACTACCAGGTTCCAGTCCATTAAAGGACCTCAAAACTGGACAAAAAAAGACGTTCACTCAGTCGTGTCTGACTCCTTGCAACCCCATGGACTACAGCATGCCAGGCTTCCCTGTCCATCACCAACTCCCAGAGCTTACTCAAACTCATGTCCATTGAGTCAGTGATGCCATCCAACCATCTTATCCTGTCATCCCCTTCTCCTCTTGCCTTCAAACTTTCCCAGCATCAGGGTCTTTTCTAATGAGTCAGCTCTCCGCATCAGGTGGCCAAAGTATTGGAGTTTCAGCTTCAGCATCAGTCCTTCAAATAAATATTCAGGACTGATTTCCTTTAGGATAGACTGGTTTGATCTCCTTGCAGTCCAAGGAACCCTCAAGAGTCTTTTCCAACACCACAGTTCAAAAGCATCAATTTTTCAGCACACAGCTTTGGTGTGATCACTCACCTAGAGCCAGACATCCTAGAATGCCAAGTCAAGAGGGCCTTTGAAGCATCATTACAAACAAAGCTAGTGGAGGTGATGGAAATCTAGCTGACTATTTCAAATCCTAAAAGATGATGCTGTGAAAGTGCTGCACTCAATAGGCCAGCAAATTTGGAAAACTCAGCAGTGGCCACAGGACTGGAAAAGGTCAGTTTTCATTCCAACTACAAAGAAAGTCAATACCAAAGAATGTTCAAAACTACCACACAATTGCACTCATCTCACACGCTAGCAAAGTAATGCTCAAAATTCACCAAGTGGGTCTTCAACAGTCTGTGAACCAAAAACTTCCAGATGCTCAAGCTGGATTTAGAAAAGGCAGAGGAACCAAAGGTCAAATTGCCAACATCATAGAAAAAGCAAGAGAATTCCAGAAGAAATCTATTCTGCTTTATTGACTACGCTAAAGCCTTTGACTATGTGGGTCATAACAGACTGGAAAATTCTTAAAGAGATGGGAATACCAGATCACCTTACCTGCCTCCTGAGAAATATGTATGCAGGCCAAGAAGTAACAGTTAGAACTGGACATGGAACAATGGACTGGTTCCAAATTGGGAAAGGAGTACGTCAAGGCTGTATACTGTCACCCTGCTTATTTAACTTATATGCAGAGTACATCATGTGAAATGCCAGGCTGGACTGGATGAAGCACAAGCTGGAATCAAGACTGCCGGGAGAAATATCAAGAACTTCAGATATACAGATGACACCATCCTTATGGCAGAAAGCGAAGAGGAATTAAAGAGCCTCTTGATGAAAGTGAAAGAGGAGAGTGGAAAAAATTGGCGTAAAACTTGACACTCAAAAAACGAAGATCATGGCATCCAGCCCCATCACTTCATGGAAAATAGATAAGGAAACAATGGAAATAGTGACAGACTTTATTTTCTTGGGCTCCAAAATCACTGCAGATGGTGACTGCAGCCATGAAATTTTTAGACAATTGCCCTTTGGAAGAAAAGCTATCACAAACCTAGACAGCGTATTAAAAAGCAGAGACATTACTTCACCAACAAAAGTCCATCTAGTCAAAGCTCTGATTTTTCCAGTAGTCATGTATGGATGTGAGAGTTGAACCATAAAGAAGGCTGAGCACCAAAAAATTGATGCTTTTGAACTGTGGTGTTGGAGAAGACTCTTGAGAGTCCCTTGGATTGCAAGGAGATCAAACCAGTCCATCCTAAAGGAAATCAATCCTGAATATTTATTGGAAGGATGGATGCTGAAGCTGAAACTCCAATACTTTGGCCACCTGATGTGAAGAACTGACTCATTAGAAAAGACCCTGATGCTGGGAAAGACTGAAGGCGAGAGGAGAAGGGGACAATAGAGGATGAGATGGTTGGATGGCATCACTATCTTGATGGACATAAGTTTGAGTAAGCCCTGGGAGCTGATGATGGACAGGGAAGCCTGGCATGCTGCAGTCCATGGGGTTGCAAAGAGTCAGACACGACTAAGTGATTGAACTGACTGATGGAAAGAAAAGTAAATTTATATTTTATTTATATTTTACATATTATACCATAGTAATGCCATTATAAATTATAATAAATATTATTAAATTAAAAACACTCTAAATTTAAGCAAAATATTTAAATAAAAATAGTTTCTGGTATGTTGGACAATTTATGGTACCTCACTAGGAACAAATAGTACTATTTATGGATTCATCATGCCATGTAGAAGAAAAAAAAGGACAATTAGTAGGAAGAAATTTATTTAAAATTACTCAATATTAGAGTGACAGTAAAATGAAAATGTACATGACACCATGAATTTTAAAGCCATTCTGGGATTTAAATAACACACTACTAGCATGAATGATTCAGAATGTTTCCCCTGGGCATAAATCAAGATAGACAATCCTGGAGAAAATGAGGGGGCAAGCTGGTGTGGATATAGATAAAAGTGGCGATAATGGGCTTGTGCTATTTGTGCCAGATATTGAGTACCTACTGTACATTATCTCATTTCTATCAATCCTTTTAACAGTCTTAGAGGGCAGATGTTAATATCTTCCATGGACTTTGTTTATGATAATATGGCTTTGAAAAGGTCAGTGTTTAAAATTCCACAATTAGAAAAACAGTGGGGCCAGGTTGACTTGAACCTGCCTGAAACAAAGGTATGTTCTTAGTCACTGCAGGGGAATGGTTAGTTTTCAGACCTATGGCTGCACAGATGTTTAAACTTAGGAAGTCTGAATAAAACCTTACAGACAACGATGAATGTAAACATTTATAACCTTTTTTGACTAATTTATTTTCTCAATTTTATCATTAACTAACATGCAGTTTAGTTATTTGTTGATGTTCAGTCACTCAGTCATGTCTGACTCTTTGTGACCTTATGGACGCCAGGCTTCTCTGTCCATCACCAATTCCCAGAGCTTGCTCAAATTCATGTCCATTGAGTTAGTGATGTCATCCAACCATCTTGTCTTCTGTCGTCCCCTTCTCCTCCCACCCTCAATCTTCCCCGGCTTCAGGATCTTTTCTAATGAGTCAGCTCTTTGAATCAGCTGGCCAAAGTATTGGAGCTTCAGCTTCAGCATCAGTCCTTCCAATGAATATTCAGGACTGATTTCCTTTAGGATGGACTGGTTTGATCTCCTTGCAGTCCAAGGGACTCTCAAGAGTATTCTTTAACATCACAGTTCAAAAGCATCAATTTTTCGGTGCTCAGCTTTCTTTATGGTCCAACTCTCACAACTGTATGTGACTACTGGAAAAATCAGAGCTTTGACTAGATGGACTTTTGTCGGCAAAGTAATGTCTCTGCTTTTTAATATGCTGTCTAGGTTTGTCTTAGCTTTCCTTCCAAGGGGCAATTGTCTTTTAATTTCATGGCTGCAGTCACCATCTGCAGTGATTTTGGAGCCCAAGAAAATAATTTCTAGCTGTTCTAATACATGTGCAATTCTGTATGTTCATAGTAAAAAGTAGTTTAAATAGCAGCCTTTTTGGAAGCTATAAATATTCCTCTGGTTCCCAGGAAGAAACACATTTTATTAAATGTCCCCCAGAGGAAAGGAAAACTAATACTTTCAAACTTGACTTGACTAAGTACTTCTATGGAGCACATGATAAATTCTTACAAAGACAGAAAGTCTGAAGTTTCATATAGAAAAAAGGTACTCTTGAATCCTAACAAATGTTATATACAATATATGACAATAGAAAAATATTCTGGCTAATTTATGTCTAATGCTGATTCACATATGATTCTCACATAAATTTGGTATTTCAGTCTAATAAATCAAATGACAAATATCAAAATATATAGAAAGACATATCTGTAATATACTATTTAGCTTTTATTGTTTTCGTGTTCAGACCCATCCAATCTTATCAATGATTTCTTTTCCCTATCCCACTCCAACTTTGTACTTTAAAATATTCCATATTTGTGTCAGAGTTGAAGACTAGAACAGGAAACACATACACATCCTCCATTAGCTCACCAATTGACATGTTGGCATATCTGCTTTCTCCTTTCTTTTGTCTTCTTTCATTTACAATTTATTTTATTCAGGTATTTGCCTGTGTGCATGTGCATGTGCTCACATACATATAGGCATATACATCCCTAATTATTTAGCATGCATCTTTTAAGAAAAAATAGGTCTCCTATATGATAGCAATTACATCATTTCAACCAACACATTAACAATTACATAATAACATTATCTAAATTGCAGTTCATGTTCGAGAATCCCAGTAATGTCAGTGTTCCAGCTTGGACCATCCACTGAATTTAGGCTCCTTTAATCTAGGACATTCCCCTAGCCTTGTTTGGTTCTTCATGGCAATGACATTTTTAAAAAACTGATGCCAGTTGTCTGAAATCTCTGGTTGTCTCTTTATGATTAGATGAGTTTAAATTTTTTTGCAAGAAAAGTGAATAGTTCTACTGTGTACCAGGAGCACAGCAGATCAGAGTGCCACATTATCTGTGATGCTAAATTTGGTCACCTGTTATGGTGGTGTCCACCAGATGTCTCCATGTTAAAACTAGCTTTCTCCCTTGGTAGTTAATAACTAACCTGTAGAGTAGACTTTGAGATTGTGTGAATATCCATTTCCTTATCAACCTTTCCCTTAATGGTCTGCATATGAAGTATACACTCTGTGTTTGGGTTGTATAAAGCCCTTTGGAAGGGCTCCTCCACACAGTTAGTTCAATGGTTCTCAGGACTAAAAACTATTGAACCATATCCTCAAACTGAAAAGTGCAGTGCAGGATGAGAAGATGGAAAAGAACCCAGGTGCTTTTTGTAACAGTATGAGGAATGAGTGTATAAATTTGCTCCATATCTTATAAATACAAATTTATAGAACCAGTATATCTGATTTTAAGTAACACAGCCAGAAATTGCCTTTTTCTACATATTTCAAGTCATGTACATAATCCTCTGGTTGAGAACTATTGGAAATCAACTTCTCCAAGGGACTTACCAGGTGGTGCTAGTGGTTAAGAACCTGCTTGTCAATGCAGGAGACATAAGAGATGCAGGTTTGATCCCTGGATTGGGAAGATTCCCTGGAGAAGGGCATGGCAACCCATTCCAGTATTCTTGCCTAGAGAACCCCATGGACAGAGGAACCTGGTGGGCTAGTCCATAGAGTTGCAAAGAGTTGGACACATCTGAAGTGACTTAGTACATACACACACAAGGGATTAAAACAGCAGTCTTTCAGAGCCCCATGAAACTGAGAATTATGAAGACAACTCATCTTTATTCAGTACAAATCAATTATGTTAATATTTTTAATATGATGTATCCTTTTTGTATAACTTCATTTCTAAATAATTGTATTAATCTGTTGATTCTCATTTTATAGGAGTCAAGTTAGTTTGTCCAACAAAATCATGAGGCTACTTCTGCTAAAGATTCTATGGTAAAAATCATGTTTATAAATCAGTACACAATAGATGTCTTTGATTTATAGTTGGAATGACAGTTCAAATGTCATGATAGTAAAATATACACTTACAATGACTATGCTTTCACAGCATAGATGCTTTCAATCTCCTATTAAAGAAAACTAGGATTATGGGACACTGACTTCGTAATTCCCATGTCTTAGAGCAGCAGTTCCCAACCTTTTTGACACCAGGAACCAATTTCATGGAGGATGATTTTTCCATGGACCAGGGGTAGGGGGGATGGTTTGGGGATAATTCAAGTAAATTACATTTACTGTGCACTTTATTTCTAATCTAATGTCACTGCTGATCTGACAGGAGGTACTGGTCTGCAACCTGGAGGTTAGTGACCCCTACCTTAGAATGTTTTGTTGTTTTTTTAATATAAATAATCAAGGAAGCAATAGATCTGTTTCAGATCAGAACACTTTCATTAGAACAATTTATGAATGAAATTTAAGAGCTATATAAATTAGTAAATATTTTAAAATGCTATTATGGAAATGATTACTTCAATTTTATTTGTAAAGACTTCAGTTATTATATTGTTCCAATGTCTGTATAATTTTTAAACAAAATATATAAAGATATTAAAGTTTTCTTTCAATGAGTTTATCAGTTTAATACCAAATAAGTAGTTTCTGACTGTTATAATATTCAAGCACATCTCAAACTCTTCATGATGGTGTAACAATTCTTTTTAGTCAATAATAAAGTATCAGAGGTTTTGAAATATGTATTTCATTTTATTGAACTGAAGCATACTCAAAAGTTTCCTGACAATAGTGTAACTCTCATTCACTTGTATTTTAATATCCTCATGATGTTATTTGGGGCTTCTATTTCCTCATATTAAAAAATGATACTTCTGGACTCTACAATTATGAAATATCCCTGAAGCTCAGTGGCACTGTTACATCAGTGCTAAGGTTGCTTGCATCAAATGAATGTTTAAATATTGTGTTGAAGCATACGAAATTGCCAATTACATAAATGGCAGTTTAATTTGATTCAACTAATACATTTGTTTTCCCATTATAATGCACACACACAGACTTGCATGCATACATAAATACCACATCCCTCTCCCCAGGCCCAGGCAAACATTACTGTCTTAATTCTACTTTCCATTTCTCCTGATTAACAAATTATAGGAAAGAAGGCCCTATCTTTTCTATGAAAACAAAGCAAACAAACAAAAACATCTTTTACAGGCAAAAAAAAATAAAAAAACAAATCACACAAAAAAATTAAGTTCAAAGTAGAGAATAACCAATAGAATGCAAATAATGATTTGAAGCATCATGATTTCAAAGCTGAATGATATGATGAGTATATGTAACACATTAGAGAAGGTATGTAAAGTCTCACCATTCATCATCTCAGTCATTAACTGGTAAATAAAAACACTCAAATTTTACATCTGTAAGTCTTTCCCCATCATTAAGGAAGAAAACCTACCTTATCCTTGTCTTTCCAAATTATGTTCAGTAAAGTTCAGTTGCTCAGTCGTGTCTGACTCTTTGCAACCCCTGGACTGTAGAATGCCAAGCTTCCCTGTTCATCACCAACTCCCAGAGCTCAAACTCATGTCCACCGAGTCAGTGATGCCATCCAAACATCTCATGCTCTGTTGTCCCCTTCTCCTCCTGCCTTCAATCTTTCCCAGCATCAGCGTCTTTTCAAATGAGTCAGTTATTCGCATCAGGTGGCCAAAGTACTAGAGTTTCAGCTTCAGCATCAGTCCTTTCAATTAATAATCAGGACTGATTTCCTTTAGGATGGACTGGTTGGATTTCCTTGCAGTCTAAGGGACTCTCAAGAGTCTTCTCCAACACCATAGTTCAAAAGCATCAATTCTTTCACAGTCAGCTTTCTTCATGGTCCAACTCTCACATCCATACATGACTACTGGAAAAGCTCTGACTAGATGGACTTTTGTTGGCAAAGTAATGTCTCTGCTTTTTAATATGCTGTCTAGGTTGGTCATAGCTTTTCTTCCAAAGAGCAAGCGTCTTTTAATTTCATGGCTGCAGTCACCATCTGTAGTGATTTTGGAGCCCAAGAAAATAAAGTCTCTCACTGTTTCCATTATTTTTCCTTCTATTTGCCATGAAGCAGATGCCATGATCTTAGTTTTCTGAATGTTGAGTTTTAAGCCAACTTTTTCACTCTCCTCTTTCACTTTCATCAAGAGGCTCTTTAGTTCTTCTTCACTTTCTGCCATAAGGGTGGTGTCATCTGCATATCTGAGGTTATTGATATTTCTCCCAGCAATCTTGATTCCAGCTTGTGCTTCATCCAGCCTGGCATTTTGCATGATGTAACCTGCATATAAGTTAAAGAAGCAAAGTGACAATGTATAGCCTTGACGTACTCCTTTCCTGATTTGGAACCAGTCTGTTGTTCCATGTCCAGTTCTAACTGTGCTTCCTGACCTGCATACAGATTTGTCAAGAGGCAGGTCGGGTGGTCTGGTATTCCCATCTCTTTCAGAATTTTCCACAGTTTATTGTGATCCACACAGTCAAAGGCTTTGGCATAGTCAATCAAGCAGAAATAGATGTTTTTCTGGAGCTCTCATGCTTTTTTGATGATTCAATGGATGTTGGCAATTTGATCTTTGGTTCCTCTGCCTTTTCTAAATCCAGCTTGAACATCTGAAAGTTCATGGTTCATATACTATTGAAGCCTGGTTTGGAGAATTTTGAGCATTACTTTACTAGCGTGTGAGATGAGTGTAATTATGTGGCAGTTTGAACATTTTTCGCATTGTCTTTCTTTGGGCTTGGAATGAAAACTGACCTTTTCCAGTCCTATGGCCACTGCCGAGTTTTCCAAATTTGCTGGCATATTGAGTGCAGCACTTTCACAGCATCATCTTTCAGGATTTGAAATAGCTCAACTGGAATTCCATCACCTACCCTAGCTTTGTTCATAGTGTCTTTGCATTCCAGGATGGTGAGTGATCACACCATCATGGTTATCTGGGTCGTGAAGATCTTTTTTGTACAGTTCTTCTGTGTATTCTTGTCAGCTCTTCTTAATATCTTCTGCTTCTGTTAGGTCCATACCATTTCTGTCATTTATTGTGCCCATCTTTGCATGAAATATTCCCTTAGTGAAAGTGAAGTCGCTCAGTTGTGTCCGACTCTTTGCGACCCCATGGACTGTAGCCCACCAGGCTCCTCCATCCATGGGATTTTCTAGGCAAGAGTACTGGAGTGGGTTGCCATTTCCTTCTCCAGGGGATCTTCCCGACTCAGGAACCTGGGCTTCCCACATTGCGGGGAGATGCTTTACCGTCTGAGCCACCAAGGAATCCCATAATATTCCCTTGGTATCGCTAATTTTCTTGAAGAGATCTGTAGTCTTTCCCATTCTATTGTTTTCCTCTAGTTCTTTGTACTGATCACTGAGGAAGGCTTTCTTATCTCTCCTTGGTATTCTTTGGAATTCTGCATTCAAATGGGCATATCTTTCGTTTTTTCCTTTGGCTTTAGCTTCTCTTCTTTTCTCAGCGATTTGAAAAGCCTCCTCAGACTACCATTTTGCATTTCCTTTTCTTGTGGATCTTGAACATTGCCTTCTGTACTATGTTACAAACCTCTGTCCATAGTTCTTTAGACAGTCTATCAGATCTAATCCCTTGAATCTTTTTGTCACTTCCACTGTATAATCATAAGGGATTTCATTTAGATCATATCTGAATGGTCTAGTGGTTTTCCCTACTTTCTTCAATTTCAGTCTGAATTTGGCAATAAGGAGTTCATGATCTGAGCCACAGTCAGCTCCTGGCCTTGTTTTTGCTGACTGTATAGAGCTTCTCCATCTTTGGCCACAGAGAATATAATCAATCTGATTTAGGTATTAATCATCTGTGATATCCATGTGTAGAGTCTTCTCTTGTGTTGTTGCAAGAGGGTGTTTGCTATGTTTGAAATTTTGAAGCTTTATATAAATATTTGTGTTAAAGTGTTTTGCAGTTACAGTATTTTATTGCTTTCTAGTAGCATAGAAAGTACTGTGATATCCTACCAACAATATGTGTGTAAGATTGTGATATTCTTTATATCTTTCTGCTCTTAACTAATGCTCTGTTCCCATATATATTAATGTGACAAAAAGGAGACATTCCCCATCCCTAAACATATTTATGTTTGTGTTCAAAAAGAAATTCAACTAAACATGGCTTTAATTCACAGAAATATTGTCAGAGTGAGAGAAAGGGGCAAGGCTCCAGGATGCGGTTTTGAGAAACAAATCTCTAGTCTCAAAATGATTATGTGTCTAAACTTTCTCTGCAAGGCAACTCAACCAAAATTATAGGGCCAAAAACCTGGCAGTGGCAATGGATGGTTACCAGAACGTTCACTGCTAACACTGCTTCATTGATAGATAAATCATTTTATAGGACTAAATAAAATATAAATAGGAGAAGGAAAAGAAAATATGCTGGGTCAATCCTTTGAAAATGCTTTATATTATGAAATTTACTACCACCAGCATCACCATCCAAAACAAATGCTTATTACTATCTGTTTAGTATCTAGGTAAAAAACGTAAAATTAGTGGAATGATTTTGACTGACTGTCCATGCTTCAAAGAAAGTTATTACAGAAAACAATTTTGTTCAGAAACCTTTTTTTTTTTTTTGGCTGTCCTGGGTCTGCTGTGTGTAGGCTTTCTCTAGTTTCGGTGAGCGAGAGCTACTCTTTTTTGCACTGCATGGGATTCTCATTGTGGTGGCTTCTCTTATTGTAGAGCAAGGTCTCAGTAGTTGTGGCACACAGGCTTAGTTGCCCCTCAGCATGTGGAATCTTCCTGGACCAGGGATGGAACCCATGTCCCCTGCATTGGCAGGTGGATTCTTATCCACTGCTCCACCAGGGAAGTTCCAGAAAGCTTTCTAAAGCAGATTGCACTATTCACATTTATGTAAAATATTTTTCAATTTAATAACTAGGGCTTCCCTGATAGCTCAGCTGGTAAAGAATCCTCCTGCAATGCAGGAGACCTGGGTTCAATCCCTAGGTTGGGAAGATCCCTGGAGAAGGGAAAGGCTACCCACTCCAGTATTCTGGCCTGGAGAATTCCATGGACTATACAGTCCATGGGGTCACAAAGAGTCAGACACAACTGAGCAACTTTCACTTCACAGCAAATATTCAATGCAAAATTCCTTTCACACAAAAGTGTTAATTAATCCTTATTTAAATGTATGTGTGTGTGTGTTTAGTCACTCAGTCGTGCCCATCTCTTTGTGACCCCATGGACTGTAGCCCATTAGTCTCCTCTGTTCTTGGGGATTTTCCAGGCATGAGTACTGGAGGGGGTTGCTATGTCCTCCTCCAGGGAATCTTCCCAACCCAGGGATAGAATCCAGGTCTCTGCATTGCATATGAATTATTTACCAACTGAGCCACCAGGGAAGCCCAAGAATACTGGAGTGGGTAGCCTATTCCTTCTCCAGCGGATCTTCACAACCCAGGAATTGAACCAGGGTCTCCTGTATTGCAGGTGGATTCTTTACCAGCTGAGCTACCAGGGAAGTCTGCTTATTCAAATATGTAATGCGTACTGTAGATAGAATATTTACGTTGGGACAATTGATGGGATAAGTAAATTTTATTTCTGCTGCAATAATGTATATTTATAATGACATTCATCCATGGTGTTGTAAAACAAGAATGTCTAAATCACAAGTCATGTTATTAATGAGGAATGAAGTTCCATAGTTTTAATTTATTTCATTTATTTTCAATAATAAAAGCAGGCTCAAATATTCCTGATGAGAATGTGACTTTCACTTTATCTTTCAATATACCTACTTTGGTGGAGGGTAGGGGGAAAGAGTATAGTTACTCTTCTAGGCACTGTAATAGCTCAGAATATATGTTATTAATATTTACAGGCCATAAAGTCACCATTATTTATGAAAAATACTACTTCTAGCTAACACATTAACTAACACAGTGCCCCAACACAGACTTTTTGGTTTACCCTAAAATTTCCTAAATCCATGAAAGTATGCTGCATATGTGAAAGTCTTCCATTGATTTGTATCACAGCAGAATAAGGGCAAAGAATTATTTTTTTAGATCATGTAAGTGATCCATAGATATTCATCAAGTATAGAAATATATGCCCATTTAGCAATAACTTAAATTTATATGCTATTCTTCACATGAATCAGGTAAGTTGCTGGTTACTCAATAATCTAGTAAAATAAACATAAACTGCAATTTTATAAAATATTTGAGAAACCTGGATATCTCAGAGCTTATTTTAAGTATTTAGAAATATTACCTTTGATTAATATCTACCACTACTTTTTTTTTCAAGAGAGTGTTCCTGGAGAAAAATACTATATACATTATATATTATATAATAGTATTATAAACACTATTATACATAGTATAAGGTTCAAAATGGGGTTTCTAGGACAGAAATGTGACAAAAAGGAGAAATTGCCAATCTTTTGATTCCTGGGTCAGGACGATTTACTAGGAGGGCATGACAACGCATTCCAGTATTCTTGCCTAGAGAATCCCACAGACAGAGGAGCCTGGCAAGCTACGGTCGATAGGGTTGGAAACAATCAGACACAACTGAAGTGACTTAGCATGCACACAAACATATTTCAGTTTGGGCAAAACCCCATATGCATGTGTATGTATTTTATGTAAGTTTATGTGTATTCTTTAAATTTACAAATTTTTTCTTTGTCTCTAAATAATTATCATTACAAAGAGATATAAAGGCAAAATTTAAACTTTAAGTATTCAGAAAGCTATACAGAGTACTTCAACACAGTACTAAATAGTATTGCCTTCATGCCCAAAGAATAGAAATGTGATATATGATAGATTGCTCTGATAACATGATCAGCCTTATGATACCTAATAAAGCTGTCTGAAAATTATTTGTAAATTATATGATCCAATAGCTTTTCTTCTGTTTGCATCCTTACATCTTTAATGGTTAATCCCAAAGAATTCTGAGCAGCGGCAAAGCCATTAAATATATTATGTGAATCTATCAGTATCCTGCTGGTAACCAAAAGCTAAAACTCCCACTGTGATGCATAAACTCATGAACACAGTAAGCTCATTTTCATTATACCATTCCTTCATATATTTAAATGTATTTTATTTTAAGGCAGCTATGATCTAGCTAAAACACAGACTAGGTAATATTTATTGTGTGTGTGTGTGTGTGTGTGTGTGTGTGTGTGTGTGTGTGTTCAGTCATATCCAACTCTTTGTGACCCCATGGACAGTAGCCTGCCAGGCCTCTCTGTTCATGGAATTTTCCAGGCAAGAATACTGGAGTGGGTTACCGTTTCCTACTCCAGGGGATCTTCCCTACCCAGAGATCAAACTCACGTCTGTTGCATCTCCTACAATGGCAGGTGGATTCTTTACCACTATGATACCTGGGAAGCCCAATATTTATAGAATATCCCCATTATATCTGTTGGATTTTAGGATTTTTTAATGAACATAACAAAAGAAATCATAGTTATATTTAAAATACCTGGAATCAAGCTATTCTATTGAAGAAGCTTTTAGAAGCAAACAGTGGCACAGGCTAAGCTCAGCACTGGCCTTACAAGTTATTGTGTAGGCTTAATCACTCAGTTGTGTCTGACTCTTTGCGACCCCATGAACTGTAGCCCACCAGGCTCCTCTGTCCATGGAGTTCTCCAGGCAAGAATACTGGAGTGGGTTGCTATGCCCTCCTCCAGGGGATTTTCCCAAACCAGGGATTGAACCCAGGTCTCCCACATTGCAGATGGATTCTTTACCATCTGAGCCACTAGGGAAGCCCACGAGTTATTAAAGGAGGTCACTGATCCTGTGTCATAATAGAGCTTCCCCAGATAGAAACATTTATTCAAAATATATTTCCCATTCAGTCAAATGCCTCTGAAATCGCACCATGAAATGTGTGTTCTCATTGACTAGAGTGACGCTAAAGAAGATTTTTTGGATTATAAATTTGTAGCTTTGAGGTTAAACATTGATGTCTAACCAAGGAAAGGGTTATTAAAGATCAATTAAGTTGTAACAAATGACTCCAGCAGCTTGGGAAGCCAAGAGATGGTCTGGCATCAGTTTCAGAGGGATTATGATTGTAGATGGAATGATTACTCAGGGATTCCTACTCTAGGAGTGGCTTAGAAGGGACATTAAAAAAAAAAATAACAGGAACTATCATGTGCCAAGTATAGAATAAGGCAAGCTTATCTCATTTTTTCAAGATAAATAATCTTTCCCAGACTATTCCCATTGGTTGTAAGTCCAATGATAGGAAAATAGACAAATTATGTTTGTATTGCACTGTTTTGTTGCTTTCCAATAAGAGGTCAGTGAAATGGATCCAAAATAGCTCAGCTCAATATCAATTATAGACTTGCAGTGGCAAAATTATTAGCAGATTTCTATCATCTTTGAAAACAGTTTCTGATCCCTGGGCTGCACAAACCTGAGGGGCAGTGGAATCACAGCAAACAGCTTTGCTTCTGTATTGCCTTATGTACAAACAGTCTGACAATTTGCCTAACACATGTTTTTAAATATGATCTTATACATGTCAATGTATACTTTCACGGTTATTAATAATCAAGTGAAATTTTTAAAGAGTTGCTGAATTTAGAGTAACTTGGGCTTTCCTGGTGGCTCAGCTGGTAAAGAATCCACCTGCACTGTGGGAGACCTGGGTTCCATCCCTGGGTTGGGAAGATCCCCTGGAGAAGGGAACAGCTACCCACACCAGTACTCTGACCTGGAAAATTCCATGGACTATACAGTCCATGTCGCAAGGAGTCAGACACAACTGAGTGACTTTCACTTGGTCATTATGTTTTTGCAAAAAAAACCAGTATGCAAGTACTGGTTAAATGCAAGTAATGTCATGTATGAAAGTGAAAATGAAGTCGCTCAGTTGTGTCTGACTCTCTGCGACCGCATGGACTGTAGTCTACCAGGCTTCTCTGTCCATGGGATTTTCCAGGCAAGAGTACTGGAGTGGGTTACCATTTCCTTCTCCAGGGGATCTTCCTGACCCAGGGATCAAACCCAGGTCTCCTGCATTGCAGGCAGACACTTCACCCTCTGAGCCACAAGGGAAGCCCATGTCATGTATAGGATCTGGTAAACGGTTTGAGGTTAAAAGTGTCTGAAATACTTGAAAAGCATGAAATCAGTGCTCTTTAGCTGGAATATAGTCTAGGATAGAACACACTAGGATCCCATTAGTTTATGCAAGACTGAGATAAGGATCATTTAAAGTGCATGGAAGACAACTATACCTTCAAGCTCAAAATTGTAATTCTGAACTACCTTTTGCATTTCAGCAGAGGCAAAACGAATTTAATTCCTGTGATTGATACCTTTTTTTTTTTAATAAGCTCTCCTGATGATTGCAAGAAAGTACTAAGTCTAGCACTAAGACTGAAAAAGGTTGGATGTGAATGTTTACAAACTCCCAAGTGACCAATGGCTACAAAATACAGTTGAAGACTGACACTCACAGTTACAGGGAATAGGTTATTAAAATCATTGAGCTAAGATTTACTACTGAACTTGGAAATTGGAAAATAATCCCTTAAACACTGAGGTTAACAATTACCAAGAGAATAACAGAGGTATCAAAAAGAATATCAAATCAAATCAATTTGTATACCTGTTTCAGTAAATTGAATGATAAGTTTTGAAGTTTTGCTAACCACTGCAAGGATTTTAATTAGGAGTTTAGTTAGATTTATGGTATGCTATTAACAAAAAGTAAAAGAAATACTCCATTAATCACAACAAACCAACAAGAAAAAAATCCTGCCATTTTTGAAACCATGTACTGATTAGAAACAGAACATGATGCATTATCAAGACTTAAAGGTCTTTTTTTATGATTAAGTTTTTGAGATGTTTAGAGCCAGCTACAGAGATTGGTCTCTGAATGCCTAGGCACATGTATATATGATAATTTTAGTTGTTTCCCTTCAAAGGATTTTAGATGTTCTACATTGCCATCAATCCTATTATTTATTCTATAAAACACACACACACTCTTTTTTTCCCCATCCATTCCATTTCTATTCATTTCACTTTTTAGATCTGTACCTCTTCATGGCATCAATCTGATAGAGTTGTATTCTCTCCCTTCATAGTCACTCTGTTCATCAATATCTTATCACTTTCATCTGGTTGGAAGTTCCTAAGGGCAGAGACCAGCACACAGCACATAAAAGTTACTTGGAAGTTTTGAATGCAACATGAAATTGGATGGAAGGATGCATGGAAGAATGGATGGACAGATGAGATCACGACATCCTTTTTTAAGGAAAATTTTAAATACCAGAAAAAAACTGCATTGTACTTACTAGCAAGGACACCCTCAAAGTGTAAAATTCTGTGCTAATTGTCACAGGAGGCTGCATGAGTAGGATGTAACTTCAGGCTAGGCAGCTGAGATAGACTTTGTAGGAGGTGGAAAATAGAAGCAGTCAGTTGACAACATTCCACGTAGTTGGACAACATATTCTGCCTTGAAGAGGCACTAGGAGGGGCAGCTCATGACTTACAGACTAACTTCTTTTTAATTGTGGCCAAAGTATTGGAGCTTCAGCTTCTGCATCAGACCTCCCAATGAATACTCAGGGCTGATTTCCTTTAGGATCGACTAGTGTGATCTCCTTGCAATCCAAGGGACTGTCAAGAGTCTTCTCCAACATCACAGTTCAAAAGCATTGATTCTTTGGTGCTCAGCCTTCTTTACGGTCCAGCTCTCACATCCATACATAATTACTGGAAAAACCATACTTTGACTATACGGATCTTTGTTGGCAAAGTAATGTCTCTGCTTTATAATATGCTGTCTAGGTTTGTCACAGTGTTCCTTCCAAGGAGCAAGTGTCTTTTAATTTCATGGCTGCAGTTATCATCCACAGTGATTCTGGAGCCCAAGAAAATAAAATCTGTCATTGTTTCCACTTTTTCTCCATCTATTTGCCATAAAATAGATGGGACCATATGCTATGATCTTAGTTTTCTGAATGTCGATTTGAAGCCATCCTTTTCACTCTCTTCTTTTACCCTCATCAAGAGGTTCTTTGGAGAAGGCAATGGCAACCCACTCCAGTACTCTTGCCTGGAAAATCCCATGGACGGAGGAGCTTGGTAGGCTGCAGTCCATGGGGTCGCTAGGAGTAGGACACGACTGAGCAATTTCACTTTCACCTTTCACTTTCATGCACTGGAGAAGGAAATGGCAACCCACTCCAGTGTTCTTGCCTGGAGAATCCCAGGGACGGGGGAGCTTGGTGGGCTGCTGTCTCTGGGGTCGCACAGAGTCGGACGCGACTGAAGCGACTTAGCAGCAGCAGAGGTTCTTCAGTCCCTCTTAGCTTTCTGCCATTAGAGTAGTATCATCTGCATATCTGAGGTTGTTGATATTTCTCCTGGCAATCTTGTTTCCAGCTTGTGATTTAACCAGCCTGGCATTTTGCATGATGTACTCTGCATATAAGTTAAATAAGCAGGGTGACAATATACACAGCCTTGTAGGACTCCTTTCCCAATTTTGAACAAGTCCATTGTTCAATGTCCAGCTTTAACTGTTGCTTCTTTTCCTGCATACAGGTTTCTTAGGAGACAGGTATTTCTTAAGGTTAAATATAACCTTACCTTAAGAGACAGGTAAGGTGGTCTGGTATTCCCATCTCTTAAAGAATTTTCCACAGTTTGTTGTGACCCACACAGTCAAAGGCTTTAGTGTAGTGAATGAAGCAGATTTTTTTCCCCTTGCTTTACCTACATTACAGTTACCCTGCTGTTGCAAACATGCCATTCCAAGTAGATTAACTCTTGGTCAAATTCATTTTCTGCTGGTCTCCTCTATGTGATGTAGGCGCCTCCTCTTTCAAAAACTGTAAAATATCTAGAAAAGGAATGCTTAACACATTATTGACCAGGCAATTTTTGCAGAAACTAATGCCTGTGGCCAGTGATTTGTATATAAGTGTATACTGAAACATTTCCAGTCAGTAACATTTGGGTAACAAAAGATGTATGAATGATGTCTCTGGTCAATAATATGTTAAAATAATTTAATAAGTACTAGAATCCAACCCAATATGCCCAGATGCACCCATCACAAGTATCATAGTATGCATTGATAGTTTTAAAATAATATAACTACCATTTGAATGGCAAAGACTTAACATATTAATGAGACAAGCATAAGAAGGTTTATTATGTGCCCAAAAGTTTTATGACTCTATAACAAGGTTGACAAAATATGTCTGCCATATAAAACAACAGTAAATATAACAGCTTTCCATTCTCAGATTTAACATCATAGTTACATATTTTAAAATACATTTCTCATCAATATAATATTCTATACTTCTATGATAAAGACTTTTAAGTACTTTAACTCTAAAGCCAGAATGGAATACTTAATTATCATATCAATAAATGAAGTCCAAATTACATTTTATTATTTAAGATCCCTATTAACTAACATATTAAAGTATATGTGCAAAATTCTATTTACATTTTTTTTTTAATTTTGGTGACAAGATCACTTTATCTTTTTAAGTTTTTGTTATTGTGGTAAAAGTCACATAATATGAAACATACCTATTTTAACCATATTTAACTGTACAGTTCAGTTACACTCAGCACATTTACATTGTTGTGCAACTCCTCTCAGCATTATCTATCTCCTGAATTTTTCACTTTCTTAAATTGAAACCTTCTCCCCATTAAACACTAACTCCCCATCCCCACTTACCACCTTGAAAGTCCCCAGCCCCTGGCATCTATCATTGTACTTTCTGACTCCATGAATTTGACTATTCTAGGTACCTCATATCTGAGAAAGCAATGGCATCCCACTCCGGTACTCTTGCCTGGGAAATCCCATGGATGCAGGAGCCTGGTGGGCTGCAGTCCATGGGGTCACGAAGAGTCAGACACGACTGAACAAGTTAACTTTCACTTTTCACTTTCATGAATTGGAGAAGGAAATAGCAACCCACTCCAGTGTTCTTGCCTGGAGAATCCCAAGGACGGCAGAGCCTGGTGGGCTACAGTCTATGGGGTCACATAGAGTTGGACACGACTGAAGTGACTTAGCAGCAGCAGCAGCAGCAGGTACCTCATATAGTTGGAATCAAACAGTATTCGTCTGCAGCTAATGTATATTGAAGTGCATTTTTAAGGTTAACTTAATATATGTCCTACAAATAGACTATACTTTCCTTCCCCCAGCCCTGTGCTATATATAGCTTAATATCAAAAAGACAAACAACCCAAACAAAAAAATGGGCAGAAGACCTAAACAGACTTTTCTCCTAAGAGAACACAGCCAAGAGTCATATGAAAAGAAGCTGAACATCATTATTAGAGAAATGCAAATCAAACCTACAATGAAGTATCACCTCACACTGTCAGAATGGCCACCATTAAAAAAATCTACAAGCAATAAATGCTGGAGAGGGTGTGAGAAAAGGGAACCCTCTTATACTGTTGGTGGGAATGTAAATTGATACAATTACTATAGGGAACAGCATAGAGGTTTCTTACGTGTGTTTTAAACAGAAAAAAAAAATTATATAATGCATTACGTGAACTCCAGAACTCCAAAATAAATAAGATTGAGTCAAATTATTTTTAAGTCCAAGAATTCTGTTAAATCTCACTTATTATTAGGAAAAGCAGTAATTGATATTAGTTTAGAGTGGGTAACTAAACCAGGCACAATGCAAGAGTTTGTGTGCCAATATATTCATAGAGGAGACATTAGAGTGACAGCTTTGCTGTGAGTGACACTGAAGCTACTGCCCACCAGTCATCTGCAAATGTGCAGGACCACTGCTCCTTGGAGTATAACTTGGAATATAAGCCTTAGAAATATAACTAGTATGTCTTTGCAATCACGATCATGTTTTATATGGAAAAAGAGTGATATTCAGTGTCAACTACAAATGGCACTTGTCATTTACCTCTACAAGAATTAAAACCTGTGCTGCTGCAGCTGCTGAATTTCAACACCCCCTGAAAGGAGTTCAGGGAGAAGAGCAGAAATGAGGCATTCTGTGCTTGGGGAAAAACTGGCAAGACAGGTCTTCAGACAGATACTTTCAGGAGCTGATTTTATGAGCCCAATTCTTGTATCTCCCTGTATCTAGAAAAGCACTAACATCCTTCACAGTAATGACTGTTCCTCATGACCAGCAAAAGCTTCTCAAGACCAGTAGAAATCTTCAGGAAAAATATGTGCCCAATTGCATGTACTCCCCCTTCAGCAAAATCTCATATATACTGACCTTACCCCCTGCCTCATTTGAGCAGTTTCTCAAAGCTATCTGAAGAGCTGTCTCCTGGGTTGCAGTCCTCATTTTGCCCCAAATGAAACTTAACGCACAACTCTCATATTGTGCAATCAAAATAGTTAGCTTTTAATGCCAGTAAGTCCTACAAGGTAAAAGGGACACAGATAAATAGATAGTAGCATAGGATCCTGAAGAATCCTGACTATGTCAGACATTAACCCTTCAGTTACTAGGCCTTGAGTAGGTATGAAGTCTAGATGGAGTGGGTATGCAGCCCAGGTATCAGGTATGGGCAGTGAGAACAGTGGTTAGTTATCACCTAACGAAGAAGATTTTATCCAGTGGCAAATATGTATTAATTTTGTGTCAATTCAAAAGCATCCCTTAGTCTAGTTCACTTTAATCTACCAAACATTGCCTACATAATTCTTACTGTGCCTCTCTAACTGGTCCCTCATGTAGAACATAATCCATTAAAACCCCAAAGTCTTACTACGTAAGTAACAGATTTTCACAACTTAAAACAATTTTATACGTTTCTTAGTAAACTGATCATGTAACAGCAGTAAAAACATTGGTTGATAAAGTTGGTTCTCATGGTGGTAGAGGTTACCAACATTGGAGATAACTATACATGTAAGCCAAATTTAACTATTAAATAGATAGAAAATGATAGATACAGGTCTCTTATTGTTGGATTGGGAGGCTACAGAAATGCAACGGGGAAAAGTTAGAATAGCTCATGTGGTACTGGGTTAGAATTGGAGATAGCAGAAACAATTCATGTTTTAGCTTAAAATAGACATGTACAGATATAAATAGAAGTATTTATAGAGGTATGTGTGTGTAGGGGTTAGTATATACACATATATTTCCTTGCTCTGTCAGCTGAGAGCGCCCAGAAGCACTGACAGCCCAGTTGCAATAAGCCGACTTGGCACCCATTCTCTAATAAAGAAAAACATTCGCCTATAAAAGGAACCAGAATTCCCTGAAGAAATGGCTAACTCTAGGGTTGGGACAAGAAATATACCTGATGACTGTGGACCATCTTGTAGTGATAGATATTATGGAAGTTCTCAAAAATAAGCACAGATAAGGATGTGTCAAAGCAACAAAGAAGTTACAAGAAAGAACTGTCAATAGTTAAAGCTGGAACAATTTGAGCAACAAAATACAGGAGGTAGTATAAGATCATAATCCAATGTTTAAAATAAATATCCAAGAGTCTATAGTGATATAAATAAATGATCAGATAAATAAAAATAAGTAAACTGAAGAAAATAGACAAATCTCCTTTGCAGAACAATTTCAAATAATTTATGTGGATAGTCAGGCCCTTCAAAGAGGCAGCACATAAATCCTGTTCCTTAAGTGAAGCTGAGTATTGAGAGTGTTAATAGCCTCAGTAGGGAGGCCAGAGGTCCCCAAGCAGCAGGAAGAAATAAAATTGCAAGTGACAGACATTTTTTTTTTCTTTTCTGTTCTAATCCTGTGTTGTCATGGTGACACCTGGTTCTGCCTGAACGTAACTTTATCTCAAACCTTTAGCTAACCAATGCATTTTTCTCATGGAAATGTCTTCCTTAAGCTATGTTAATGAACTCTGTATTTGCTTGGAAATCTGCCTTTCTTTAATTCTTGTCAATTGTTTTATGGCAGGGATGACTCACCTTGTGCCAATGCTATCTCAAAATGCATGTTGTGGGTGAGGGGCCTGGTGCAACTCTCTCAGTTTTTAGGTGCTTTCTTTCTCTAATTCAGTTCAGTTCAGTTGCTCAGTCGTGTCAGACTCTTTGCGACCCCATGAATTGCAGCACACCAGGCCTCCCTGTCCATCACCAACTCCTGGAGTTCACTCAGACTCACATCCATTGAGTCAGTGATGTCATCCAGCCATCTCATCCTCTGTTGTCCCCTTCTCCTCCTACCCCCAATCCCTCCCAGCATCAGAGTCTTTTCCAATGAGTCAATTCTTCGCATGAGGTGGCCAGAGTACTGGAGTTTGAGCTTCAGCATCATTCCCTCCAAAGAAATCCCAGGGCTGATCTCCTTCAGAATGGACTCGTTGGATCTCCCTGCAGTCCAAGGGACTCTCAAGAGTCTTCTCCAACACCACAGTTCAAAAGCATCAATTCTTCGACGCTCAGCTTTCTTCACACTCCAACTCTCACATCCACACATGACCACTGGAAAAACCATAGCCTTGACTAGACGGACCTTTGTTGGCAAAGTAATGTCTCTGCTTTTCAATATGCTATCGAGGTTGGTCATAACTTTTCTTCCAAGGAGTAAGCGTCTTTTAATTTCATGGCGGTAATCACCATGTGCAGTGATTTTGGAGACCCCAAAAATAAAGTCTGACACTGTTTCCCCATCTATTTCCCATGAAGTGATGGGACCAGATGCCATGATCTTCGTTTTCTGAATGTTGAGCTTTAAGCAAGAGGCTTTTTAGTTCCTCTTCACTTTCTGTCATAAGGGTGGTGTCATCTGCATATTTGAGGTTATTGATATTTCTCCCAGCAATCTTGATTCCAGCTTTTAGCAGCATGCAAATAGGTATATAATTCCTTGCTAAATACTAACAAGGGGGCACTCTTTCTGTCTATGTCAGAAACTTTCTCTATCTCTTTTACACATTAATAAAACTTTATTACACAGAAAGCTCTGAGAGATCAACCCTCGTCACTGGCCCTGCATCGAATTCCTCTCCTCTGTAGGCCACAGATCCTAGCGTCATTCATAGGACATTCACAGGTAGCAGCAACCTTTCAGTATAATAACCTCATTTCAAAGAGTACAGTACAGAAAGAGATGAGAGATTAACGTCAGTGGAGAAACCTGATAAACAATAACTCAGGTTAAGTGAGAGTAAGACCTACTGATAGCAAGTTCCCTTGATACGACAGGATGATAATGGTATTTTATCTCAGTGGTCTTCTACCCCAAAATCTATAACTCAAGTCCAGTCATGAGAAACACAGTACACAAAACCAAACTGAGGAACACCGTACAAAATACCTGACAAGTACTCCTCAACACTATCAAAGTCATCTCAAATCTAAAATAAGTCAAGACTGAGAAACTGTCATAATCAAGCGGAGTCAAAAGAGACATGATAACTAAAATATAATCTGGGATCCTAGTGAGGATCTTCAAGGAGTAAAACAACACTAGGGAAAATCTGAGGGAATCTGGAAAATGTATAAACTTTAGTCAGCAATAATATATCCATATAGGTTTATTAGTTGTGACAAATGTGCCACACTAATGTCAGATGCATCACTGAATCAATGGACATGAGTTTTAGCAAGCTCCGGGAGATAGTGAAGGACAGGGAAGCGTGGAGTGCTGCAGTCCATGGGGTAGTAAAGAGTCAGACATGACTGAGCAACTGAACACAACAAACATAGGGGAAACTGGATGTGAGTGGTATGCAAACTCTCCTCAACACTGTATTTCCAAAACTTTCCCATACATCTAAAGCTGTTACAAAATTTTATTAAGATAAAGTTAGAAAGAGGCAAAATGTTGGACTAGATAATAACACTTGATCTCAGATCTAGCTTTTTTCATCTAAGAGTTGGTTGAAAGAATAAAAGGTAAATAGCCTAGTAATGTTTCTATTCTCTCTGTAATTTGCAGACTATATATAGCACAATGTGGAGTTATTTGAAGGGCAATGTTAATAATGCTTTTGTACTTATACATATAGACAGAATTATGAGTAGGAGAAACAAAATCTACTCTAATGTCATAAACATATGTATTGAGCCTAAAGAATCCCACGGCAACATCATTTCTAGTACTAATGTCATTTCCTGATAAAATGTTTAGTCGAATCCCTCCTGATGGCATTGCCCCTTATTCGGTCTTTATAGGTCCCCATGTTTCACTAACTTTATTGAGAGCCTGAATCATCCAGTGATATTTTTAAAATACAGATACTGTTGATTCCTTAGATCTAGATTAGGATCTGAAATTCCATCTTGCAAACATGCTTAAAGTCTATCCTCAAACTAGCAGCCTCAGCAGACAAATTTACAGGTCCCACCAAAGACTTGCTACACCAGGAACGCAGGACATGGGACTCAGAATCTGTTTTAACAAGCCCTGGCAATCCACTCCAGTATTCTTGCCTAGAGAATTCCATGGACAGAGGAACCTGGTGGGCAATAGTCCATGGGGTCTCAAAGACTAAGTGACTACACTTTCACTTTCTTTCTTTCCAGTAAGTCATATGCATGATAAAGTTTGAGAACCAGTGTTCTAGAGCAAGGATTCTCAACTTTGGTTTGCCATTATAATCATTTGGGAAGCATTTAAAACTTCAGTGCTTTTGGTCACCCTTCAGATAATTAGTATCAGCATTTTGGGGTCACAAGAAGACGTGTAGTTTTAAAATTCCCCAGGTGATTCCAATGCCCAGCCAAAGTTGAAACCCCCTTCTCTAGAATGGGAAAACAGTTATTATATGAAAAAAAACCAGCCCATATATATGTTTTATGTTATCTAGTCCAATAATTTAGAATTCTATCATTTACATTTTATTTTCCAATAACCTGCCTTAGTTCTCTTAAAAACCAGCTTAATTTTTTCTTTTGGTCTAAATTTATTCACTTTAAACCTGAGTACTAAAATGTAGGGATTATATAATCTGCTTTCAATAGAATGAATATATCTTACAAGTTTGTGGGATGAAGAAAATAACTCGTGGTAAACCTTCAGGTTCTCTCCTCCCCTCTGCTGATTATGAACCCTTGATTGTGTTGGTACTGGGTGGCCCACCCAGTATTTTAACAGAGATCATGTGCTTGTGCTCAGTCATGTCTGACTCTTTGCAACCCCATGGACTGTACAGCCCACCAGGCTCCTCTTACTGGAGTGGGTGCCATTTCCGACTCCAGGGGATCTTCCTAACCCAGGGATCAAACCTGCATCTCTTGCATCTCTTGCACTGCAGGTGGATTCTTTACTGCTGAGCTTACCTGGGAAGCTCCACCATTTTTAACACAGAGGCACTCTGAAGTCAGGTTACTTTCATGGTACCTGAACTAAGCGGTTGAAATCAACTCTTGACTTTTCAAAAGTAAACACCCTAGGTATAGGGTCAATTATCAGAAAAGATTAGGCTTCTTTGGCATTTTTAGAATTCTGGTAAAAATAATCACCCAGAGATATTACTTGAGTCCCTTGAGAGGTCTAGGCAAAGTGCCAGGCAGGCAGTAAACTTATCATAACATAGGAGGAGGCAGAAAGACTTCATTCTGATTATCATAAGCTCCTTCAGGATGTAATCTTTCCCTTCCTTATCTACTGTGGAAACTACAGTGTGAAATTGGAGATTTCAACATTCTGGCATCTCTTAAGCCATGTGATCTCAGTGCATTCCCAAATCAGACACGTTTTTCAATGTAAAAATAAACATTAAATGTAAAACACAATGTAAATGATTTGGAGGGTATCTAAGGCACTCCTCACTTCCCATGAATTGCATTTCTGCCTCTGCCCCTTCTTCCCTTCCTACCCAAACTCTGTCTCTATGATAGTATCTCTTATAACCCAAGGTAGACCCAACAAAACTATTCATAGTAAAGGGCCATATCTCTATAGTAGCCATTGAGATCATTTTGGAAAGCTGAAATATTCAATTCTATTACTAATGACAGTATTAAAACTTTGACTCAGTTATTATAATTAGCCAGGGACTGTTAATAACACTTGGAATGAAATTCTCATTAAATTACACAATAACCAACTGCTCAAATATATCTTCAGAATGCCTTATCTGCCTGCCACACAGAACTATCCCTTACTCCTTGAACTCATTTATTTTCCTTTTTAGATTGTGATATATTATTCATTTATTTGCTGTTTTCTGTGTTATCAGCACTGGAACAGAAGCTCTATGAGGGTAGGGGCTTCTTTATCTTGTTTATTACCCTGATTTCAGTGCCAACAAAAACAGCCACATCTATAGCAGTCAAGAATTAAAAATAGAAGATGAAAGAAGAGTATGAAACTAGACCAAGAGAAACTGAAATTGAATAGGGAGTTACAAGGCTGCACAGACTCTACATGTTCACTTTGAGCCACAGAAATTCAAGCCAAGAAAAAGAAATTTAAAAATCAAATGAATAAAGTGTATATTTAAAAGATGGATAGCTAATTCAAATAGGCTCAATCAACAGCGTGAGAATACAGTAAACATTTTTGTCAAGAACATGAAGATCTACCCCTAGACATAAAGATCCAAGACTCAATAACATCTTATGAGGCAAGAAAAATCAGATTTTTCATAAGCAACTGGTTGAAACTTCAGACACTCAAATTCTTAAGCACCCTCCCTCCCCCCCCCAAAAAAAAAGAACCCATAAAGATACTCATCAGCACTAAAAGATGACCCTGTGGAAATACTCAGAGATAAAAGCATGTGTGGCTTACAAAAGCAGAAGACTTCCTGAAAGCTTAATGATAAAGAGAGAAAGATGCAAGTGGCCATGTGAAAGAGTGACTTCACGGAACAGGAAATCTTTAAATCCAAGATGCTCAGGAAAGAGATGGAAGCTCAGCTTGAGGATACTTTTGCCAAAGCTTCAAAGAAACACAGGTGTCATGAAAAGCAGACAGAACTTTTCTAATCGAATAGAAAGTGAGCTTGAGGTCTCCGTAACAAACAAAGACGGTTAAGTTACAGGTTCCACTTTGGAATACCAGCAACAGATTTCTAAAATAAAATATGAACTTGAGAAGAAAGTCTTGTCTTACGAAAAGGGATGTGTTGGACATGAAACATCCCATGTTTTAGAAGCCACAAAAACAAAATGCAAAAAACAAGGTGTGTGATTCAGAGAGCTATCAGCTTATCCTATAGAAAGAAACAAACAAACTACAGTTAAAAGAGAAATAATGAAAGTCAGAACAAGAATTTATTTCCTCCTCCAATGAAATGGAGGAGGCAGAAGACACAGTAAAAGATGTATTTTTGAAAAAGAAAGTGTAATGAGGTGCAAAGAAAATAATAAATTAACTAGTGAAACTTAAAGGCTTTGACCCATTGTGGATAACTTAACAGAGCTTCCCTGGTGGTTCAGTGGTAAAGAATCCACCTGCCGATGCAGGAGATGCAGGTTTGACACCTAGGTTGGGAAGATCCCCTGGGGAAGAAAATGGCAACACATTCCAGTATTCTTGTTTGGAAAATCCCATGGACAGAGAAGCCTTCAAAGATTCAGACATGACTGAGCACACACATGCGTGGATAACCTAACAGCTCAAAATACACAATATTAAGTTGAGGTTAAGGATTTGGTAGCTAAGTGTAGGCTGCCTGCTGGGAAGCTTAGATTGCAGAAACCATGAATTGGATCAACAATGAAAAAGATGTCCAGGAGTATTTTGAAGCTGTTATCTCTAAAATGACCAAAGAGTTTGAAACTGAAAAGGTCTCATTTGGGTTGAATCAACTTTGGAAAGGTCATCGTAGTGAGAAGCTAAGCATACCTGCAGGGCTTTCAGTCTGCTTTTAAGGTGAGCAACCAGACCAGGCAACTTGTTCAAAACTGACTGACAAAAGTCAAAATACAAACTTCTTTTTTGGAAGTAAGCTAAAGGAGTCTGCAGCAATGAAAGGAGAATGGAAATTCTGAAAACAGTAACAGATACTCAGAATTCTAGGGTTTTGTGCTTCTGTTTGGAAGTATTTCAACTCTGCACCTCCTGCACATGATCTGAAACTTAGAACTAGCTGAGCTAGTAAGAAACACCAACTGCAAACCCAGAACTGTCCCCATCAACTTTCACGTCCATAAGCCCAGAACAGCAAGATGTGTCTCAGCTGCAGCAAAGGCCAGCCACTGTGCCATTATCACCACACAGACCCTCTTATTGGCTGAAGCAAAGCCAAAAGTTCATTGATTTAGCATACAGTTTTGTTTCCAGTCTTACTCAATGTAGCCATTGCACCCCACTTATAGTTGGACTAATTTAACAAGCCTATGACCTGGAGGTGTGCTCATTCACATGCCATGTATCCTGCAAAGACAGTGTTCCCAAGGTCTGTACAACCTCTACGCAGTTCCAGAGGCTTCTTGAAGTGGATGGGCAGAAAGGTCTAGGAACATCCTACAAAATTTACTTTAGGGTGCAAAAATACACCAGTGTGGAGAAAGGATGACAGGTTTGAAAGAAGTGTTAGTTGCTCAGTCGTGTCCAACTCTTTGCGACTCTATGGATGGTAGCTTCCCAGGCTCCTCTTTCCATGGAATTATCCAAGCAAGAATACTGGAGTGGATAAGCCATTTCCTACTCCAGGGGATCTTCTCAATCCAGGGATTGAACCCATGTCTCCTGCACTGCAGGCAGGTTCTTTACCGTCTGAGCCACTAAGGATGGCTGTATATATCTGTATACTCTTTTTGTATGATTTGCCTAAAGGAAAATCTACCCAGCCTGGAGTTATTTGGAGTCAATCTTGTATCTTAGAGATGAGGATTTTTTGATGAGCTTTATCCTAGCTTTGGGGCTTCCCTGGTAGCTCCGAGGTTAAAGCGTCTGCCTCCGATGTGGGAGACCTGGGTTCGATCCCTGGGTTGGGAAGATCCCCTGGAGAAGGAAATGGTAACCCACTCCAGTATTCTTGCCTGGAGAATCCCATGGACGGAGAAGCCTGGTAGTCTACAGTCCACGGGGTCGCAAAGAGTTGGACACGACCGGGCGACGTCAATATACTATACTATACTATCCTAGCTTTAGCTATTATATGTCATCTGAGCTGAAATATCCCTTGCAAATTCAGGGTGACAGCTTCTCTCTTAGATATAACTTGAAGACTAGTTCTTTACTAATTCTAACAGAAAATGAGAAAGAAATGAGGAAACTGAGTAGGTTTCTGCTGCTGCTGCTGCTGCTAAGTCACTTCAGTCGTGTCCGACTCTGTGCGACCCCATAGACAGAAGCCCACCAGGCTCCCCCATCCCTGGGATTCTCCAGTCAAGAACACTGGAGTGGGTTGCCATTTCCTTCTCCAATTCATGAACGTGAAAGTGAAGTCACTCAGTCGTGTCCGACCCTCAGCGATCCCATGGACTGCAGCCTTCCAGGCTCCTCCATCCATGGGATTTTCCAGGCAAGAGTACTGGAGTGGGGTGCCACTGCCTTCTCTGGAGTAGGTTTCTAGATGGACTGTAATCTATCCAATAGAAAAACAGAGTGAATAATCAAGTTGTACATATTCTACTAGAAGCTTACAATAGGATACTGCCTCTTATTAAAGCAGTTCTGACACCTGTTATGGAAGATCATCTAAGACTGCAGCTGGTTTAAAGGAAGATGTGTACATAACAGAGATTACTTGTGATATGATCATTCAAGCTACAGTTTGGAAGAAAGTATATAATACTGAACTTACTCTTCCACAAAAGGGAATTATAGCTCTTTTCTGTTACTGGAATAGCTGTGTTGCTGGGGCCATGCTCTGCTGTATCCATACTCTTCCTGAGGCAGTGAATGGAAGGGAGATTTCACATCAAGTTTCCAGAAATAAAGGGAATCTGCTCATCCTAAGTTCAACTCACACGGAGAGTTCTTTGACCTGTCTTGTTTGTAACAGTGAAATGCCTGATCTTTTGCTATGAAATCCATAGAACTAAACCTTCTCACAGACAGTTCAATGAAACTGTGGCTCCAGGAAGTATGTGGTGCATGACAATGTTCAAAGAAAAGCTCTGTGTTGGCTACCCTTCTGGGTTCTCTCTGTTGACCATCCATGCAGATGAGCAATCTCTAAGCCTGGTAAATTCCAGAAGGCCTTCAGTTAGTTACAGCCCCTCACTGTAATCTTTTGATGCTATTTATTCTGTGGAGCTCTATGATGAGAAATACCAGCTTTGTTTCAGTCAGACAGGATTGCACATAAGACTCACATCAAAGGTCATGCATGCAGGAGCTAATATGTCCCTCAAATAACTGGCCTGAGAAGGATAAAACCACTAAACTCTTAACAGACTGTCAAACCTCCTCAAATGTGAGCATCCATGCTTATTCTAAGAACAAGTTCACTGGAGAAGTTCTAAGGGCGTCAGACACTTGCAAAGTTTCCAGAGTGAGAGACTACAATGTGGGTGAGCAATGCCTAGAGACCCAGAATGAGCTCCAAAACCATATCAACCTAACCAGTTTCAACTATGTGACTCACATGGGGCCTGGGTAAGGAATGCAAGTCCTCATGGCTCTCATGCCAACTGTTTTGCTTCCCTCACTGGAGGAAAGGCTAGATTTTGCTCCAGCCAATCTTTCTCAGTAGGCTTAGTCCAGAAAAAGGTGTACGATTCAAGGCTCTCATTGAATGGATCAGAGACAAAGAGCCAGCTTCCACTAGAAGATGTGGAGCAACTGACCTGTGAAACTGGAACCTCCTTGTTCTATGGTTCCTCATGGTCAGGTCAGTGCCAAAGTTGAGACTGAACCTTTACTGTTGTTTAAGGAAATGTAGAACTAATTTGTAAATATGAACAGGAAGAAAACATTTATTATTATAATAATCATTTTTAGGTCACAGCATTCCACAGTGGAAGATAAGATCCACTCTTCTGCACAGATATGAAGGAACACTGTCATGTTTGCCTGTGAAAGGCCACCTTGCTGTACATCTTCTATTCAGCACAAACTGAGTGGCCTATTAGGCCAACTCTGGTGCCAACTGTGTTCAACTCTGCCTCTAGATGACTGCATGTCTCATTTGGAATGAGACATGTGGACTCTCTGTATGCCTCAGACAATAGACTTTTTTCCTATTTTCTGAAGCTGTTTTCCTGAAGTCTTAGAATAAGAAGGTGTTTTTTGTTCTCATCCACACTAGAATTTTGAAGACAGAGCGAAATACAGATTGGTTTGTGGTCTTTTTATTCACTTAGCTATTGCATATTAAGCTCTAGAAGTCTTTCTAATAACTCTTTCATTATGGGTAGAGGACCACCAACAGTAGGCTTCATAGTCATCCCTACCTCCTAACCCACTATTCTGGGTCCCTTGCATGTGTCTGTCCATCCTTCATCACCATCAGGAAGTTTCACTACTACTTGGTATTGGAAAGTCTGGCTGTATTCTGTTTCTCAGTCACTCAAATAGCTTCTGATTTCTTTCATAAAAATTAGCCAATGAGTATCCCAGGGTTCCTAGAAGACTCCTGAGGCTAGGGGGTGGCCAGAGCCCAAGAGAGCCATAGAGCAGATGATGGGACATTTCACTGCCCACACGGCTGTGAGTGAAGATGCCATGATTGGTAACCCAATACTGATCATGTAAAATTATCCAACATACTCGTCTATATTGCCCCACAGCCCTCCCTCAGCAGTGATATTTTCTATACATACATTAATATCACCCCTCCATGTATTATATGTTTAGTAATTTTTTTTACTATATTTCATTAAAAACTGGTAATTTACTGTGGCCAGGAGACACAGCTTGTTATCTATGGCCTCAGGTGGATCCTTGAGCAAGTAGGAGGACAGTGGAGTGTTACTTTCTTAAATTTGGTTTCCTTGGGATTTTCCCTTTTCTCCAAATGGTTGACATATTTCTGGCAACACTGTAGAGAATGAGCACTTAAATACCTTGACTGGGCACTGACTGATGTGGGCACCAGCAATTCTGTGCCAGAGAGTGCTCCACATCTGGCACCTGCCTGTCCCATCCTGCTCTACTTGATCTTCAGTCAGTTTGGAATGTGTTTAGGATTACAGTGTTTATTTTTTAAATATTAATTGTGTTTCTTCAATCATTATATCATTAAAGAAGTTTTGAACAATTTAATCACTTTTATTTTGTTGTATAGTTGCTAGGTTGTGCCCAACTCTTTTGAGATCCCATGGACTGTAGCCCAACAGGCTCCTCTGTCTATAGGATTTCCTAGGCAAGAATACTAGAGCGGGCTGCCATTTCCTGCTCTAGGGGATCTTCCCGACCCAGGGACCAAATCCACATCTCCTGCATTGGCAGGGCTGGTTGTTTACCATTGAGCCACCAGGGAAGCCCACATAGATAGACAGATAGATAGATAGAGCCCGTCCAGGCTGGATAAGTTACAAGCTGGAATCAAGATAGGCAGGAGAAACATCAACAACCTCAGATATGCAGATGAGACCACTCTTACAGCAAAAAGCAAAGAGGAACTAAAGAGCCTCTTGATGAGTGTGAAGGAGGAAAGTGAAATAGCTGGCTTAAAATTAAATATTAAAAAAACTAAGTTCATGGCATCCAGCCCCATTACTTCATGGCAAATAGAGGATGAAAAGGTGAAAGTAGCGACAGTTTCTCTTCTTGGGCTCTAAAATCACTGCAGATGGTGACTGAAGTCATGAAATCAGAAGACCCAATGCTTGGTTATTTTTCTCACCATTTCTCCTATTTTCCTCCCTCTTTGTTCACTCCACTGATGCCACACTGGCCTCCTTATAACATTCTCTTTGATAATCTCACAACTGTTCCCTCTTTCTAGAAGATTCTATCATCAGATAACTCCCTCCTTTTTTTCATATACCTCATTCTCATCCTCTTAAAGGATCTCTCTTTACCACTCTACATCATATTGCCAACTATACTCACTCCCTCACTCACTCTCCATTACCTTACCCTGCTCCTTTTTTTTCCACCTGGCCTGTATCACTTACCACATACAAGAAAATTTATCTTTTATTATGCATACTGTTTATTGTCTGTATCCCCCTTATTAACGACTCTAAGCTCTACAGGGCACAGATTTTTGTTTTGATCTCTGATGTAATCTGAGTGCTAATAACACAGTCTGGCACACAGTAGAGAATATTTGCTGAATGAATAAATCACTCAAATGTTCACAACTTCTGTAACCACTCTCAGATCAAGAGCTCATCTCTCTATGGTCTTTATCAGATAACTATTCTTTAAGATAAATCTGCAAATTTTAGTACCAGAATTGAGCACTTAAATTCAGTCTATAATTTAGGTTAATGTGATGTCACATGTTGCTTTTTTATAATGTAAAGTATCATTCAATAACTGGCATTCAGGTAGTAGAACCTCTCCTCAATTATATTACAAACCCCTTGTTTAAAAGATAATCTGTTTTCTTTGAAGTTTACCTCCTTGATATTTAGTCAATGTGGCTTGAATTTCCAAAATATGAGGGATGTAGATTTTCTGATATGTCCTAGAAGGCTCACCTCTATCATGCATAAAATAAACTTAGGCTTCCTCAACTTTGAGATCTTCAAAAGAATTTTTGTTGTTCAGTCACTAAGTCATGTCTGACTCTTTGCAACCCCATGGATTGCAGCACACTAGGCATCCCTGTCCTTCACCATCTCCTGAAATTTGCTCAAACTTATGTCCACTGAGTCAGTGGTGCCATCCAACCATCTCATCCTCTGTCACCCTCTTCTCCTCCTGCTCTCATCTTTCCCAGCACCAGGCTCTTTTCCAGTGAGTAGGCTCATTGAAAACAGAGAGATAAAGGATCACAAATAAATACAGTAAAATCAGAATGGAATTATCTTCTACATCCCCCACAAAAAGAATTCTATATTCAGGCTTCATATATAGGGAAGAGATCCACCAAGAGACTGAGCTGATTCTTAAGCCAACATTTTATTTAATTACTGGAAGGTAACGCAAACACATTTCACAGAACTAATGGGAGTCACCCTTATCAAGAGGTGTGTAATGTTCCCTGCTCTAATGTTTTCAGTGTGGAGGAATCCAATGACCTGGAAGGAAACTGTTTTACTGATGAATTGCATTGATAAGGTGCTTTCTTTCCTAAGTTTAAACTTGTGCTCCTTAA
The DNA here is from genome assembly GCF_001704415.2 of Capra hircus. Classification (NCBI taxonomy): domain Eukaryota; kingdom Metazoa; phylum Chordata; class Mammalia; order Artiodactyla; family Bovidae; genus Capra; species Capra hircus. The sequence continues at coordinate 34,032,286 of NW_017189516.1, read as the reverse complement.
CATCTACCTAACAGATATATTCTTATTAGCAGTATAGAGTGAGACCTCTCTTTCACTAATGGCAATTTTATAAATATATAAAAGCAACTAATTCCCACCCTTTCACAGCTGTCCAAAATTCTTCATATCTGGATCAGACATTTTTACTTCCATTCACCATTACTCACATAATTACTCACATAATGCCCCCATACTTCTTTAGATATAATCTATTTCAATAAAGTTCTATCTAAAATGGGGCACTGTAGATAAATTCAGCCCAAAGAATGTGAGTCAACTAGGTTAAAAAAGTCATTTTTTATTCAGGCATATGTTCAATTCAGTTAAAAAATGACAGAGCAGATATCATGCACAAAACATTGTGAGAGAGACAAAATGTACATAAAAAAAGCTCTTTAGATTTCTAGGAATTCATAACCTGGTGGGCAGTACAGGTAAGTGTAAAAGTAAATCAATATAAAACATAATTTGAGCAATGCAATAACAAAGTAATTAATACAGTAAGTATACTTCCCTCATAGCTCAGTTGGTAAAGAATCCGCCTGGAATGCAGGAGACCCTGGGTTGATTCCTGGGTCGAGAAGATCTGCTAGAGAAGGGATAGGCTACCCACTCCAGTATTCTTGGGCTTCCCTTATGACTCAGCTGGTAAAGAATCCACCTGCAATGTGGGAGACCTGGGTTCGATCCCTGGGTTAGGAAGATCCCCTGGAGAAGGGAAAGGCTACTCACTCCAGTGTTCTGGCCTGGAGAATTCCATGGACTGTATAGTCCATGGGGTTGCAAAGAGTCAGACACGACTGAGCGACTTTCACTTCACTTCAGTTCATACTGGGTTCCAGGGAGAGGGTCAAAGAGAGAGGGAGAAAATTCACAGTGTAAGTACATTCATCACAGAAAGTTGGTCCTTGTACAAAATCATCTCCTTCAACCATTTTCTAGTTCAATAAAATCTCTTGAAAAGAGATAAGAATGAAGAAAATTAATTTAAAAGGAGAGTGAGAGAGCACTCTTAAGATAGGCTTAAAGTTTTAAACAGCCACTCATGAACATTTTTACTACAAAAGTTCGCTAAAAATTGAACATAAACCTTCCCAAATGCACTGTTCTATGACAGAAGTAGTCTTTTAGATATGAGCTGAAGAGAGCCATCAGCTTCTCAGTAGCACAGAATGGATGAATCAATTAAGTGGGCCTCAGAACCCGAGGCCTTGACATTTTGGGACATTCTTAAAAAGCCATCATTAATGGTTGAGAAGCTTTTTTTCCTCCCCTGTATTTATTCTAGAATTCTCACAAGTGCAAAAGAAACTATCCCTACAATGCCAAAGGTTTTGTTGTAACTTATGTAAATTAAAGCTAACATTAAATTAGCAGGATTTTTAGAATTACTATTTATTTTATCAGTAAACAAAGATTTATTGACTATCTTTGGCACAGTGTACATTTTTCTCAGTGCTGGTAATATGAGAGTTGACTAAACACATTATCTTCTCACCAATTCCCCTGCTGCAGATAAAAAGTAAATATATAAATATACTTCTCTCAGATGGTAAATGCTTACAGAGAAAACAGAGAAGTTTAGGGTTTGGAGGGTGGCTGGTAGAAGTAGGGTTGCTTTTTTAAAAAAAATGTAAGTTGGTACTGAAATTGAAACTGGGATTTATAAACTCCCAAAAACACAAATTTCAGGACCAGATGGCTTCACAGGCAAATTCTATCAGACCCATAGAGAAGACTTAACACCTATTCTTCTGAAACTATTCCAAAAAATTGCAGAGGAAAGAACATTCCTGAATTCATTCTATGAGGCCACCATCACCATGATATCAAAACTAGACAAAGATACCACAAAAAAAAGAAAGAAAGAAAATTACAGGCCAGTATCACTGATGAACATAGACACAAAATTCCTCAACAAAATACTAGCAAGCCAAATCCAATAATACTTCAAAAGGATCACATACCATGATCAAGTGGGATTTATCCCAGGGATGCAAGGATTCTTCAATTGCCACAAGTCAATCAATGTGATATATCACATTAACAAACTGAAGAATAAAAACCAAATGATAATCTCAACAGGTGCAGAAAAAGCTTTTGACAAAATCCAACACCCATTTATGATAACAACTCTTCAAACTCTCCAGAAAGTGGGCATAGAGGGCATCTACCTTAACAAAATGAAGGCTGTATATGGCAAACCTGCAGCCAACATTGTGCTCAATGGTGAAAAGCTGAAAACATTTCCCCTAAGATCAGGAATAAGACAAGGATTCTTATCACTTTTATTCAATATAGTTTTGGAAGTCCTAGCTATAGCAATCAGAGAAGAAAAAGAAATAAAAGGAACCCAAATTATAAAAGAAGAACTAAAATAGTCACTGTTCGCAGACAACATACTATACATAGAAAATCTCTAAAGATGCTACCAGAAAAGTGCTAGAGTTCATCAACAAATTCAGTAAAGTTGCAGGATACAAAATTAATACACAGAACTCTCTTTCATTTCAAGACACTAACAATGAAAGATAAGAAAGAAAGATTAAATAAACAATCTCATTTATCATTGCATCAAAAAGAATAAAATACCTAGGAATAAACCCACCTAAGTAGGCAAAAGACCTGTACTCCAAAAACTGCAAGACACTGATGAAACAAAGTGAAGACAATACAAACAGATGGAAAGATAGACAACATTCTTGGATTAGAAGAATCAGTATTGTTAAAATGATCACACTGCCCAAGGAAATCTACAGATTCAATGGAATTCCTACTAAATTACCAATGGCATTTTTCACAGAACTGGAGCAAAAAATTTTTAAATTTGTATGGAGACACAGAAGACCCTGAAGAACAAAAGCAATACTGAGAAAGAAAAACAGAGCTAGAGGAATCAGGTTCCCTGACTTCAGACTATACTACAAAGCTACAGTCATCAAAACAGCACGGTGTTGGCATAAAACCAGAAATATAGATCAATGGAACAGCCTAGAAAGTCCAGAAATAAACCCACACACTATCATCAGTTAATCTATGATACATATAGACAGAACCCTAAGACATAAATTGCAGCAATATCTTTTTTAGTCCACCTCCTACAGTAATGAAAATAAATGCAAAAATAAACAAATGAGACCTAGTTAAACCTAAGAGCTTTTGCACACCAAAGGAAACCATAAGCAAAATGAAAAGACAACCCACAGGATGGGAGAAAATATTTGCAGATGATGTGACCGACAAGGGATTAATCTTCAAAATATACTAACAGCTCATGTAGCTCAATTCCAAAAACAAATAATCCAATCAAAAAATGGGCTGAAGAGGATGTCCCTGATGGTTCAGTGGTTAAAAATCTGCCTGCCAATGCAGGGGACACAGGTTCAATCCTTGGTCCAGGAAGGTTCCACATGCTTTGGGGCAACTAAGCCCGTGTACCACAACTACTGAGCCCATGCACCATAATTACTGAAGCTCATACACCCTAGAGTCCATGCTCTTCAACAAGAGAAACCATAGCAATGAGAAGCCCACACACCACAACTAGAGTAGTCCCTGCTTACTACAACTAAAGAAAGCCCATGTGCAGTGATGAAGACCCAGCATAGCCAAAGATGAATAAATTAACTTTAAAAAAAACGAGAGAAGATCTAAATAGACATTTCTCCCAAAAAGACATACAGATGACCAAGAGGCACATGAAAAGATGCCCAACATCAATAGTTATTAAAGAAATGCAAATGAAAACTCCATGAGGTATCACCTCACATCTGTCAGAGTAGTTATCATCAAAAAGTCTACAAACAATGAATGCTAGAGAGGATGTGGAGAAAAGGGAACCCTCTTACACTGTTGATGGGAATGTAAACTTGTAAAACCACTATGGAGAACAGTATGGAAGTTCCTTATAAAACTGAAAAGTAGGACTACCATCATTCAGAAATTCCACTCCTAGGGAGGCATATATCCAGAGAAAATCATAATAAAAAAAAAATACACAGACCCCAATGTTCACTGAAGCACTATTTAAAATAGCTGAGACATGGAAGCAACCTAAAGGTCCATTGACAGAGGAATGGATAAAGAAGATGTGCCATGTATACACAATGGCTGCTGCTGCTGCTGCTGCTAAGTCACTTCAGTCGTGTCCAACTCTATGTGACCCCACAGACGGCAGCCCACCAGGCTCCTCTGTCCCTGGGATTCTCTAGGCAAGAACACTGGAGTGGGCTGCCATTTCCTTCTCCAATGCATGAAAGTGCAAAGTGAAAGTGAAGTCGCTCAGTCGTGTCCGACTCTTCGTGACCCCATGGACTGCAGCCCACCAGTCTCCTTCATCCATGGGATTCTCCAGACAAGAATACTGGAGTGGGGTGCCATCACCTTCTCCAACACAATGGAGTATTACTCAAACATAAAAAAGAATTAAATAATGTCATTTGCAGCAACATAGATGAACTAGGAGATTATCATACTAAGTAAGTCAGAAGGACATAAACCATATGATATCACTTATATGCAGAATCTAAAAAGATGATACAAATGAACTTATTTAGAAAATAGAGAGATTCACAGAATTTGAAAATAAACTTATGGTTACCAAAGGGGAAAAGTGGGGAAGGGGGGATAAATTAGGAGATTGGGATTGACAAATACACACTACTATACATAAAACAGATAACTAACAAGGACCTACGGTATAGCACAGGGAACTCTACTCAATACTCTGTAATAACCTATGCAGGAAAAGAATCTGAAATAGAATGGATACATGTACAACTTAAACTAACATAACATTGTAAACCAATTATACTCCAATAAGTCAGTAAAGCAGAACCTCAGGGTAGCATTCCAGCAGACCTCAAGTAATTGAGGGACATAGCCTCTCATATCCAGGGACAAGGAGCAAAGAACAGACACACACAGACCACAGGGAGCAGGCCTTCCTTGGGCACATGAAGAACATCAGGGAGGCCTGTGCACAGGGAGGGATGGGAGTAAATGGGCTCCAGTGCAGACGCTAAGGTCAGGGAAGGGGATGAGATTGACTAGGAGGGTCATAAAGACTATCTAAGGATGCTGGTTTTCATTCTGACACAAGTTGGAAAATTCAGGGAAGAAAAGAAGCAAAGCGCAGAGGTTTACATTTCAGAAGAATTGCTTTGGTGGCTCTGTGGAGATTCAACTGTACCTTATTTCAGTTATGAGACAGAGATCAAGCTATAATAATAGAATCTACAATAACAGTAATAACAACAAAGTCATACATCTAGAGAGTACTTAATACATGCCAGGTACTATGCTAAACATTTTACATAATTATCTCACTTAGTTTTCATTAATGATAATTAATTCCTTACTACAAATATATAAATCAAGGTTGGAGGAGTTTTAAGTTATCAGCTCACAGTCACACAGCTGAACAGTGTTAGAGTCTGGATTCTCAGCCTGGTAATCTGACCCCAGAATTTATCCTCTCTGGACGAACAACGGAATATCCTAGGCAACTTTTAGAACATGTCCCCGCTCACCCCTTTCCAGAGATTATACTGAATTTTTCTGGTGGGTAATTGAACTGATATTAGTTCTCTAGGGCACCCTAATACACAGCCAGAATTGAGAACTACTGTGAAATATGAACCATACTCTATCATACTATAATGTCTAATTCCCAGCTGGCTCAGAAGGTAAAGAATCTGCCTGCAAGGCAGGAGACCTGGGTTAGATCCCTAGGTTGGGAAGATGCCCTGGAGAAGGGTATGGCAATCCACTCCAGTATTCTTGCCTGGAGAATCCCCTGGACAGAGACTGGTGGGCTACAGTCCATGAGATCACAAACAGTCAAACATGACTGAGCAACCTAGTAAAACAATTTGTTTCAACCATATTAATCAGTGAGGTTAAAAACAAAAGAGCTTTCTGGAGAAAAAAGCCTTCACTGTAAACTCAAAAATTTCTATCAGAAATATTGGTATTGATGAAGTGGTAACAGCTGTGTACACATTTTTGATGAGTGAGTAATTTAAGTGCATCATTTATTCTTCAGCCCATCAGGACCTGGGTCAACCTCAGAAGGGCAATGACCACTTGGATACTATCGCTCTCCACAGTGCCTATCATTAACCTTTGCTCATACTTCATATCTGATATCTGTTGCTGTGCTGCAAAAGCCAAAGCCTTTCCCTTGGCTTTATTAGTCAGCAGCAATTTGAGCTCCACATCCAAGATTTGAAGGAATTCACATCCCAAATACAGAAACAGGTCTTCCTTATTAAACGCTGTTGCTGCTGCTACTGCTAAGTCACTTCAGTCGTGTCCGACTCTGTGTGACCCCAAAGACGGCAGCCCAGCAGGCACCCCCTTCTCTGGGATTCTCCAGGCAAGAACACTGGAGTGGGTTGCCATTTCCTTCTTCAATGCAGGAAAGTGAAACGTGAAAGTGAAGTTGCTCAATCGTGTCCGACCCTTAGCGACCCCATGGACTGCAGCCTACCAGGCTCCTCCATCCATGGGATTTTCCAGGCAAGAGTATTGGAGTGGGGTGTCATTGCCTTCTCTGTATTAAACACTAGGAAAAGCAAAAACACTGGTGACTGCAGTGAACATTTATATCCTCATTATTATTATTCAGGATGGACTTGGGAGATATAAAACATAAAAGCACAGTCATGAACTTCACTAACAGGGATAACGGGATAACCCTTTTCTAGTAGTTCTAATTTAGTGATTCAAGAAGAATTAGGGAAGAGGTATTTTATTAACAATATCAAATATGCATTCTAGTCAAATGGTTCTCTCAAAGAAACATCAATGTACTCAAAATTTAGTGACTATTATGCTTTTATTTGGCATTTAGAAGGCAGGGAGAGTAGAAGTAAATGTATAGAAATATAACAAGTTGTAGATGCTAATACTTGTAAAAGAAAAATAAATCTGGGCTTCCCTGCTGGCTCAGACAGTAAAGTGTCTGCCTTCAACGCAGGAGACTCGGGTTCGATCCCTGGGTCAGGAAGATCCTCTGGAGAAGCAAATGGCAACCAGCTCCAGTACTCTTGCCTAGAAAATCCCATGGATAGACGAGTAAGCTACAGTCTGTCCATGGGGTCACAGAGTCGGACACAACTGAGCAACTTTACTTTCACTTTTTTTCTTTCTTTACTCAAAAACAGTTTTGCAATAGGGAGAATGCTCCAATTTAGGATCTGAACACGACTCAAAATCAAACTTAAAAATGCTTTTCTCTTAATGAGAGGAGGGTAAGCAGGGCTAGCTGGAACTTTGGAAGGGAGAATGGGGGAATGAGTGGGAGTTACCAGGGCTGTCTTTTTCAATGTGCTCAGTTAGTTCTCACCATGAGATGTTAAGGGGAAATGTTTTGCACTTTAATGATTAATTAAATTTGAGGGCAAGCCAAAGTTCAGGGGCTTTTAGGGTGGAGAAAACTTTGACTAAATGTTAATTAAGGTAAGGTAGAGGGTATGAAGGAAATGGCAACCCAGTCCAGTGTTCTTGCCTTGAGAATCACAGGGACAGGGAGCCTGGTGGGCTGCCATCTATGGGGTCGTACAGAGTCAGACACGACTGAAGTGACTTAGCAGCAGCAGCAGCAGAGGGTATGAAATGGGCAATATTATACATCTGGTCACAACTTTACCATTTAATACTTAATTCTTTATTGGTTAATAATTAAGCAAATAAAACACAGGATAGAATTCAAATCTTGGAATACATAAATTTTGAGAATATAGTGGTTTCCTAATCATTTGATAAATCGAAGTTTTGCAGATTAAATAATTTATATACCAAATTTTGATGTCAATCTTAAGAACAAAAATTAAAGTTTTACAAGAGCACTGTAATTAATACTTTTTAAAACTGGTGAAATGTTGTTCTATTACATATATGCTGGTATAATAAAGTCAAAAGGATGCCTTCCAAAAAAACAAATCACATACTGGAAACATTTGCTATGAAGCTGGTTTGGTGACTATATGAAGACTACTCCCTTCCCTCCGCATTATAAATGAAATATAATGTATATGTACTCTAGCTTATTCTGCTACAGTGATGTAGTTAAGTAGACTAAAATATTTACTGGAAGGAAGGTAGAAGGCAAGGGGATCATACTTATTCCTTGCACAATATATATGAATTCTGCAATATATAACACAACTAGACAATCTTTTTTTAAAGTTCAGAAAAATTATGGTAAGTCATAAAACTATATTTCCATATTAAAGGCAGAACTAACTAGTTGCTGAGAATGACTCAGCATATGACAGTAACATCCATACATTATGTAATATACACCCTAAATAGGTGGAAAAAAGGTAAGGCATTAATATAGCCATAGTGCAGAAGAAACTCTGCATGCAACCAGAACATGGGAATGGATTTAAAAGGTCCCAGGATGGCACCAACAAAAACTGAATCTTTACCGATACATATAATTGAAAGAATGCAAGCTTAAAATTAATGAACACTCAAGAAAGCAAGCAAAACACACACACACATACATGTACACAACCCCTTTCCCTCATTCTGTAACCTTTGGTTGGAGGGTACTGACATCATTCCAGGGTATATCTGATTTCCCAGGAAACTAGACTTTAAACTCCTGGTTCCCTAAATGGACATGTGGAGATATGAAAAATCCACACAAAAATCTGTGGATGAACAAAAGAAAGATCAAAAACTTAACAAAAAGGCAAGAAGTCAGAGAGCTAAATGAGAGTGAAATAAAACTGGGGACAATGTAAGGGCAGTAACATGATGTAGAGAAGATTTAATGGCAGTGGACAGGCTCGAATTCAATTCTGGCACTGCCATTTACCAGCTACTTAATCTCAGGCAATGTACTTCATTTCTGAGTTCTAGATTTGTCCTTTGTAAATTGGAATAAGAAATACCTTCATTTGCAGTAACCTAGAGATTAAATGAGAGTTTAAGGAGTTTTTAGATTCCACACACCCAATTCTAATATGTGGAGCAGGTGTTCTCCCCAACACCACCAAGCAAATACTGGGACACCAATTGGGTATCCTAAAATTTAACTCAATTCTGACACTATCTTCTGGGAGACAGTGTCAGATTCCACAGGCTGAGGGTCCCACAAGATTCCCCCCAACACACACATATTGCAGATGCTAGTCAAAAGCCCAAGTTGTCAGCTATGCTTCTGTGACCTGGGACTATAGATCAAAGCTTCCACCAACTCCCTCCTAGGGTTGGATTAATTTGCTAGAGTGACTCACAGAACTCTGAGAAACATTTTACTTGCTAGATTACCAGTTTATTATAAAAAGATACAACTCAGGAACAGCCAATGAAAGAGATGTCTAGAGAGCAGAGTATGGGAAAATTGCTCGGATCTTCCAAGCTCTCTCCAGGAACTTCCCTTACCTCAAATCACCACGTGTTCACCAACCCAGAAGCTCATCAACCTCTGTCCTTTGGAGCTTTTGTGGAGGCTTCATTACACTGGCATGACTAATTAAGTTACTAACCACTGGCAACAGATTCAACTTCCAGCCTCTCTCCCCACTCAGGAGTTAGGACTGAAAGTTTCATCCCTCTATTCATGACTGGTTCTCCTGGGAACCAGCCCCCAACGTTAGGTGCTTTTCAAAAGTCACCTCATTAACATTAACCTGGCTGTGGTGAAGGGGTGTGTTATTGATAGAGCTCAGGGCAGGCCATCCCCAAATATGCCAATTTGGTATATTGATTATTTTGAATTAAAGTTACTCAAGAAACACCCAATGTAAGAAGGGCGCTCTGACCCTCCTTAGTCCCACCCACTGAAAGCAGGAAATAAAGACAGTGACCCATAAAAGGACATGACTGAGGACAAGTGCACACGTAGACACACACAGGAAACATACTTTCTCTGCACCTAGAGGTAAAAGGCATCCTTATCCAGAGATAGGGAATTAAAGGCCTTGAAGGCTATACAAACACTTTTTTCATTAATTTGCTATGGAAGCCCAAAACCCTTTGCCAGTTCTTCACACACATACCAAAAAAAAAAAAAAAAAAAAAACTTTCTTTGTTTAAAAGGTATAAAAGCCACTTGCTTTAGTCACTATTTTAGCTCATATTTCTATGAGCTCCTGTACATACAAAATTAAACTTTGTTTTTCCTGTTACTCTGTCTTATGTCAATTTAATTATTAGATCAGCCAAAGAACCCAGAAGGGGAAAAGGGAAGAAGTTTTCCTTCCCTATATTACGAATAACAAGATATCCACTTCACCTTTATGACTCTGAAGCATTTTGAGAAATGGAGAACAAAACCAAATATTTTAACAAAAGATGTCCCCTTCTGTCTTATCTTTCAGGAAATTACAAGGGTTTGGGGAGCTCTTAGCCAGGAACTGTCGACGAAAACCAAATATATATGAGAAATAGATTTTGATCATCTGAATGACCAAATGTATATTGCAGAGAAAGAGAGACAGTCAAAAGATAAAACATACAATCACTATGTATGGACTTTATTTAGATGCTAATTGAAACAGTTACTTAAAAATAAATGGCAACAATAACACAAACACAATTATGAGACAATTATGAAAATATGAACAATGCCTGGATGTTTGAGAATACTAAGGAATAACTTAAATATTTTTTAGTAGTAATGGCATAATGGCTGCATCAAAACTAGTGTTTTAGAAACAGCACTATTTAAGGATAAAATGGTGTAATAACTAGGATTTGCTTCAAAATAATCATTAAAAATGCACTGGAATCTGGGTAAAGGCTATGAGAGGTTAGTTGCTATTTTATCTTAACAATTATATATATTAATTTTTTTTTAATCCTTACATCTTAAGAAGTGGAATGATAGGACATGGTGAGGACTACCTGAAGTAATGCATATTAGAAACCTAACCCCTTTCTAGGCATGCACTAGGTCCTAAAGGGATCCATTTAAATAGAAGGGAACCATTTATTGAGAGCAGTGCTTCATAAACTTTCATGAGCATACACATCACCAGGGGATCTGGTGCAATACAGATTCTGACACAAAAGGTCTAGAGGGACCAAGACTAGAAAGGATCAATGAAAACAAAGGCTAGAAAAATTTAGGTTTGGGTCTACAATGGAGAATCTTGCAACTACATGGGCTTGTGACAGGCATACAAATAACTACTAGAGAACCAACAGAGTATCAAATCCAGCTCTGAAGAGGGCTTGAAACTCATCTGAAGTGCATCACAGTCTTCCATGGATATCTTTATGCAATCTGTTTTTAAATATCCCAAAATAGTGTATCTTAGATAAGAAGTGAAACAGTGGAAATTGAAAATCAGGTAGGAAGACAATGTAGAGATAAATAATTTCTAAGTTCACATTCCTACCTTCCTTACGCTCTTCCCAAATTGGTATTTGTTTATAATTCATTTAGTGGTCTGCATCCATAGGATACTTTCATTAAGTTCAGTTACTTCAAGAAATCCATAGTATGGTTTATAAAATCTGTATATAGAATATTTCCTAAGCAGCCATGTATTTTGCAGGGAACAAAAAAAAAACATTTTTTTAAAAGTATAAATAAATACAGCTGAGTAATCAATGCTAATGATGAAGACTTTCAACAATAATTACAATAGAGGACAAAATCATCAGCTCAAAAAATCAGAGGCTTGAGAAAACAAGAAACTGTTCTATTAGTTTTATTTGAATTGTCATAGCATCCTTATTCTGAGAAGGCAATGGCACCCCACTCCAGTACTCTTGCCTGGAAAATCCCATGGACAGAGGAGCCTGGTGCGCTGCAATCCATGGTGTCGCCAAGAGTCGGACACGACTGAGCGACTTCACTTTCACTTTTCACTTTCATGCATTGGAGAAGGAAATGGCAACCCACTCCAGTGTTCTTGCCTGGAGAATCCCAGGGACAGAGGAGCCTGGTGGGCTGCTGTCTATGAGGTTGCACAGAGTCGGACATGACTGAAGCGACTTAGCAGCAGCAGCACCCTTATTTTAATTTAAAATTCAGTTTTTTCCAAAATATAGTATTATTAAGCAATTAGACTCAGTGATTAAAATATTATCATAATTTTCAGCAGTTTTGTGTATGGCTGAATAAAACCTGAGCTGAAATTTCTCAACCTCACGCAAATGAGTATCAGACCATGACTGTCTATATAAACGGAGCATTCAATTCCATTTCTTACACAGATGGTGTGTTACCATTTCTCTAAAAATTATTTTATCTAACTTGTTCATTTTGAATATGCTCTCTTATTTTATAAAAACAACACAAATAAAAATAATTCTTGTTCTGCTTATGTCACAGAAGAGAAGTTATTCAGGTGACTATAACCTGTAGCCTGATATAATTATTTTCCTCCACTTTTCTGAAAGAGAATGCATATGTAATAAAAGTATTATAAGTCATAAGATTAATAAGTTCTGAAGATGTAATTACAATATGGTGACTAAAGTTAAAAATACTGTTTCATGAAAAGATGCTCAACATCACTCATTATCAGAGAAATGAAAATCAAAACCACAATGAGGTACCATTTCACGCCAGTCAGAATGGCTGTGATCCAAAAGTCTACAAGCAATACATGCTGGAGAGGGTGTGGAGAAACGGGAACCCTCTTACACTGTTGGTGGGAATGCAAACTAGTACAGCCACTATGGAGAACAGTGTGGAGATTCCTTAAAAAACTGGAAATAGAACTGCTTTATGACCCAGCAATCCCACTGCTGGGCATACACACTGAGGAAACCAGAATTGAAAGAGACACGTGTACCCCAATGTTCATCACAGCACTGTTTACAATAGCTAGGACATGGAAGCAACCTAGATGTCCATCAGCAGACGAATGGATAAGAAAGCTGTGGTACATATACATAATGGAATATTACTCAGCCATTAAAAAGAATACATTTGAATCGGTTCTAATGAGGTGGATGAAACTAGAGCCTATTATACAGAGTGAAGTAAACCAGAAAGAAAAACACCAATACAGTATACTAATGCATATATATGGAATTTAGAAAGATGGTAATGATAACCCTACATGCGAGACAGCAAAAGAGACACAGATGTAGAGAATAGTCTTTTGGACTCTGTGGGAGAAGGAGAGGGTGGGATGATTTGGGAGAATGGCATTGAAACATGTATAATATCATATAAGAAACGAATCACCAGTCTAGGTTCGATACAGGATACAGGATGCTTGGGGCTGGTGCACTGGGATGACCCAGAGGGATGGTATGGGGAGGGAGGTGGGAGGGGGGTTCAGGATTGGGAACACGTGTACACCCGTGGCGGATTCATGTTGAAGTATGGCAAAACCAATACAAAATATTGATTACAATATCAAAGTAAAAAAAAATACTGTTATATTAAAAAATGGTCAGAAGACCTAAATAACGTTTCTCTTAAGAAGACATACAGATAGCCATGTAAAAGAATAAAATAATGCCATTTAAAGCAACATAGACAGACCTAGGGCTTCCAAGGTGGTGCCAATGCAAGAGACATAAGAGATGTGAGTTTAGTCTCTCATTCAGGAAGATCCCCTGGAGGAGGGCATAGCAACCCGCTCCAGAATTCTTGCCTGGAGAACCCCACAGACAGAGGAGCCTGGCTAGCTACAGTCCATAGTGTCACAAAGAGTCAGACAAGACTGAAACAACTTAACACAGCAGCTAGTCCTAGAGATTATCATACTAGGTAAAATAAGTCATACAGAGGAAGACAAACACATGATATCATTTACATATGGAATCTAAAAATATATATACAAATTGATTTATTTACAAAACAGAAACAGATTCACACAGAAAACAAACATGGTTACCAAAGGGGGAAAAGGAAGGGGAGGTATAAATTAGGAATTTGGGATCAACAGATATGCATTGCTGTATATAAAATAGATAAACAACAAGGATTTACTGTATAGCACAGAGAACTACATTCAATAGTTTGTAATAACTTACAATAGAAAATAATCTGAAGCTGTACACCTGAAACTAACACAATATTGTAAATCAACTATAGTTCAATATCTTAAAAGTTTTCAACACACACACACAATTCTAACTATGTGAGGTGACAGATGTGTAAACTAATCTTAGTGTAATAATCATTTTAAAATATTTAAATTTATCAAATCACCACACCATACACCTTAAATGAACTCAATGTTACATGTTAATTATATCTCAATAATGCTGAGGAAAAAAGTTTCTTAAGTTCTAAGTCTAGAGGTCATGGCCAGAGAAATGAAATTCTCTAAAATAAAACAGACACTTGTCACGTTAGCTATTTTTAGAGTCATCTGTGCAAGTTCCTTCCTGCTCTTAATTTCATATTCTTACTGTACATGCTTATTTTAATTATGTTATCCTGGGAAAAACTAAGAAACACTCAGAAAATATTTTGTTCATTCTATATATCTAGGTAATTCTCAGATAGCACAGCTGCATGTAATTTTGCAAAACAACCTATTAATAACCCAGAAAGGAAGGACACGAAACAGAATGGGCAGGAAAGGTCTAATCCCAGGTCGGTAACTAATTATCTGGGTAACCTTGGACATGTCATGGATGTCCTCTAGACACAAATAACTTCAATCCTATAAAAAGATACTGTCCTAGATAGATACCCATATTGTCTTACAGATCTTAAATTCTACTTATTCTTTTACCTTGAGCCTAGATCATGCCAGGTTTTGTAATTTGTTTGAATTATGTAGGCAAATTATATGAGTTGGAAGGCTAGATAGGCAAATGAGAGCGCTAAACTGAAATTATAAAATGGTAAACTGCATACCCTAGAAAGAAGCCATTAATCATTCAAGATGACTATTTGACTTTAAAAAATTATACAATAACATGACCAGGGCAGAATAATTGCTGTTATTTTGAAAAGAATAATTTAAATTGAATAATTAATAATAATTAACTCAGAGGAATGTGTCAGAAAACTCAGTGAGGGTAAAAAAATTTCTGAGTGCAGTGAGAAATTCAGCCATTTGAACATAACACAATCTTAACTGCATGTCTCAGAGATCATTCCACAGACATTTTGTGAAGGTAATATATACTTAAATGGAAAAACATACAGATCAATTTCTTAATAAAAATGTAGTGTGCTGTATGACATTATCTCAACAAATACCAGGAAACTGTGCTTAGACTCCAGCAGTCACTGTGGAGATAAAATTAGTACTTCTGCTCCTCACTATTGCCACATTTCTTGGGGAAAAAACTTTTTTTTTCTACTTTTAAAATGCCAACAATTTGCTCTGCAAGTAAATTAAAATTTTCTTTCCTTTAAGTGCAAATATCAACCAAATCATCATGGGAATTCACCTTTATATCCAGATTCATCTTTACAGTTGTTCCTGTTCCTCTGTCCTTCCTATTCCTATTGTCACTTCTTTTTTCACTATTGCTTCTCACATCCTTGTTTCTGCTGCTAGTAATCAAATTATGGCCCTTGCCAGAATCACAGAAGGAAAACCAAAGGGCAATAGAAATAGATTGCCAGAGCTTCTTAGCCAGTATGCCTGACTCTGATTTCTGTCTCCAAACTTTTAATGTACTTTCACCACAGGCTCCAGACACTCTTTCTAAAACACAGATGAAATCAGAATTTCCCTGTGATCAATATCTTTCACTGCATTCCTACTTTCAGCAAAACAAAACTTGTTATTTGCCTTATAATTTACTGGTCTCCTCAATTTCATTTTGTCTTATCTATGCAACCAATTTATTGACACTGCTTACAGATGACTCTCAGAATTATCCACTCAAGTGTCCATGAGATTTCAGGCTTAGCTGCTCTTTTTACAGTCTTCTCCCAAGCGCATCTATCCCTTTCTATCGCATTATTTTATTGGCAAATTTCTATTCATCTTCCTTGATCAAATTCCTTTATTCATCAAGTATCCCTATTTCTACCATTATATATAAATGAATTTTTATCTCTATTCCAGAAACTTGTCACTCTGGCTGACTGTATTACAGAAATTAGTAGCCATGCTCTGGGATACCATGTACACTAGCAAAGATCATACCTTACAAGGGGCATCTTGTGGACAGAAAAGTTGTCCCAGCACAAGGCTCCATCCACCGAAACAAGAGAGGCATTTTTCTTATTCTTGTGAATGTGATACATGCTCAGCAAGCTTTTCTCATCCATGAGGAAGCGGCATTCTACCCCATGGGGAATCACTAGACAAGCTTGCTTTCTTCACTTGATTGTGACAACCTTCAGTGTAAGGTTCACACTCTTTCTCTTTCATTTATTTTCCCAATTTAATTAATTAAATTATGCTGGGAGTAATGAACACAATAATAAATTAAACTTACTGAGAACTCAATTTGAAATGGCAAACTTAAAAATTTGCAACAGTCTTTCCCCATATGCTATAGTTTTCTTCAAGAGTACATGGGTCTATAAAACCAGTATTTTGGGAAAATATGAACTACTGTTCTTTCATCAAGTATAACGTATTTGAGGTATAGCCATTATGGAAAGCAGGAGAAGGAAATGGCAACCTACTCCAGTATTCTTGCCTGGAGAATCCCATGAACAGGGGAGCCTGCTGGGCTGCTGTCCATAGGGTCTCACAAAGTTGGACACAACTAAAGTGACTTAGCAGCAGCAGCATTATGAAAAGCAGTTTGGAGGTTTCTCAAAAAAAATTGAAAACAGAACTTCCACTGATTCTAAAATCCCACTTCTAGGTATATATCTAAAAGAACTGAAACCAAGATCTCAAAGAGGTATCTATATGCCGATGTTTACTGGAATATTCATGATAGCCAAGAAGTGAAAACAAGCCTAATGTCCACTGATAGATAAATGGATAATGAACATGGTGTATATTCATATAATGGAATATTGTCCCTTAAATAAGAACAAAACCATAAAAGTAAATATTAAACCTTAAAAAGTAAGGAAATGCTGGAATATAAGACAACATAGATAAACCGTGAGGACATTATGATAAGTGAAAGAAGCCAGTCACAAAAAGACAAATCTTCTATAGTTCCACTAATATGAAGTATTTAAGAGTCAAATTCACAGAAGCAAAGAACATAATAGAATTGTTTCTGATCAACATTTATAGATAGAAAAGATTTGGAAGAGAAATCTACAGGGGAAAGAGGATTCTAGTTTTACCTCAAACACAGGCCCAAGGATTGGTGGGAAAGAGCTGGTTAGGCCACAGCAAACGACTCAAACAGGAACCCTCTCTTAACCTAGACCAAGCTCAAGAATCCCTTGCCTCTCCTGCATAGAGATAATAACTGATGCCCATACTTGAAGGCAGATACCTTTCCCATAGAGATAAGCCCAGCAATGCTGGCTGATTTCCTACTTTGGAACTCAGGACTACACAGATGTTCACACTGGCACCACAAGAGAGGACAGAGTACCAGGGTTTTGTCAATACATGGCTTTGTGCTGTGCAGTGTTTTTACGCTTTGTGTGGGGGGACATCTGTCAATCCCTCCTCCCAGAGAATGCGGTTTCTCAGGGACTGGGTCATGGTTCTGCTCCAGGTTCCTTCATTCAATCTGTCCCTGGGATTAAAGCATGAGCAAAAATTTCTTTGAATTTCTAGCATTTGAGAGCATGGATTTTCAGGGCTTTTGTATGTTTTCCCCTAATTTTAGAGTTTCTATGAATCTCAGTCAGAGTTTTATAGAACCATTTCTACTTTCAAAGAGCTTTTAAATAAATTACTTGATTATTATTTGAAAGTTCAAATAGAAGAGCTAAAATGAACCCAATGGCCTTTCCTTGTTAAGTAGAAATGTTTTGGTTGTACATACGTAAAACCATGAAATAGAGGCCTAATTACTTTACCGGTTTCGATATGTAGTTCTTAAGAGCAAAGAAGTTACTGCACATTTAATTAGAATAAGAGTTGACTAAGCAGGCTTAGACATTGATTTGATTATATATTTAAGTGCATTACTGCTTTTTAAAATATGCTTACCAATATAATTGAGTACATAAATTAGTACATATATTTCCTCCATAAGTATTTATAATTCAATATACCCATTAGATTGAGAGCAGTATTTCTTGACAGCAATATAATTTTATAATTGTCACTTTTTCCTAATTTTTCTACCAAAATAAAGTATATGTGATTAGGACATGTTTAAATACATTTATATGTCAAAATAAGTGTAATTGTATTTTGACTGATGCAAAATTAGGGAGTAAAATATTAATATTCCAATTGTCTAGTTGAAAGAATAAAACTGACTTCATTACTATGCTACTATAAATTAACATTAGTATTTTTCTAAGGCTATATCATGAATTACCACCAGAGGATTCAGAATCATCTGATTAAACCACTGATCACACTGCAGTTTGGATGAAGATCAGTTGTCTCACGCATGACCTGCAACCAAGACTGGAAAAACACATAATTTAAGAAACTGTCTCCCACCTGGATGGAAGGACCTTTCTACCAGGTACTCTTAACTTGCTCATGCCCAGCGAAATTGAAGGGATATTGACTCTTGGATTAACTGCCACTTCCAAAGTCCCCTAAGCTGGACTGGTCTATAAAGAGGCCTGCTGACCTCAAACTCAACTTAAAACAATGCTCAGAGGAAACTGCACTACAATAGGACAAGACGACGACATCAGAATTAGACAGCTTGCCCAAGATGCTGATCTGACTCGTATGATCATTTATAATGTTTTCTTGATTCCTTGTACCTATGACTATCAATCAAATATTTTCTATCATGGACACAACTCTATGCTAGTTTAAAACTCAATCCAATTGTTGGGTTGTGGCAATTACCTGTGTCTAGTAGTTTTGGGTTACCTCGGTGGATTTCTGTTCTCCAGGGCTCTGATTGGATACCCCCTAAGAAATTTATTTTAGATGAGAGTTCAGTCCTATTCTGTCTATTCATGATATTAATAGATGGGATCCTCTCACCTGGTCAATTAATAATACCTGTTCTTATGCTGGCCATAAGTTTTCTCTCAGGGTCATTCAAACTCAGTCAGAGTGACAAGCTAAGTTTCAATTAAAAAAAAAACACTAACTTCTCATCTATTAAAAGGAAAACTCCCACAATTATGGGATGGATCTATATGGCTGGACTTTCCTTGTGGCTCAGTTGTTAAAGAATCCATCTGCAATGCAGGAGACCTGGGTTCAATCCCTGGGTTGGGAAGATCCCCTGGAGAAGGGAAAGGCTACCCATTCCAGTATTCTGGCCTGGAGAATCCCATGGATTGGACACAACTAGGCAACTTTTACTTTCACACTGCAGTTTATTTTTTTCACAAAGTTCTATACAGGAGAATTCAGTTAAGTCAAATGTTACTAAGGACAAGATAAACAAGATTTACTAATACTGCTGCTGCTGCTAAGTCACTTCAGTCATGTCTGAGCCCACCAGTCTCTTCCATCCACTGAATTCTCTAGGCAAGAATACTGGAGTGGGTTGCTATTTCCTAATACTATACAATATATGTGCAACTGTATGTGTAAAATTAAACTTTATTTTACATATTTAATATTCTATATTATTTTTCAGGTTTAAATGATCCTCTATATATTAGGTAAATTTGTCTGATGCTTTGACTGAAAATGTGTGAGAATGTAAGCAGATGACTCTTAATCCAAGGAGGAAACTATAAGATAATAAAGGGTATTGCTAAATTTCTGTTAATCTGTTACATACCTATAAATAACTAACATAGATAAAATCAAAGTAAGCTCAGGCATGCTGCCACTCTGCTCCCACAGGACTTTGCATGTAGTCAGTCATTTAGAATTTACACACAACTAGTATAACTCTTTGCTTATCTGCCTTCCTTATTATTCTATTGGCAACCTGATGACAGAGATTGTTACCTATAATTCTAGAGCCTCAAAGAGTGCCTGATACATAGTAGACACTCAAAGAATATTTGTTTTCAGATAAACTAGGATTAATAATGAGGCCATCATGACAGTGAAGTGATGCAAAAGTGCTTGGAAAAACTGTTTACAAAAAAGATAGGATTTGGTTCTTACAAGAATGGTTAAACCACTATATGCTATCTTTGAATTTTCAGCTCCTCAAGCTGAAAAAAAAATCATTAATACACTATATATGACTTCAAAACAATAATAATCATATAAACCACAAATGAAAATTAGCTTCATTGATTTATAGTCAAGTTTTCAACTCACACAACTGGATAACAAAAAACCCAAACAATCCAACTGAAAAATGGGCAGAAGATCTAAATAGACAGTTCTCCAAAGAGGACATGTAAATGCCCAACAGGCACATGAAAAGATGCTCATCATCACTAATTATTAGAGAATGCAAATAAAAACTACAATGAGGTACCACCTCACACTAGTCAGAATGGCCATCATTAAAATGTCTACAAATGATAAAATGCTGGAGAGGGTGTAGAGAAAATGAAACCCTCCTACACTGTTGGTGGGAATGTGAATTGGTGAAGCCACTATGGAAAACAGTATGGATGTTGCTTAGAAAACTAAAAACAGAGCTGCCATATGATCCAGGAATCCCACTCCTGGGTATGGATGTATGTATATGTATGTGTGTGTATAAAATTCAAAAGGATGCTCATATCCCTATGTTTACAGCAGCACTATTCACAAAGGTCAAGACATGGAAACAACCTAAATGTCCATTGACAGATGAATGGATAAAAAAAGATATGGTACATATATACAATGGAATACTACTTAGCCATAAAAAATGGAATGCCATTTGCAGCAACATGGATGGACCTAGAGATTATCACACTAAATGGAGTAAGTCAGAAAGAGAAAGATATACCATATGATATCACTTATTGTGGAATCTAAAATAGGACACAAATCAACTTTTCTTTGAAACAGAACATCTCACACAGTAGAATAAACCAAGGGTGGTGGGGGGTGGGAATAACTGGGAGTTTGGGATTAGCAGAGGAAAACTATTATATATACAATGGATAAATTACAAGGTCCTACTGTATAGCAGAGGGGACTATCTTCAATATCCTGTGGTAAGCCATAATAAAAGCCACATAAAAAGTATGTGTGTGTACATATATATATATAACTGAATCACTTTGCCATATAGCAGAAATTAACACAACATTGTAAATCAATTACACTTGGATAAAATAAATTAGAAAAATTAAAAAGTTGCAACAACAAAAAAGATCAATGAAACTAAGAAGTGATTACTGGAAAAGATATAAATTTCACTTTTTTTTCACTTTCAGAAAAAATAGACCAACTCTTAGAAATGCACAGTCTTCCAAGACTGAACCAGAAAGAAACAGAAAATATGAACAGACCAATTACCAGTAATGAAAAGTAATCAGTAATTCTAAAAAACCCAGCAAAAAAAAGTGCAGGCCCAGATGGCTTCACAGGTGAATTCTACCCAACTCTTAGAGAAGAATTAACACCCATTCTTCTCAAACTGTGCTATGGATGTTTTAATTTATTCTTGGATTTTGCATTTAATGTAAAAGGCCTAAGTGTTAACCTTCAAATACCTTGAACTACAAAGAAAGCTAATGAAGTGGCAACTTGCTTCTGTTACTAGAAGATGGAATACTGTTTCCCAGACCCTCATTTGGTAAATAAAGGTAGAGACAGAATAGTCCTAAACAGTATCTGCCCAATTGCTTTATTATTGTGTGGGGAGCAGAATTTATCCCAAAATATGCCTCTTTGGTGCAAGGATTATTTTAAGTTGATTATTTTTTTTGTTGTTGTTTAAAAAGCAGAAATGATAAAGGCTCTGAAAACCAAACAGAAGTTACTCTTTAGTAAGAGACATTCATAAAGGAAATCTCTTTCCCCAGTAGCCATGTAGCAGAGTTTCCCTTGCCTCTCTCATTGTCCAGAATTGTGTACTACATCTGTGGGAAAACCAGTCTTTGACAAAGGAAATGATACACGCACAAGAAGTGGGATTAGTGAAGCAGAAAGGAATGGCCGTTAGGAAGGGAATCAACAGAGTCCTCTCTAGAATTACAGCATATCAATGGGTACTGCTAGTTATAGTTCAAATAGAGTGTGAAAGCTGGTGATATTATGAAATCACAGCATATTGAAGCTCATGATCATCCTTCTCTTCTAGTTATTGATGAGGAAACTGAAGCCTAAGAAATCCAATTCAATACCATCCAATTCAAGGTCATGGTACTGTGTAGTAATAGAACTTACATGTAGTTTATCAGATTTTGTTTCCAGGATCTTTTCTATGATGAGGTTCCCCCCTCCCCCATCATGTGTTGCTGTAATTCTGTCTTTCATGAGGCCAATAGCAAAACACTAGGAGAAAAAAAAAATAAAGATCTAAACAACTACATTCTTTTTGGATAAAGAAAGACTTGGAAATTTTATGTTTTGAAAGATATTTCACATGTGAATAATGTTTAGGAGAAACTTGATCTAACATTTTTCAAATGTGGGAGTGACAAAAATGTCAATTTTTTGGCTTTTGTCACTGAAAAAAGAAAATTTATGAACGTTCTTTCACTTAAAGAGTTTAACGAGGTTACTCACTTTATTGTCTTAATTATCAAGTACATTTTCTCTTTGACATAAACTTTTTTCTTTTACCAAATAACTGCATCTATTCATATATTTTTAAAGATTGGTTTTTGAAATAATTTTTATATTGTTATCTATTTTAAGTCATATATACTAAGGCAGGTTTCAAAAGAATTTTATCAGCCCCAGGCTTGAGTCCAGAGTGTTTTGCTACTAGTTTTCCCATTTCCCCAATAAACACATTTCCCATTACCCCAAAGAGCACTCTTTAGATCAGACCTATAGGCTGGTCCATCACAAAGGGCTAAGCAGGGATATATATTTTAATTTTGAAATTGACATTCTTAGGCTACAAAAGTATAGCCTAAAGAATCAAATTCTTTTATTCTGTTCATCTCTGAAATCTTTTACCTATGTCTGTTGCCTAACAGTGTCTCTAATGAAAACTGCGGAATCACAGAATACTAGTGAGAAACTTTGGGGTCCTGGTATATTTGTTAGTTTTCCTTAAACTAGAATCATAAGCAGCTTTCTACTCTGCTGAGGCAGTTGGACTATAAAGAAAGCTGAGCGCCAAAGAATTGGAGTTCTTACTTTTTACCAACAATCCCTTCTCCAGGCACTTAAAAGTGTCTTGGTAAACCTTACTGCTTATTGACCACCGACCCCCCCCCACAAAAAAAAATAAATAAAAGGAAAGAACAGGCCCTTCTCTTCTTTACAAGGAGAGGAGTTTATAAGGATGTGTGAAATACTGAATTATCAGAGGGAATAGTGTTATTCTCCAATTACTACTACCAAACATCATCAAGCGCATTTCTTCCACAAGACCCTTTAGGTCTCCTCTAACATTTTACTATTTGCATTCCCAGGCCAAACCCAGATCATTTTCAGTTGCTAATTTGAATGTCTGTTTTTGTTTAGTTACTAAGTCATGTCTGACTCTGTGACTCCATGACTGGCAGCATGCCAGGCTTCCTTGTCCTTCACTGTCTCCTGGAGTTTGCTCAAATTCATGTCCATTGGGTCAGTGATGCTATCCAACCACCTCATCCTCTGTTGCCCCTTCTCCTGCCTTCAATCTTTCTCAGCATCAGGTCTTTTCCAATGAGTTGGCTCTTTGCATCAGGTGGCCAAAGTATTGGAGATTTCCTTTATGACTGACTGGTGTGATCTCCTTGCAGTCCAAGGGATTCTCAGGAGTCTTCTCCAACACCACAATTCAAAAGCATCAGTTCTTGGCACTCAGCCTTCTTTATGGTCCAACTCTCACATCCATATATAACTACTGGAAAAACCATAGCTTTGACTATATGTGTGCTTTTAATTTATAGAAAATCTTCATTTCGTGGAAGTGCAGAGAGATGATGGTTCATTCAGTGTCTATGTGTGTCTTAATCCTTACTTCTCAGCAACCTCTCTATATTATATATATATATATATATATATATATATATATATATATATTTGCTATGAATAAGCCCCCCCCAGTCCCTCTACCCTTTTCCAGGAGATCTTAGTCACTACATAGACTGATAGAAAGAACCCTTCCTTTTCCTGACCCTCATTATATTTTTGGCTCCAACTTACATGTGGCTATATTTATGTGTGGTCCTATTGTTTGTTATTCCCATACACTTTTGGATTTTTTTCTCAAATTTATTACTACTCAGATTTGTTTTTAATATAATTATCATGTCTACCTTGTTAAAGTGTGTCTTTTCTGGCAAAGTACTTTCTTTCCCCAATGGCTTCCTGATCTGCCTGAACTGTTACATTGTTATTCTTGTTCACACATCAAGTCCTTCCCTCTGCCATCCAGCTCTCCATAATAAGGTCCTGCTACACTTTTGTGTACACTTTTTCCATGAAATTAAAAGATGCTTACTCCTTGGAAGGAAAGTTATGACCAATCTAGACAGCATATTAAAAAGCAAAGAGATTACCTTGCCAACAAAGGTCCATCTAGTCAAGGCTATGGTTTTTCCAGCAGTCATGTATGGATGTGAGAGCTGGACTATAAAGAAAGCTGAGTGCTGAAGAATTGGAGTTTTTGAACTGTGGTGTTAGAGAAGACTCTTGAGAGTTCCTCAGACTGCAAGGAGATCCAACCAGTCCATCCTAAAGGAGATCAGTCCTGGGTGTTCACTGGAGAGACTGATGCTGAAGCTGAAACTCCAATACTTCAGCCACCTGATGCGAAAAGCTGACTCAATGGAAAAGACCCTGATGCTGGGAAAGATTGAGGGCAGAAGGAGAAGGGGACGGCAGAGGATGAGATGGTTGCATGGCATCACCGACTTGATGGACATGGGTTTGGGTGAACTCCAGGAGTTGGTGACGGACAGGGAGGCCTCGCTTGCTGTGGTTCATGGGGTCACAGTCAGACATGACTGAGCGACTGAACTGAACAGACATTTAGTTTTTTCACCCATGACTTGTCCCTTCTTATCTTATGCATGATTCAAATTGTATTCTTTTTCTTTCCTAAACAAACATCATGCTTACCTATTTCCCTGCCTTAAAGTGCTTTATACAGCTTACACAATCTTTACATCTTTATGTATTATATTACACAGCCTTTCCTTTCTGTTAGAATTCACAATTTTCCTTGCTCCAAACTTAACCTATTCAATATCCAAGCATTCTTCAAGGCACATCTCAAACACAGCCTCCCCAGATGGGCTTTTCCTTGAAAATCTCTTGCCATCCTTTCTTCACTGCACAACAGTTTATCTACTTACCATTTGTATTTTATTGCATTATATGATTCTATAAGGCAGGGATAGTGTCTTTGTCACTTTAGTTGTTTCTGGAGTCTATAATAGTATTCTTCTGCCTTCTGACTAGCTATTATAGAGTCCTTGAGGCTGTCAGATCAGTGTTCTCCTTAGAATACAACTAATTTATCTTTTAGTGATTCTAATCTTTCAATACATAGTGCAACATCTTCTGATTTACTTCAATGTGCAGTTTGCTGTTTTATAGGCCAGCACTACTGACCATAACTGATTTAAAAATAGTGCAATATTTGCTATACTATGTTTTAACTCATTTTTATGCATTTAACTTATTTGTATACCCTCTAAATTTATATTTTTCTTTTATAAAAGTGGGGCACTGACATTTGTGACCTGAATCCAATCCCAATGCTCATGCTTTCTGCCTACATGTGTGAACTGTTACTAATATTGGGTTGGCCAAAAAGTTTGTTTGGATTTTTTGTAAGATGTTAAGGAAAATCCGAATGAACTTTTTGGCCTGCCCAATACATCTGCCAAAGAAGGTGACATTCTTTAACTGTACTCTACACAACAGTGTGATGAGACAGGCGTGGATACCTTTGGGAACAAAATACATGTTACTTAAGCATGCAAGCTGTGTTTTAGATATTTCCTTCATATGTAATTCCTAACCACAATTATTAATACAAAACAGTTTTATTCAAGTTGAATGACTTAGCAAATATGCTTCTTCTACACACAGGATTTATAAGAGTAAAAGAAACATTTACACTTAAATTCAATAACCACTAACAATGAATCATGGTCCATTGTTATTCATAAAATTAAAGGAGTCTGGTGACATAGGAAATGACAGTTTAGTACTTTTGAAGGTCCAATCCCTCCAGGCTTGTTGAGATCTATTTCATGTTTGAAAGGACTGACACTTAAAGGGGAATCTAGTGATCTGAGTGTGTTCAGCTTTTCTTTAGCCATTCACACACTGGAAGAAAGAGAGGGTGGGATGATTTGGGAGAATGGGAATTCTAACATGTATATTGTCATGTAAGAATTGAATCGCCAGTCCATGTCTGACGTAGGGTGCAGCATGCTTGGGGCTGGTGCATGGGGATGACCCAGAGAGATGTTGTGGGGAGAGAGGTGGGAGGGGGGTTCATGTTTGGGAATGCATGTAAGAATTAAAGATTTTAAAATTTAAAAAATAAAAAAAAAAATAAAAAATTAAAAAAAAAAATGAGGATTTTAAAAAGGGATGTATCCTGACCAGGGCCACCTAATTTCTAAAGGTTTTTGTACACGTTGAAACTAGTGAAAGGGTAGTATACATTTATCAACTTGCAGAAGAAACTGAAAATGAAATTTCTGAGTCTGGTGTACTGGTAACATTTCTAAATAACTATGTCAATGCTTCCAAGTGTTGTCCATGATGGGACAATATCTTGTACAATGAACTCGTTTTTTCCCAAATTATTTGTTCCATATTAGGACAAGAAATATTTTCTAGCACATGGTTTTAAATTGCTTATATTTATCTAACACTTTCCCACTACTAGTTTTTATAATATCTTCAACCATATTTTTTTTCTCAGCATATTATGGGAAAATATAATCTTATTTCATATTATAAATATTTTACCATTTTGATCTGATTCATGTTCATTACTTCAGGCTGTTCTGTGTATTCTTATTCATATTTTTATTAGGATAACATAATTTTATTCTCATGTTGAAAACTTGTTCATACTAGCCTTTGGAAGTATGTTCTGGTGAACTTTAAGTTGTAACTGTAATGTCCTTGAGAAAAATTTAAAATGTGTAGGCTGCAAGAGGGTGCAAGCAATGCTTGAAAAGGATTCAGTTATAAATTGGAAAAAAAAAAATTCTTGTCTCAAAAGGTAAAGGGCTCAGATTAGAGAAGAAAAGCATCTCCCTCCCCATTTTCTGCTAAGAAATATTAAAATGTGTTCTCTTGTACTTGATTTTAGTTTTCTGTTTTTGTCAGAAGAAGACATATAAAGCTCATAAGAAAATTTCTTTAGCACTATTTACTAATACCCTAACTGCAATCACATTCAAGGTTTGAGGATGCTAATAGGCTTAAAGCTGTAATTACATTGCAGTGACTTTTGACTTCAAGATAAGTTTCATAAGCATAAGAATTTATGCTAGTTAACATTTAAACACAAATTTTAAGTATGATATAAAAATCAAATGAAAGTGTATTTAACTAGATGAATAATTTATTTAGCCTTTTACTAGAAATAATGTTTAGACCTAAAGAATATAGATATATTATAGAGACAATAATCTTTATGAAGACATAAATGTAAGGTAAGATTCTTTAAAGGAAGAAAATTAGAAATGAATGAAAATGGGAAACATGAATTATTTTGTTACTACATTTGTTATCAAATTTCACTTAAGAAAATCACTAATTTGAAATTATAGAGATTCTTTGGCAAAATTTACCCTTGTGAACCAATGAGATGGAAGTGTCTATGTTGCAGAATGTCATTCTTACCAACACTTTCAAACTCCTTACACAGATTAAAAAGAAATATCAAGAAATTGCTATTGTAATTGACAAAACAGTTTGAAATCAGATGAGTACAACATCTTTGTGTCACAGACACAATGAGACAGAGTGGCTTCCCTAAGGTTTTAGGAATGGTTATGGACTATCAAACAGTAGTAGTGAACTGCTGTTGGGTCTAGTACGGTCATCATAGAAATAGCAGCCTAAATAATGCTACAAATAAATGTCTGAGGTTTAAAATACCTGGTCTCTCAATGAACACCAGAGAAAAATAACTAGCTAATTAATTGAAAGGAAAAAAAAAAACCTGCTGGGGTAGCCTTGTCCTCTTTTAAACTGATGTGCACAAGTGAGCAGGCAAAAATGCCCAAATACTCAAGAAAAAGAAGGTAGGAATTTTAGTAACACATTTTTTTTTAGAAGTTGCCAGAGTTCTTGTGAAACTGTCAAAGTAGTTAATTTCCTTTTTCTACATATGCTGATCCCATTGTCTATGTTTCACAATCAGCATATAATCAGTGTTTTCTGAGTGAAGGAATCTGTCAATCAATTAAAGTACTAAAGCTCAAATTCCCTAATTCAAAATGTAGAGACTCACCTCTGCCTCCACTGAAGAAACATGAAGTACTATAGATGAGACAGGAGGGAAAGGGACAGGACACAAACGCTGGATAAGTGAGGAAGGGACACAGCTATTGGGATGCAATAAAAACCTGGAACCAGCTGAAACAAAGGTGGCTTTGAGAGGAGTCCAGTCATTGACTTTTATCTCATTACACCTTCATTACTATACTAAAAGATCACTCCTCCTTATGCCATGACAATTCCAAGATGAACCATAAAAGGCAAAAAAAGTGGGCAGTGACCCAATTCCTGGGAAATCCTTGCCCTTCCCTGAAATAGCAAGCATATTCCTTCCATTCATTAGCATATAAAATTATTCAGCCCATAAAAACCAGTGACCCCCATGCCCCAGGGCCCCTCTCATTTTCTGAGATGACCCCCATGCCCTGGGGTTGCTCTTACCTTCTAAGGTCTGTATTCTGCCTATGAAATGTGTATTCTTCTATTTTATCAAGTAAACTCTTTTTTGCCTTTCTTTGGCTCCCTCTTGAATTCTTTCCTGTGCAAAGCCACTTGGCAGTCTGTCCTAAGGACTTCTGCGGGTCCCAGGATGTGACATTTCCCTCTCCTATAACAAAGCTGCTCATCTAACTTGAAAATTCCTATGTGAAACTACCACCCTGAATGTCATAATGAACATCTCATCTCATTCTCAGGCCCTAAGCTCTTCATTTTAGAGGTAAGAGTGTGTACAACAGGACAATGTATTATGCTTTTTACATTGCACTACACACATCCTTAGTATTCCAGTCAATTTAAGAACATGTGCCATCTTCATGGGTTCAGCATCCAATCTGCAGACAGTTATACCTTGAGCCAACTTCCTACTCCAGGAAGTAACTAGTGCCTTTGGAAGCTAGCAATCAAAGCCACAGAACACCCACTCTCTAGTGTGCCAAGGGCTCAGAAACCATGGAAAGAAGTCTGAGTTGAAGACACCATCTGGATTGATTCAGAAGACACATCATCCACACTCACTCTCTCATCTGTTGAGTTACTGAGGTACTTAGCATCCATGTATCCCTCTAATTTCCAAGTGGAAAAACAAGACATACTTGAAGCTGCACACCCACATTCACTACCCGTGGGACTTCTGGCCTGTCTTCCCTATTGCTTAACAATATCAACTATTACATAGACCCAGCATCAAGGAAGAAGGGCCACTGTTCACAGAGAAAGAAATACTCATCTCTAGCAAGCAATAAGACAACACTCAGCAACAACGGAAACATCCATGGGTGGATGAATGAATAGAGACTATGTCACCAGTAATGCCCACTGGGTCCCTGGAAAAATAAGATGGAATCTAGGTGATAAGATAAAGTTTAACTTCTTTTGTGCTTAGTCTAGTTTCACTTGCCTATAGGAAGCCCTGTGCAGAGGCCTTGATCCTAATCTATCACATTAGAGCTCCTAATCCAGAACCTCCATGCCTGCTACCCCAATTGGCATGCTCTGTGCAGAAGTACCTCACAGGACACCTCAATTCAAGACGGCAATGGTATACCATGTGCAGAGATGCAGCACCCAGCACTTCAGTTTGAAATGGCCTGAGGGAAATAGCTGTGCCTGACCCTCAAGGACTCGGCCCTTCCTCCTCAGGTAAGAACCCTATAGAGCAGCCCTTTCGGGAGAGCATTCACTTTGGAGCAAGAGCTCACACCTCTGCATTCTTTAATCAACGAATAAAGCTTTCTTTTGCTTCTGAACCAAACTTGGTCTCCTTCTGTTGGAGCAAGTGACACAGGGCAGGGAAGATCCTTATTGGAGCCTAACTTGAAAGGGTAACAAATTTTGGTGACCCAGGTGTGATGGACCAGGGCCTTTTTGCCTGCAGCTATCCACTAGGCTCTGGGCTCACCCCAGTTCCAGAAGGAGGATGGCAGAGGCTTTGGGAGGTTTGAGTGAGGATGACTGACTGTGACTTTTGAGTACACTCTGATGGGGTAAAATGGTGGCAGAATTCAGAGCAACTCTGCTCAACAACTCAACAGTCAGGTGTGGTGTGCACGCAGCATAGCTCCCAGAGTAATCTGGACTGTGATCCCTTGAGAGAATCATATTGGGTCATTATTGGGGATCAGAGATCGAAACTCATGGGTATCTGCCCAGTCCACTGCCCTTGACTGGTCTTCCCACAATGCCAGACAACCAGGGAAAGTGAGGATCTGTGGACTAAAGGGAATTGTGGCCATTTTGCCCACTGTCTCACCAGTAGTATTGCCCTCTTAATCCAAGTACAAAAGGCAGTGGCAACCACACCAATGCTTGCCAACCTCCAGGGGTCAACAGTAACATTCTTCATAGTCACTTTTGGTTTGGTAAAGGAAAGTGGCCAGCCCCGTGAGCCTAGAGGTGAGACCAGGACAAGGACCAGGTAATAAGGACCACATGACAAAATGGAATAAAAATGCTCCATTTGAGTGTAGGAAAAAGGCACTGAGGACACCAGAGTGTGAAAGGTTCCCAAGGAAGGTGACCAGTGACTTGACCTCTTCTGGTCAGTGTTAGTTTCTCTGAAGTGGGCTGGGGAGCCCTGTGAGCTGCTGCCAAAACCAGGAACCCCGTTATTGGGAAGCCCAGTAAGCTGCTGGCAAGAACAGGAAACACGCACTGCCCAACCTCTCCTCCCCCTGCCCTTAGCTTGTGAGACAAGGTGATTCTTTATTGACCCCTAAGTTTCCATAGGCTATCCTCAAAATATCTGCACAAAATATCAGCTGCTCCAGTGAGCTAGTGTCCCATGGGAATCATTCATGCTTTTAGTGGTCCTTCTCACTGAGTGAGAAGTCTGAAAATTCATTCTCTTTGGCCAAAAGGAGGAAAGAGAAGAGCCCTGTCTCAGACAGCTGTGCCACTCCCTAAAAGACCAAGGTAGTCTGAAATGAACATGGCTAAGCTACTCTGGCCTGGAAGCAGTCCCATCTATCCTCCTGTGGGACATTCTGATTGAGGAAGAACAGACTATTTCAAGCACAGGCCACCATGAATTCAAAGAGGACCCCCAACTGTATCACATCTCATATCTATTTCGGTCTCTTGAGGAACCCATTAATAGTTTTGCTTGCTGGTTCCAAATTTCCTGAATTCGAAATCTTATTTGGGTCAAATACCATGGCATTTGTGTGCCAACAAATCACTCCAGCTTCCCCCTTGGTAACTGGTAACAAATCCAAAACAGAACATCTAAGGTATGGGGAAGCAAACGTCCACCATACCTAAGCACATCCAATTAGGGTGCATCCTACAGAACTGGAAGTTTTTCGTGTATGAAAATGTTTAATTTTCCTATGTAACACAGCCTGCCTCCAACGCCTGCTAGATGTCAGAAGTTGGCCTGTCACTGGGTCTTCTAATTACCAGCCAGGGCCCAACAACCCACAAGGAAAAGTACTTCCTTTGAGGCAGTTCCCTCATGGAGAAGGACTCATCCAGGTATACACATCCCATTTACCACTTCTGATCTGTATAACCACACAAGTCATAGTAAGGGTGGAGGTAAGATCCAGAAGGGTTATGAATCTGATTAGGGGAATCTTTCGGATCCATGACCCCACCTGGCCTCCTCAATGTACTCCTAACAGGAAAGAAAAGGCCATGGTCTTTTTAAAAGTCCCAGAGGAAGAGACAAAGGGAATAGAAACAATGTAGTTTGTGTCATTTTCAGACCTGGGAATTAAGTGCCCCCAGATAATGAACTCAACTGGGACCACCAATGAAAAAGAGGGTGGAAGAAAGATGGACTCATTTTAAAAACATGATCCTAAAGGGAATCTAGGCAACAGGAAAGAAACCTGTCAACTGGAATAGATAAAAGAAATCAGCAACTAACAGAAAACCCTTTGGCATTCCTAGAGCTTCAGGAAATGCCTCCAAATCCACATAACAGCTGGCTCGGAGTCTTTGGAAAGGGACACAATCCTGAGGTCATATTTCATTTCTCAAAGTGCCCCTGACATCAGGCATAAACTTCAGAAACTGGAAATAGAACCAGGTACCTCAACCCCTTAAGGCTGCCCACAGAGTGTTTAATAACTGAGACACAGAGGAGGAAAAGTCAGCATAAAATGGCCTGGGCACAAGCCCATCTAGTGGCTGTTGCCCTCCAATGTCAACTGGTCAGCCAGGAAATCAGGACAAACCACACATGGAGACTCTCTCCTACATAAAACTCCTTTCCCCAAAAAACAGCAAATGATAAGTAACCTTATATGCTACCCCCAGCAGCAGAGATTTTAGCTTTCAAGGGAGGGGTCTGCGCACTGACCAATACGCCATGTTGCTTTTACTTCAATGTGAGTGGCCCGACTGAAGAAAGTGTGCAGGAACCACTGGTAACAGCAACTTGGCAAACAGAAGGCAGCTAGCCTCACCTGAAGGGTCAAAGAGGCCCGCCCCAGCCTTGCTGGTTTCTGCCTTTTTCCTGGGCCCCTTAATAACCATCCTTCTCTTGCTGACATTTGCGCGTGTATCTTAAACTGTCGAGTGTCCTTTGTCTCCAAAAGGTTAGAATCTATAAAACTTCCAAGGGTGGTTGGTCAGACATGCAAACAGGGCTAAAACCTAAGGAAAATCAAACATAACTAAAGGCAGCTGGGGAGAAGCTCCGCTCCTCTCCCTGGGCTATGAAATCAGTAAAAAGCAGTTAAAGAAGGCAATCCACCGCCCCTCAGCGCCCCCTCGACAATAAGGAGCCCACCAAAGGCCAGAGGAGGGATGTGTCACCAACAAAGCTCATTAACAATTCCTGGGAAACACAATCTAGACAATACCATAGGGTCTAACCTTTTTTTTTTTTTTTCTCCCCCGTCTGTGTTTTGTCTTCTTTCTCTTGCTAATAGGGTGCCATGTGAAGAGCCCATGCAGCCTGCACTTGGCTCTTCAGACCAGAGTTTTCTAGTGCAAGGTGGCTGCATCCGACCCCTCAGTTCTGTGGGTTGTGGGCAGAAACGCTGTGCTCCATACTAGGACCTGGAGCGTGAGCAACACCACTACCCTGCGATAACTCCACCTAGTGAGATCTCCACCTCGCGAGAACTCCACCTCGCGAGATCTCCAGCAATAGAGAACTCCGCCACGAGAAAAATCTGACTCTTCCTCGCTGATTGCATTAAAGCAGCCCCGCCCATGGCCTGGCCTGTCAGGGAGAGCATGCTCAAGAGCAGGGGCTCACACCTCTCCACCTTTTAATTAAAGAATACAGCTTTCCATTGCTTCTGAACTGAATTTCACCTCCTTCTATTGGCTTGAAGGACATTAGACAGGAGGACCCTTGTAGGGGCCCAACTCTAAAGGGTCAGTAACGTATATGGTATATACATACAGTAGAATACTAGTGAAAGTGAAAGTGAAGTCGCTCAGTCGTGTCCGACTCTTTGCGACCCGTGGACTATAGCCCACCAAGCTCCTCTGTCCATGGGATTCTCCAGGCAAGAATACTGGAGTGGGTTGCCATTTCCTTCTCCACAGTAGAATAATATTCCGCCTTAAAAACAGAAGAAAATCCTGTCAAAGGCAACAATATGGATGAGCATCATGGATATTCTGCTGTTGCTGCTGCTGCTGCTGCTGCTAAGTCGCTTCAGTCGTGTCCGACTCTGTGCGACCCCATAGACGGCAGCCCACTAGGCTCCCCCGTCCCTGGGATTCTCCAGGCAAGAACACTGGAGTGGGTTGCCATTTCCTTCTCCAATGCATGGAAGTGAACAGTGAAAGTGAAGTCGCTCAGTCGTGTCCGACTCTTAGCGACCCCATGGACTGCAGCCTACCAGGCTCCTCGGTCCATGGGATTTTCCAGGCAAGAGTACTGGAGTGAGGTGCCATTGCCTTCTCTGGGATATTATGCTAAATGAAATAAACCAGTTACAGAAATGTTTCATGAATCCATGTGCATGAGGCATTTAAAATAGTCAAATTCACAGAATTAAAGAGTGGAATGATGGTTGCCAGGGGCTGGGGAGAAAAGTAAATGAGGAGTTACTAATCAGCAAAGTTTCAGTTAAGCAAGATAAGATCTAGGACCTACTGTACAACATTGTACCTATAGTCAATAAATAATGTACATGCACATACACGAACAGCCCCCAGCTCTGGAATACTGACACTTGCCTCCCAGTATGGAGGGAGTATTCTAAGGTGAGGTGGCTGTCATTCTCTCTCTATTCCTTTTGTCCAGTGGACTCTCCACACTGAGATGTCCTTACTGCTCAGCTGGCAATGGTGATCAGAGATCTCTCAAACTTATTAATGCAATTTGTGCTGGACCCTCCCTTCTTGCCCCCCATCCCCAGATTCCCCATCTTCTCTACTTCCAGTGCTTTCTCTACATAATGCTGAACTCTGGATTCAGAATCCTGACAGCTATCTTACCCTGGGGTCCCTGGACTTGCTTTGCATGTGATTTCTCTCATAGACTCTGGATAATGCTGTCCTTTTGGATCCTCACTAATTAATATTTTCCTGTCTGGCCCTCTTCCTTGACACCTGGTCAGTCTGATCAAATCCTTGTTTCTCAAATGAAGGAGAAATACCATGTTGACACATCAGAATTTCAAAGCATACCAAGAAATATTCTGTTATTCAGCAAATCACTGTATAAATTCAGTTTAGTATAAGTGAGGTTGTAATATAATTTTCTGCTAAACCTAATTAGAAAAAAGGCAATATAAAATAATAGTGAGACATTATTTTCTCACTCTTAAGTTTGACTACCAGAGAAGGCAATGGCACCCCACTCCAGTACTCTTGCCTGGAAAATCCCATGGACGGAGGAGCCTGGTGGGCTGCAGTCCATGGGGTTGCTAAGAGTCGGACAGGACTGAGCGGCTTCACTTTCACTTTTCACTTTTATGCACTGGAGAAGGAAATGGCAACCCACTCCAGTGTTCTTGCCTGGAGAATCCCAGGGATGGGGGAGCCTAGTGGGCTGCCGTCTATGGGGTCGCACAGAGTCGGACACGACTGAAATGACTTAGCAGCAGTAGCAGTAAGTTTGACTACAATTTAAAGGATGGGTAAAACACATTAATTAGTGAGACTAAGAACTAGA
The DNA here is from genome assembly GCF_001704415.2 of Capra hircus. NCBI lineage: Eukaryota > Metazoa > Chordata > Mammalia > Artiodactyla > Bovidae > Capra > Capra hircus. Next base: position 33,996,790 of record NW_017189516.1, on the reverse strand, counting down.
AGAAAAGTTTCAGAAATAAATTTGGGCAATATTTATAAAAATATACAATCTTAATCCAATTTGCATTTTGCAATATATTTCCTTTGAGGAAGCATGCACATGTACCCTTGTAATGCATTTCCAAAATATTGATTTCAGTTCTATAAACCATATTAAATGGGAAACAACTTAGTTTCTAATTAGTAGAATGGCTAATTCATTATGATATACACTTGCTTTGGGTAGCTACATAAGTGAGGCTATGTATATGTGTTGTCATGAAAAGATCCTGCATTCATTTTATTAAGTGGCAAAGGCAAATAGAAAAACAACACATTATTTTTATCCATTAAATTAAAAACATATTTATAGTAATATCTATATTGGAAATCCTAGAGTCATCTTTTAAGTAACACATACTAGACTCTGACTTGTGGTTAACTCTCAGTGAGGGCATAAATTTTAGAGAAACAGTGTAAAGCAGAGAACTTTGATTTATGTATATTGTTAAAACTCTTTTGCCACAAAAATATATGCACCAGTAGTTTTCTTATTAAGATGTTAAAAATAAATGAAATAAAGTAGCCAATAAGATAGAATGTGTTAATAATGTAGAGTGATTGCTGCATGATATAACATACACAACCTGAATTTTGAATGGCTTAACACAGAGATATTTCTTTTTTATGAACAATGAAATCTAATGTAGGTTGTCCTGGCCACAAGGTTATCATGTGACCCATGGACCCAGGCTGTTCAGCCTTCTAGTTCCACCATCACAACACAAACTCTCTGGGGTTGCTGCTAAATGAAAGAGAAAGCACAGAGGTGGCATATTGACTCATATTCTTTCACTTGAAAGAGGCAAACTGCTTTTTCTGATATGTCAGCAGCAAGGGACACATGTTGGGACAAAAAATATATATATACCATTAAATTATACTTTATTCTTATTTTCATTTTCCTAAGCCTGCATAAAGTATTCTGGTGACAGAGTCCTTCTTTTTATCATCTGGGAGACATTAGGGAATAATGAGAAGAGAAATGAATTATATACAGGACAGAAGGCTTACCTCTGGCTGGGAGGAGTGGGATAGTGTGGGCTCTAGACCAGTTCAGATCACAGGTTTAGTCCTGGCACAGTCACAAACCATTCTGTTAATTCAGGCACATCCCAAGCTCTATGAACCACAGTTTCTTCATCTGTGCAGTGAGGTCTAATAAACACTATATCAAAAGTCTATTGGAATGCATGTAATGTATATAAAACGCCTGGCACAGTGCTTGGTATATCTTAAATCTCTATGAATGGCCATTATTACTCTGATTGTTTTGATCACAAATGTAATCACCCTTATCTATTTTTTTAATTAAAAATTAATCAAGGATATATCAGAGGAGACAAATTGCTATAGGATATGAAATATAAAATCAGGTAAAAATTTACTGGGCAAAAGTAAAAAATCAAATAAAAATTTCCCCTCGAATAGTCTATTACATAATTTAGGTGCAGAGGTGTCACCCCAAGTGGATGAAACTCAAAGATCCAAGCATTTGTGGGACTTCCCTGGCAGTCCAGTGGTTAAGACTCCACACTTCCAGTGTAGGGGCCATGAGTTTGATCCCTGGTCAGGGAACTAAGATCCCACATGCCACATGGCATGGCTGGAAAAAAAAAATCCTAGAACTTGTGTCAAGGACTAACTCCTTCCCTGCATGACATGCAAATCACCACTGTATTCACTCATTTTACTCTTACCAAAAACTGAGCCCCTGATTAGATTTGCCAACATACATTCAAGATCACCTAATTAAAATGCTCTATGAATGTAGTGGACTCTGGACCTCTAAGTCCTACATATACAGTGCCAGCCCAATGTCTTTTGCATATATCATCTCAAGGGACTATCGAATTTATTTTTTAAAGACTCCTTGGAGATACTGTGCATAAAACACTTAGGTTGTTCAACTGTGCTGGGACAAAAGCACAGGACACCTTCCATTCCTGCCTTTATTTATGATCTCAAAGTAACTGCTAGAAATTCCCACTCCAAGCTTTTATCTATCAATACTGAGTTACACCATCTGAGAATATGGCTCCTGCTCACCTCTCTCATAATTGTATCTTCTCCATCACCCACCTGAACTACACATTACCTCAATAGCAAACAAACACTTCAATTAAAAAATTAGCAGAGGACCTGAATAGGCTGAACACATATACACACCAACATGCATAAAAAGATGTTGAATATCACTAATTATCAGGGAAATACAAATCAAAATTGCAATCAGTTATCACCTCATACCTGTTAAAATGGCTAACATCAAAAAGACAAGGCATACAGACTTCCTTGGCAGTCCAGTGGCTAAGACTCCATGCTCCCAATGCAGAGGGCCTGGGTTCGATTCTTGGTCAGAGAACTGGATTCTATATGCTGCAACTAAAGATACTGCGTACTGCAGCTAAGACCCAGCACAGCCAAATATATATATATATATATTTATATATATATGTATATATATTTAAAAAAAGACAAGGCATAACAAGTGTTGGCAAAGATGTGGAGAAAAAGGAATGAAAGTGAACATGTTAGTCACTCAGCTGTGTCTCACTTTTTGTGACCTCATGGACTATAGCCGCCAGGCTCCTCTGTTCATGGAATTCTCAGGGAAAAATACTGGAGTGGGTTGCCATAACCTTCTCCAGGGGATTTTCCTGACCCAGGGATCAAACCTTGGTCTCCTGTGTGCAGGCAGATTCTTTACTGTCTGAACCACCAGGGAAGCCAAACACTTGTGTACTATTGATGGAAATACATTTTGGTGCAGACACTATGGAAAACAGTATGAAGATTCTTGAGAAAGAGATGGGAATATCAGACCACCTGACCTGCCTCCTAAGAAATCTGTATGCAGGTCAAGAAGCAACAGTGAGGACTGGACATGGAACAACACACTGGTTCCAAATCGGGAAAGGAGTACACCAAGGCTATATATTGTCACCCTGCTTATTTAACTTATATGCAGAGCACATCATGCGAAATGCTGGGCTGGATGAAGCACAAGTTGGAATCAAGATTGCTGGGAGAAATATCAAGAACCTCAGATGCAGATGACATCACCCTTATGGCAGAAAGTGAAGAACTAAAGAGCCTCTTGATGAAAGTGAAAGAGGAGAGTGAAAAAGTTGGCCTAAAACTCAACATTCAGAAAACTAAGATCATGGCATCTGGTCCCATCACTTCATAGCAAATAGATGGGGAAACAATGGAAACAGTGACAGACTTTATTTTTTTGGGCTCCAAAATCACTGCAGATGGTGATTGCAGCCATGAAATTAAAAGATGCTTCCTCCTTGGAAGAAAAGTTATGACCAACCTAGACAGCATATTTAAAAGCAGAGATATTACTTTGCCGACAAACGTCCTTGCAGTCAAAGCTATGGTTTTTCCAGTAGTCACGTATGGATGTGGGAGTTGAACTATAAACAAAGCTGAGTGCTGAAGAACTGATGCTTTTGAACTGTGGTGTTGGAGAAGACTCTTGAGAGTCCCTTGGACTGGAAGGAGATCCAACCAGTCCATCATAAAGGAAATCAGTCCTGCATATTCATTGGAAGGACTGACGCTGAGGCTGAAACTCCAATAATTTGGCCCCCTTACGTGAAGAACTGAATCTTTGTAAAAGACCCTGATGCTGGGAAAGATTAAAGGCAGGAGGAGAAGGGGACAAGAGAGGATGAGAGATTTGGATGGCATCACTTGGTGGACGTGACTTTGAGTAAGCTTTGGGAGTTGGTAATGGACAGGGAAGCCTGCATCCATGGGGTCACAGAGTTGGACATGACTGAGTGATTGAACTGAACTGAACTGAACCATGTTATCCAGCAATTCAACTTCTGGGTGCATATATAAAGACATGGAATGAAGAGATGTCTGCATTCCCTCATTCATAGCATCATTATTCACAACAGCCAGATATGGAAATGACCTAAGTGTCTGTCTACAGGTGAATGGATAAATAAGTTGTGGTGTGTGTGTGTGTGTGTGTGTGTGTGTGTGTGTGTGTGTGTGTGTGTGTGTATAGACATACAGATGAACAAATACTTACATCTGCACTATTCTGGATTTTTGTGACTCTGATACTCTTTCTGTGGACATAAGTCTCCAGTTTTATAAAAGAAGTTAAAAGAACCTGCATTGAGTGTTAGTTAAGGATTATATTTGTGCTTTTTCATGAAGAAGTCATTCATTCACTATATACATAGCAATTTATATTTCCTTTTGTCATGGAGCCTTGTGATTTAAGTTAAAGCAGTCCCTGAGTCTGTGTTTCTGTTTGGATTATGGGTTGGAGGTTTATGCAGAAATGAGGACAGCTATCTTCTTTGACAGGAACATTCATCAGTTCATCTTGAGTCTCCTGTGGAGCAAATCCATTATAAAGATAATGATAACGCTGGCATTTAATAAGAGGTGATGATGTTCTAAACATAGTTCTAAGTGTTTATAACTCAAGGAGGGGTTGATTTTTAAATTCTAAGAAAATTATTGAGACATTATCATGATTTAATTTTGAAGACATTATCTTGTCTAAATATTATTTTCTGCCACAGATGTGTGCGATTTAAAAAAAGGAAATTCAGAGTGATACAGAGTGAAGTAAGCCAGAAAGAAAAAACACCAATACAGTATACTAGATGGCAATGATGACCCTGTATGCAAGACAGCAAAAAAGACACAGATGTGTAGAGCGGACTTTTGGACTCAGAGGGAGAGGGAGAGGGTGGGATGATTTGGGAGAATGGTATTGAAACATGTATACTTTCATGTAAGAATCGAATCACCAGTCTATGTCCGATGCAGGATACAGCATGCTTGGGGCTGGTGCACAGGGATGACCCAGAGAGATGTTGTGGGGAGGGAGGTGGGAGGGGGGGTTCATGTTTTGGATCGCATGTACACCCGTGGTGGCTTCATGTCAATGTATGGCAAAACCAATACAGTATTGTAAAGTAAAATAAAGTAAAAATAAAAATTAAAAAAAAAAGGAAATTCATTATGTTGCTGAATTCTCATATGGATTTATAAAGAATTTTAGGTGGGCAGAGGCAGGAATGGGAAACAGAGAGGATGACATCAGGAGGGTTGAGTAGTGGCCAAATGTGTAAGGAAAGTGTCAAAATGCTCATGTGAGCCAACTATCTGATCAGATAATGACAGCCAGAACTGGACGTGGTATTTGATTGTTATTGAGGTATGTGTGGCGATCTTCTGATTTCTTCCTGAAAAACGAACACATATTTCTCAACTTTCTCAAAGAAATTCTCTGAAACATGACATTGCTTTGAAATGTGCCTAAGAGATAGCACTGATTTTAGCCTGTCATCAACATGATTCTAGGCAGAAAAGCTGACACCTGAAGATGATGTGGTCTGTTTACTTTCTCATGTGCTCACTCATGGTCTTAAGTTACCAGGAGGCAAACTGCATAATAATGGAGAAATAAATAAGGAAAGGACATGACCAGTCTAAAAATACAGAATTTCTGAAAGGTTCCACTCCATGGAAGTCATTTGGGAATCGAAGTTTTAGTTTTATATATATGCTTTTATTACAGTGCAAATATGCCAACATAGCCACAGCATTATAAACAGAGTCATGTCACACTCATGAAAGTGAAAGTTGCTCAGTTGTGTCCGACTCTTTGCAACCCCGTGGACTGTACACCACCAGGCTCTTCTGTCTATGGGGATTCTCCAGGCAACAATACTGGAGTGGGTTGCCATGCCCTTCTCCAGGGGATCTTCCCAACCCAGGAATCGAACTGGGATCTCCTTCATTGCAGGTGGATTCTTTACCAGCTGAGCTACCAGGGAAGCCCAACCTAGACTTCAGTAGCATGCTATTTGTAGGAAAACAGGAATTACATAATTTAATATCAGTGTAATATTTACAATGATGTTTTTTAAGTTTAAAGTTTCTAATTTAAGATACTCCTTTTTATTATTATCAATTCAGATATTTTGATTTATTTCTTTGTTATTTGGGAAGTTATAAAATGCAAAAACACCACAATGGAAAGAAATCACTGTGAATGTCAAAACCCCTTCCAAACTGGGGAGGGCTTAAATAAGTTTTCTCAGTATAAATTCACTGTGATTAGCATTCTTCCCTTCTAAGAGAAATATATAATTTTCTTTATCTCTTGAACATGAATTGTTTTGAAAAGAAATTATATGTATTTATAGCTCTATAACTTATAAGCATCATCAGATAAAAATGAATAATCATGGCAAATCAGTTTTCCTTGAAGTGTTCTTTGATCTGTACAAAGCAAAGATTACTTCAAATTTATTAATCTTGTCTTTAGGCTTACTGAGATCCAGTGTTCTGTCAATATATTAAATTTTATAACTAATAGACTTTTTTATAATTGTACTTCATCTATTAAATATTAATACTGAAAAATTGATTTAAACAGAAAATGAATTTTTACTTAAGGTATCATGATTAATTAGTACAGAACATTAGTACAGCAATGTACATGTGCTTATGTTGAGATTAGAGACAAAAATAGATTTGAGATAAAAAAACAATAAAATGCTTGAATATTATTTATGGACACAATGGAAAAAATTCTCTGTTCTTAATGACTTGTCAAAATTCCTACAATTTTACATACTGAGGGAAAAGATGGATTGTAAGTGAAAATATCAAATGTTTATGCCATGAACTTTGCTTCATATGAACTCAGCTTCAGAAATCAGTCCCTCAGGTCAATACCTGTGTTGATATCTGGATGTTACACATATATCTAAACTTGGTATTTGGTATTTTCTAGTTCTTTAAATCACTGAAGATCTAGACTTTGATAGCGCCTGTTAACAAACTCATTGTTTACAAAACAGAAACTCTTGTTGAAATGGTTCCTGGTAAATTTATGGTTCCCTATGCGAGGGAGAGCTATAATTTTATTAAGGGTTACATTAGAGTGTAAGGACCAGGAAAACGTCATGATATGTGACACTGATTCAGTATTAAAATTCTTGCTTGAGTTTGGGGGAGAATAAATACATGTATATGTATGGCTGAGTCCCTTTGCTTTTCACCTGAAACTATTACAACATTGTTAATTGGCTATACTCCAATACAAAATAAGTTTTTTTAAAAATTAAAATTTTTTTCCCATTAAATGAACCAAATGTCTGGCTACCGCCCTTTAGAAAAAAAAAAAAAAAAAACAGGCTCAAAATTCTTACTTCTTCATTCTAAGGTTAACATTGAAGGAAGTTTCAAAGTTCCAGAAGTTAGAAGATTATTATATTCAGTAATTATATATTTCTCAAAAAATAGCAATAGCTTATTGGGTCTTTACAGTTTAGCTCAGACTGAGTTAAAATGATTACTTTTTGTGAGGGGTTAGTGGTTTGGCAGAGAGCAAGATTAATTAGGATTCTTCAACTGTGTTCTCCCTTGTAAGAATATGATCCATAAATGTTGACAATGAGAATGTAAATTAAAAAATTTAAATAAATACAAACATTTGAAAAATCAGTATTTTATGATGTGCATGTATTACTTTGTACCTTAAAAAGTACAAAATAAATTAGAAAAGAATTTGAATGCCAATCAGTTACTATATAGATTACACTTAATATAACCAATATAGTAACCAGTCATTTAAAAAATTCTTTTTAAGTGTTGCATTAAAATAGGATAGAAATTTATTATTAATAATCTGACATTAAATTATGTGAAAGTAAGATTAAAATGTCCACATATATTCCCTATAATTGTGTGCAGCACAAGGACCAGGTTTGATCACTTTATCAAATTTCAAATATTACTGTCATAAATGAGGGAACCCAGGCCAGATTTAACAGAGCCAGAATGAACTCACTGGTTTGCTGACTCCCAAGCCTCTCTATGCAAATGTGCCCAGATTGACTGTTCTCAAATTCTTTTCCAGGAAGTCAATGTTCCCTGAGTTGTCAGAATGTTCTCTTGCTAACAGAAGCCAATAGCTGTCTTCCATGGCCATGGAGACAAAGTCTTAATGTTATTTTATCTTCTTCTCCCATCTATATTTTTCTAAAAATCACCTTGAAGAATAAACAGCTTCCTCACTATGTGCTTTTGTGCTTAGTCACTCAGCCATGTCTGACTCTTTGTGACCCCATGGATTGCAGCCTGCCAGGCTCCTCTGTCCATGGGGATTCTTCAGGCAAGAATACTGGAGTGGGTGGCCTCCCTCTTCACTATATAAACTGTTTTATATTGTTAGGTAGTTAGAATAGGAAAAAGGAGTCCAAAATGGTGGTGGCTAAAAGACAAAGAAGGGAAAAGTCCGTGAAAATAGAAGAAAGGAAGGTCTGAGGACAAACAGTCCTCCTGGCTAGCCCAATTTACATAGGGCAAGGTCAGGGGGGAGGAGACAAATGTGGAAAAGGAGGAAGCCTAGAAGGATTGAGGCTTCTCTTCTCTTCTCTTCGTTTTTTTGGGTCGGCCCTCCCTCACTCCTCAAGGGTATACTATCCTTTGTTTTTCCTAATAAAACAGAGCTGTAACACTGATTTGTCTGTCGCTTCAAATTTTTGCTGTGGCAAGAGAGAACTGAGGAAATTACAAACTCCCCCAACAATATAAACACACTCCGGAGCCTCATTCCATGTTTTGGTTAGAGTGCTCCTGGTTCACAAACTGTCTTTTTGGTGTGTGCAGCAGTAAACTTTTACCAGCTATGACTTTGATTATTCATTGGTTTTAACTTCTCTGTTATTTCTGAACTTTTGACAAAAGAAAGGAAAGAGGTCACATACCAGGGTGCAAAGCCCCAGACGTGACATGAACTGCTGTTGGTCACTCTATTTTGCTGCCCACTTATCAGCCAACTCCTTTGTCCAGAGATTTTCTTCAAATCCTTAGGAATCAGGTCCAGGGTGAGGACCTAAAGTTACAATCCGTCAGCCCTGCAGACCTGGAAGGAGTGAAGGAGGAGTGATTGAGGATCCATCTGCTCCTTTCTGTATCATCTGCACACCCCAATTTATGGATGCAGGCATCCAGAGAGCTAGCCTGTTGATGCTTTTTTTCTTTAATGGAGGGAGGCTGGTGGTCATGTTACAGCAGGCATGTAGCAAGATATGAGCAGAGAAAGGGGGGCACGGGCCCGGTGGCAAAAAACCATATACCTTGTAAACAGAGGGAAGTCCATGGGTAGGAAAAGAAAAGCAGGGGCCTCCAGACTGACAGGAAACCACAAATTTGTGGGTGATAACTGTCTTGGAGGCAGACAAAGAAAGGTGGGGAAAGGCATGAATCTCCTGCAACTGAACGTAACCTGTTGCTTATTATGTCCTCATCACAACAAAATTAGCCTTGCAGATAAGAAGTACCCATACTGCACCAATGGCACCCCACTCCAGTACTCTTGCCTGGAAAATCCTATGGATGGAGGAGCCTGGTAGGCTGCAGTCCATGGGGTCGCTAAGAGTCGGATACGACTGAGCAACTTCACTTTCACTTTTCACTTTCGTGTATTGGAGAAGGAAATGGCAACCCACTCCAGTGTTCTTGCCTGGAGAACCCCAGGGATGGGGGAGCTTGGTGGGCTGCCGTCTGTGGGGTCGCACAGAGTCAGACATGACTGAAGTGACAGCAGTAGCATACTGCACCAATGCCATGATCAAAGCTAAATAAGGATGAAAATCCCTCCTCCCCTGGGAAGGTGAAGCTGGGATGAAATTCAGAGAATGGGATCCCCAAACTTCTCCTTCCTCCATGAATGTTCTGCCCCTTCATTTGTATGCCCCACATAACAGGCCTGCCAAAGAAATCGAGGACAGCTACTCACCTGTGTGTCTGCTCTCCCTCTGAGTAGATATTCCTGCGTAAATAAATCCTCACTTGACTTTCTTGACCTCCCTCTCTGTCTTATTTCTGAATTCTTTCTGTGAAAGAACCATATATTCACCAGTAACAGTCATGTCTAGACAACTCAGGGGAGAGACAGAGAACAGAACTTCACATGATTCTTCAGCCTCTCCTCTCATGGCCTCCTCCTGTCCACATGCAACCTCTCACCTGAACCTCCATCCCTAAACAGTCCTCAAAAACCTGCCCTCTCTCTGGGTTTACTGTGATGGTTAAGTTCCTAAAATACATGTTTCTCCCCTTTACGGTTTTTCTAGGATTGATACTAAGAAAGTCAAGCAGAACAATCTGCTTACAAAATATCACTATTCCACAAAACTTATGTTTATTATTATTTGCTAAAAGTCCTTGGCATTGCATAAAATTACATACTTGGTTAAACTTAGTATCTATATTTCATGGACTTCCAGAGGAACCATGGATTTTACATGTTCAACCAACTGAGCACGTTTGAAAGCCTTATGTCTGCCTGGTGCAACTTAAGGAATTAAACAGTAAACCTAAGAGTTTCTTCTCTATCCTATACATAATACTCAGCATTAAGTCTGTTTGTTGTTTAAATCAAGTAACTGACATTGAGTTCTAGTAATTGTTGAATCTATTAGTTAATATAAGGTAAAAACAACTAATAAAGCTGGGGAAAAGGCACTTGAGAAAATAAGTCTGCAAACCATACTTTTATGACTTCATAATCATCTATCTGCCCTGTTTTGCTGGGTAAATTCTCCACTAGTAGTGTGAAAAGGAAAGATATTCACCTGGAGCACCATTTGTCTAATGGTTGTCAATGACACATTGGCACTTACCATGGGCACTTACCATCTCCCTGTACAAGGATTAAATCCTGTGCTGATGCAGCTGCTGATTTTCAACATCCTCTGAAAAGAGGTCAGGGTGAAGAGCAGAAATGAGGCACAGTGCACTCAGGGTAAAACTGACAAGACAGGTCTTCAGATAGATATTTTAAAGAGAAGATTTTATGAGCCCAATTCTTGTATATCTGCATATCTAGACAAGCACTAAAATCCTTCATGGTAACAACTGTTCATCATGACTAGTGGAAACCTTTTGGAAAAATATGTGCTTAATTGTATGTACTTCCCCTTCACCAAAATCTCATACATACTGACCTTCCCCACTGCCTCTTTGGAGGAGTTTCTCAGAGCTATCTGAGGTGCTGTCTCTTGGGCTGCAGTCCTCATTTTGTCCCAAGCAAAATTTAACTCGCAACTCTCAAGTTGTGCATTTTTTTAAAGTCAACATGGTATAAAACTGAACATCGTGCTTCATCAAAAATGCTTTAACCAGCTGAATCTTAAAAAAAAAAAATAGCATTATCTTTGAATGACTCTTGCTGGACCTAACTGAAGGGGGTTTTCTGTCCAACAAATAGCAGGATTTGTTTTTACCCCAAAACACATACAAATGTATGGATAATTCAAGTTCTCTATAAACTGCTAGTTTTCAATCCTTAATTACATAAACACTAAGTAACCCCCTTTCTAGCTAAAAACCTCCAAACCATCTCCACCATCAGCACAAGTATTTTATTAATTTCAGTTCAGTTGAGTTCAGTTCAGTCACTCAGTCGTGTCCGACTCTTTGTGACCCCATGAACCACAGCACGCCAAACCTCCCTGTCCATCACCAACTTATTGGTAAGTATTATAATTTTGTTGCAGCTCATATCTCTGAAAGTCTTGGTTTACATTTAACAAAGCTGTAGTTTTAAAACCTTGCTTCTCAAAGTGTGGTGGTCCATGGACCATAAGCATTGATTTCACCTCAGTTCAGTTCAGTCACTCAGTCATGTCCAACTCTTTGCGACCCCATGAATCGCAGCACGCCAGGCCTCCCTGTCCATCACCAACTCCCGGAGTTCACTCAAACTCACGTCCATCGAGTCAGTGATGCCATCCAGCCATCTCGTCCTCTGTTGTCCCCTTTTCCTCCTGCCCCCAATCCCTCCCAGCATCAGGGTCTTTTCCAATGAGTCAACTCTTTGCATGAGGTGGCCAAAGTACTGGATATGCTAATATGCTCCCCAGACCCCCCCCATCCCAATTTTACTAAATTAGAACATGCAACATCCCCAGGGGCTTCTTATGCAGAATATAGTTTAGAACTGGACAGGTCTAGGACAGGATTCATCAGGAGAGAATCCATGGACACGTAACATCAAAAGCATCTGGAGAGATTCTTTTACATGCAGGGTCCTGGGACCCATATCAGATTTATCTGATTAGAATCTCAGCAGGTAAAACTTTGGTAATTTGATTTTTAAATATGTACCCTAGGCGATTATTCAGTTCAGTTCAGTTCAGTTTAGCAATCCCATGGACTGCAGCACGCCAGGCCTCCCTGTCCATCACCAACGCCCAGAGTTTACTCAAACTCATGTCCATTGAGTCAGTAATGCCATCCAAACATCTTATCCTCTGTGGTCCCCTTCTCCTCCTGCCTTCAGTCTTTCCCAGCATCAGGGCCTTTTCCATTGAGTCAGCTCTTTGCATCAGGTGGCCAAAGTAGTTTCAGCTTCAGCATCAGTTCATCCAGTGAATATTCAGGACTGATCTCCTTTAGGATGGACTGGTTGGAGCTCCTTGCAGTCCAAGGGACTCTCAAGAGTCTTCTCCAACACCACAGTTCAAAAGCATCAATTCTTTGGCACTCAGCTTTCTTTATAATAAGTTCAGCTCTCACATCCATACATGACGACTGGAAAAACCATAGCCTTGACTAGAAGGACCTTTGTTGGCAAAATAATGTCTCTGCTTTTGAATATGCTTTCTAGGTGGGTCATAACTTTCCTTCCAAGGAGGAAGCATCTTTTAATTTCATGGCTACAGTCACCATCTGCAGTGATTTTGGAGTCCCCAAAAATAAAGTCTGCCACTGTTTCCACTATTGCTCCATCTATTTGCCGTGAAGTGATGGGACCGGATGCCATGATCTTTGTTTTCTGAATGTTGAGCTTTAAGCCAACTTTTCCACTCTCCTCTTTCACTTTCATCAAGAGGCTCTTTAGTTCTTCTTCACTTTCTGCCATAAGGGTGGTGTCATCTGCATATCTGAGGTTATTGATATTTCTCCCAGCAATCTTGATTCCAGCTTGTGCTTCATCCAGGCTAGCATTTCTCATGATGTACTCTGCATATAAGTTAAATAAGGAGGGTGACAATATACAGCCTTGACGTACTCCTTTCCCAATTGGAAACCAGTCTGTTGTTCCATGTCCAGTTCTAACTGTTGTTTCTTGACCTGCATACAGATTTCTCAGGAGGCAGGTCAGGTGGTCTGGTATTTCCATCGCTTTAAGAATTTTCCACATGTGCTGTGATCCACACAGTCAAAGTCCTTGGCATACTCAATAAAGCAGAAATAGATGTTTTTCTGGAAATCTCTTGCTTTTTTCGATGATCCAGTGGATGCTAGCAATTTGATTTCTGGTTCCTCTCTGCCTTTTCTAAATCCATCTTGAATATCTCGAAGTTCATGGTTCACATATTGTTGAAGTCTGGCTTGGAGAATTTTGAGCATTACTTTGCTAGTGTGTGAGATGATTGCAATTGTGTGGTAGTCTGAGCATTCTCTGGCATTGCCTTTCTTTGGGATTGGAATGAAAATGGACCTTTTCCAGTCCTGTGGCCACTGCTGAGTTTTCCAAATTTGCTGGCATATTGAGTGCAGCACTTTCACACCATCATCTTTTAGGATTTGAAATAGCTCAACTGGAATTCCATCACCTCCACTAGCTTTGTTCATAGCGATGCTTCCTAAGGCCCACTTGACTTCACATTCCAGGATGTCTGGCTTTAGCTGAGTGATCACACCATTGTGATTATCTAGGTCATGAAGATCTTTTTGTACAGTTCTTCTGTGTATTCTTGCTACCTCTTCTTAATATCTTCTGCTTCTGTGAGGTCCATACCATTTCTGTTCTTTATTGAGCCCATCTTTGCACAAAATGTTCCCTTGGTATCTCTAATTTTCTTGAGGAGATCTCTAGTCTTTCCCATTCTATTGTTTTCCCCTATTTCTTTGCACTGACCATTGAGGAAGGCTCTCCTTGCTATTATTTGGAACTCTACATTCAAATGTTCAGATTGTAAAAGTGAGATACAAACTGTCTGATATTAAAAAAAAAAGAGCAGTTTTTTTTTTTAAATCAGGCAGTTTGTATCTCAGTTTTGCAGTTAATTTTTCCATCTATTTTAAGGAAAATGTATTTATCATAATTAAGCAGGGATTCAGCAAACAGAATCAACAGGAATGATATTTTATCTCAAAGTAGTACATGTACAGTACATAAAAGATGAAATATTTATATTTATTACATTGGCTTAATCTTTTGACCTGTGTGTCAAAATGTCTTACCCTTGTGGCTATGTAATAGCCACAATAGATTATCACCAAAATAAATTGCCCCAACGATTCACCTTAGATTCACAGAAATACAGAAAAGCATTGTAGACTCTGTTTTCTTTTGCCTCATAACTGTATGAAATTTAAATGAGAATTCAGTGCCTGGTTTTAAATTTAAATTACTCTCCAGAGAGGAACACTTGCTTGTATATTTGCCTAACTGTAACTTTACAGGAATATAGGTACATCTGAAAGTCTGTCATGTGTCTTGCATAATTTATAGATTACCTTTTACTATGATTAATTTTATATATGGAACATTTTCTGTGACATGCTTATTGGTACATCTTACAAGTAAAATAGGAAAGCATTAGACATATTAAGTTATAACAAAAGGAAAGAATCTGATGTTGGTTTTCAAGTGTCAGGATATATAAAAATATTGCTGTTGTACTAAGTTGGCTAAGAAGTGCAAAAAAAAAAAAACTTTAATCTTATTATTGGCTTGGGTTTTGATTTATGCAATTTTTGTACATTCAGAAGTCATCATATTACTTATTCTAAATGTTTACTAGCATAGTTATTAAAGAAGAATACTCAGTATAAACTGTGATATGAGTAATTCAATATTTAAATGTTTTAGCATAAAGATGATCAAAGAGAAGATGTGTAGCGCAGCATCATGTGTATCCTATGTTATTGCCTCTTCCTCCATTTCTTTTTCTGGAATATTGGTTTGAGAAATAGTGAAATGACTATGAAAAACTCAGCTGGAGAAAGAAACTTTGGGCAATTACCCTTAGATCTTTTTTCCAGCAGGAGTGGACAAGGTGAGGTGCGATCATCGGAAGCACAGAGGTGGCTTTTGACATCCTAAGCACAGGAACAGCTTGCTTTTTGGAATCTTATGTCAGACAGATTACAGGTTTCCCCCAAACCACCTGTTCAGACTAACTCATTTTTTTCTCAACTTTCTCTGGCTATGACTATTTTATGATATTCATTCTTTTAAAAAAGATCATGGCCCCATTTTACACCAATTGAATCAGACTTTTCCAGGAGAGAGGCCTGGGAATCCATACTTTCTTGTCTTCTGACGTTAAGTTTTGAGTGGTAGAATGGGAAGACTTATACCTCTTAAACTGAAATTTATTCTGACTGTAATTATTTTTCATGAATGGTGGGAAAAAACAAAGAATGTTCCTGTGGTTGTGTGGATTTCTATGAAGGAGAATTCTAAATGATTCTTGTTTCATCTATTTCAGGGTCATTTTGGTGGCGTCCTCAATGTTTGTATCTTAACTATAACAATTAACTAAACTTGGCCAATTAGTTAACCACATGAACTACTGGTAAATATTTGTATTTCATGAATTCTTAATTATCAGTATAATTTGCACTGAATGAATTTATTAAAAATTTGCATATTGGTTTTAATTTATTCAAAATGATTATATTATTCCTATTTTATTCAAATATATCTTTCTGTGTTACAAGGTTCATGTGAATTGTAATTGAATAAATATGCACTTGACAACATTAATATTTAAATTTCTTCCATCAGTGTTTATAAAGAGTCTTTGAATTCAGGATATAGAAGCAGAGTTTTTAAAACTTAGACTGCTTTATAATCTAGTATCTTTAAAGCTGCAGAAAACTATTGATAGTGAAGAGATAAAAACTAGTGTTATAACAGTTAAGAGACATCAGGACAAAAGAAAATAATGCAGATTTCTATGAATAAAATGGATTCATATATTGACCTTTACTGCTATACTGACAGTTTACATCACATTTTTGTTTATTTCTGTCTGTGTGATCCTTTTAGGAGTAAAAAAGGTTCATCAGGTAATAATTGGGGAAGTTTTGGTAATATGGGTTGTTAAAAATCATCTAAAATCATTACAGTGCTTGCACCAATCTTGCTAAGATTAAAATAAATGTATTTTAATTTCCAAAAGTGAATTGTACTCAAGCTGGTATTTTTTTAAGAAAGTATTTGTTATGTTTGCTTTCCCTATTGGTTGTTCTATGAGAAAAGTTGTTAAAGAAGATGCCATTTGGTCTCACTGCACTTGTTTTATTAATGGCCAGGTGCTTTCTCACTCACCTTTAGTAATCGGTATGACATGAATTGATGAGCTAAGCTTTAATACTATGCCACACTGTCAGGGAGGAGGAAATTTCTCCCTCTACTTCCTCTTGAGTCCTTGTGATTGGATTAACTAATAATAAAATTAACACGAGAGATTGTGTGTGTGCTAAATCTCTTCAGTTGTGTCCCACGTGGTGATAAGAGAGGTTAACAGGAGAAAAAAGAAACAAATTTTAATTTTGCACATGGAGGTATCATAGAAACAGGACCTAAGAAGTGGCCAAAGTAGGCAACTTGTATACTTTTTAGAAAAAGCAACAATAAATTTGTGAAGAATTTAAAGGTCAAAGAAACCCACAGGACAAAGAAAACTAAAGGCTTTGGGTGCTTAATTAGTGAAGAATCTAAGCAGGGTCTGGGCTTGGGATAGTCAATTATGGAAGTAACAAGGCTTGTGGATACTGGCTTCCCTGCCCAAATTCCCTGTCTCTGGTAATAAGGGTGTCCTTCTGCCTTCAGATGCAGGGAGAACACCTTTCACATGAGAGATTCATCTCTGCTTTCAGAGACAAAGAGTAGGGTCAAAGTGTCCCTCATGCATTGACTGTTTCTTAAGTAACTTTAATTAAAAATGATTACCATACCACCGAGGTGACATGGGGGGAAGCCTGCCTTAGGCCCCAATACCACACTATACCTTAACATACAGCACCTGGAGATTTTAGGCGTCTTATGTTAACTTATTTGTAGACATCAAATATTACTGCCAAACACTAGTTCTTCCAGAAATCTAACTTTTTAGCTCCTTGCATCTTCTTGATTAAACAGTTACTGTCATGTACTAATAGATTTCACCTGAGTTGTCTTAAAAGCCCTTCTTTACTTTTCATTTTGAATAATCTATGATATCACTTATTTAACTTGAGTCAAACTTCAAAGCAATTCTATAGACATCTGTGAGCACAAGTAACAAAAAAATTTTGACTTAGTTTAATGAATAGCAAAATTGACTTTACTTTCAAAATTTGGAATGCAATATAAGAATTCTGTCTCACAGATTTTAACATTTTTTTTCTTTATATAATGTTCTGGAATGTGTTTAACTAGATCCAAAGTCAAAAGTTATTGAAACCATAGACATTAAAGTTACAGGTAGAGGTATGTTTCTTTTTATGGCATATGTGCCAAGTCAAACAAAAATGGAATTCACAAGTATAAAAACATAATGCAATTTTGGCAGGAAAAGAAAACTTGAAGTATTTATCTAAAATAATTACCAACTCAGTTTAAAGCACAGCTTAAGAAGAGTGTCACCTTTTGTGTCTCTCAAGATTTATTGGTTATTTTTTTTCATACAGTCTCTTCCATCTACAGTAATACTACTGAATGCCTCAGTTCTTCTCTCAACTCTCCTTGTGATAAAAGAAACATAAAGTTGCTGAAACACTAAGTGAGGGAGTCATGACCTAACCGAAGTTAGGACGAACGTGATCCAACATAGAGAAGTCAGTATTCTGCAAACTAACCTTCAAAGAATAACTCTGAGCCATTAGTTTAAAGGATTGAGGTTTTACTCCATATATCTCTGTGAAGACTGTCTCCCAGATCAAAGGCAGGGGTGGGACTTACAAAGGCAAAAGCCACAAGATTTCTCAAGGAAAAGGCACTGGCGCATTTATACAAGTCCTTGATTTCTAATATGGGAACTGGCATAGACTGCTTAAGCCCCAACCCATATGATGAATTAAGTAGAGTAGTCACAATTTCACTGAAAAGCCTGATTTTCTGAAATGCTAAATAGTTTCTTATATTCTCTGGGGTCCCAGGCTTTATGGAACCTCCAGGCTCTAGGTCATGTTACAAAAAAAAAAAATCTTTGCACTTGCTAAAGGCTCAGTGAAAATTTCCAGAACTCCAACCATAATACCCACCTTCTGGACAGCAGAAAAACAGGAAGGGCAGTAAAAAAGTACCTTCTGTTTTTACAATACAGCACTTCCGCTTGTAGCCCATGGTCTAAATCTGAATCAGATGACCAGATCTATGCTCACATGCCTAAATAAAATCAAAGGTACAATGGTTAATGGGGTAACAGGAAAAGAACTTTTATCTCTAACAACACAGTTATCTAATATTTCATCAACCTGGTTATGTAGGCATAATGAGACCTTTTGATATGTAAATATTTCTCAATAAAATTAACACTTAGTAATGTTACAAATCAGAGAAGGAGATGGCACCCCACTCCAGTACTCTTGCCTGGAAAATCCCATGGATGAAGAAGCCTGGTGGGCTGCAGTCCATGGGGTCGTGAAGAGTAGGACACGACTGAAGTGACTTAGCAGCAGCAGCAGCAGCAATGTTACAAATTAACACTTAGTAATGTTCACTCTTGCCATCTGCTGTTTGACCACTTCCAATCTGCCTTGATTCATGGACCTAATATTCCAGGTTCCTATGCAATATTGGTCTTTATAGCATCAGACTTCACTTCCATCACCAGTCACATCCAGTACTGGGTGCTGTTGTTTTTTTGGCTCCATCTCTTCAATATTTCTGGAGTTATTTCTTCACTGATCTCTAGTAGCGTATAGGGCACCTACTGACGTGAGCAGTTCATCTTTCAGTGTCCTATCTTTTTGCCTTTTCATACTGTTCATGGGGTTCTCAAAGCAGGAATACTGAAGTATTTTGCCATTCCCTTCTCCAGTGGACCACATTTCGTCAGAACTCTCCACCATGACCTGTCTATCTTAGGTGGCCCTACAAGGCATGGGTCATACTTTCACTGAGTTACACAAGGCTGTGATCCAGGTGATCAGGTTGGTTAGTTTTCTGTGATTGTGGTTTTCAGTCTGTCTGCCCTGTGATGGAGAAGGATAAGAGGTTTATGGAAGCTTCCTGATGGGAGTGAACTGACTGGGGTGCGGGGGGAACTGGGTCTTGTTCTGATGGGTAGGGCCATGTTCGGTAAATCTTTAATCCAATTTTCTCTGTTCCCTTTCTGTTATTTGACCTGAGGCCAAACTATCCTGGAGGTATGAACATAATGGTCATAGCAAACACCCTTTTCCAACAATACAAGAGAAAACTCTATACATGGACATCACCAGATGGTCAATACTAAAATCAAAATAATTATATTCTTTGCAGTCAAAGATGGAGAAGCTCTATACAGCCAGCAAAAAGAAGACCAGGAGCTGACTGTGGCTCAGATCATGAACTCCTTATTGCAAAATTCAGACTTAAATTGAAGAAAGTAGGGAAGACCACTAGACCATTCAGGTATGACCTAAATCAAATCCCTTACAATTATACAGTGGAAGTGACAGATTCAAGAGATTAGATATGATAGACAGAATGCCTGAAGAACTATGGACAGAGGTTCATGACATTGTACAGGAGGCAGTGAACAAGACCATCCCAAGAAAGAGAAATGCAAAAAAGCAAAATGGCTGTCTGAGGAGGCCTTAGAAATAGCTGTGAAAAGAAGAGAAGTGAAAAGCAAAGGATAAAAGCAAAGATATGCCCACTTGAATGCAGAGTTCCAAAGAATAGCAAGGAGAGATAAGAAAGCCTTACTCAGTGATCAATGTAAAGAAATAGGGGAAAATAATAAAATGGGAAAGACGAAGAGATCTCTTCAAGAGAATTAGAGATACCAAGGAAACATTTCATGCAAAGATGGGCACAATAAAGGACAGAAATGGTATGGACCTAACAGAAGCAGAAGATATTGAGAAGAGGTGGCAAGAAAACACAGAATAACTGTACAAAGAGATCTTCATGATCCAGATAACCATGATGGTGTGATCACTCACATAGAGCCAAACATCCTGGAATGCGATGTCAAGTGGGAATTAGGAAGCATCACTATGAACAAAGCTAGTGGAGGTGATGGAATTCCAGTTGAGCTGTTTCAAATCCTAAAAGATGATGCTCTGAAAGTGCTTCACTCAATATGCCAGCAAATATGGAAAATTCAGCAGTGGCCACAGGACTGGAAAAAGTCAGTTTTCATTCTAATCCCAAAGAAAGGCAATAACAAAGAATGTTCAAACTACTGCACAATTGCACTCATCTCACACACTAGCAAAGTAATGCTCAAAAATTATCCAAGCTAGGCTTCAACAGTATGTGAACCGTGAACTTCCAGATGTTCAAGATGGATTTAGAAAAGGCAGAGGAACCAGAAATCAAATTGCCAACATCCATTGGATCATCAAAAAGCAGGAGAGTTCCAGAAAAACATCTATTTCTGCTTTATTGACTATGCCAAAGCCTTTGACTGCTTGGATCATCACATGTGGAAAATTCATAAAGCGGTGGGAATACCAGACCACCTGACCTGCCTCCTGAGAAATCTGTATGTAGGTCAAGAAGCAACAATTAGAACTGGACATGGAACAATGGACTAGTTCCAAATCGGGAAAGGAGTACATTAAGGCTGTATATTGTCACCCTGCTTATTTAACTTATATACAGACTATATCATGAGAAATGCTTGCCTGGATCAATCAGAAGCTGGAATCAAGATTGCCAGGAAAAAATGTCAATAACCTCAGACATGTAGATGACACCACCCTTATGGCAGAAAGTGAAGAAGAACTAAAGAGCCTCTTGATGAAAGTGAAAGAGGAGAGTGAAAAAGTTGGCTTAAAACTCAACATTCAGAAAACTAAGATCACGGCATCCAGTCCCATCACTTCATGGCAAATAGGTGGGGAAATAGTGAAAACAGTAATAGACTTTATTTTTCTGGGCTCCAAAATCACTGCAGATGGTGACTGAAGCCATGAAACTAAAAGAAGCTTCCTCCTTGGAAGGAAAGTTATCACCAACCTAGATAGCATATTAAAAAGCAGAGACATTACTTTGCCAACAAAGGTCCATCTAATGAAAGCTATGGTTTTCCAGTAGTCATGTATGGTTGTGACAGTTGGACTCTAAAGAAAGCTGAGTGCCAAAGAATTGATGCTTTTGAATTGTGGTGTTGGAGAAGACTCTTGAGATTCCCATGGACAGCAGCAAGGTCCAGCCAGTCCATCCTGAAGGAAATCAGTCCTGAATATTCATTGGAAGGACTGATGCTGAAGCTGAAACACCAATACTTTGGCCACCTGATGCGAAGAACTGACTCATTTGAAACGACCCTGATACTGGGAAAGTTTGAAGGTCGGAGGAGAAGGGGACGACAGAGGATGAGATGGCATCACCAACTCAATAGACATGAGTCTGAGTAAACTCAGGGAGTTAGTTATGGACCAGGAGGCTGGCGTGCTGCAATCCATGGGGTCGCAGAGAGTCAGAAATGTCTGAGCGACCAAACTGAACTGAATGTTACAAGATCACATTTTTTTCAGAGCTCTCATTATTTTGTTTTTTGAAGAGAATTCCAGGCACAACTAAAATATAAGAATGCATATTTAAAATCACATTTTGAATAGAAATTCTACATGGTAACTCTATGGTTAATCTTCTTATGTAATAAAAAATGTAATAGCACGACACTGTCTCAATAAAAAACCCCAGGTCTGGTCTCGAGATTGAACCAGCAAAGTAACACTAGGAAATAAGAAAAGCTTAAAAAAATTGCCCATAAACTGACTAGATTGCTTTTACTGCTTTTAAAAAATATTCATGTTCTTCTCTTTTTACGTACATGGTAATAGTTCACTTCCTCACTGATACTTAAGCTATGGGTGAACATATAATTTATTTGGCCAAAAACATATGAGAAGGGCTATACAGTATTTTGCAAGTTTAAGTGTCACTGGGTAATTTTTTTCAGATTCCTTTCCTCAGCTGTAATGAATTTTGAAGTAAATGCAGAAATTGATTCGCCCTCAGCATGGGTCTCTGGCTGTAACTTCTCCGTGTATAATAGACATGTCATAGGAGCAAGAAATCAACTACTATGCAAATCCACTGATTTTGGAGGTTGTTTGCTACTGCACCATAATGTATCTCAAAAGAATATATTTTCTCTTCTCAAATGAGCCTTATGGTATTAAAAGCATCTTTCAGGTGTTGCTAAACATATAAGCCCTGATTTTAAAGTTTCTTTCTATAACCTATTCTTTGTAAGCAATGGATACACAGAAAAAAAATTAAATGGCATGGGTGGTAGACTTTATATTCATCACACATTTCATTTTGTGAGAATATGAAGCAGTAGCATAAGCAAGAACAGTTAACAAATTCTTATTTTAATTAATCCCCAAAGAACTGGCTGGCAAAGATCTGTATAAAAGACTGGTTTTAGCCACAGTTTTAAAATTGATCAATGGATCAACTGTGCTCAGAAATGAATCATTTGAAAATTACTTCTTCCACTGATAGGATTTGTTGTTCTTACCAGAAATATTGAGTTATGTACTCAATCACAGATATATACTAGATGGCACTCCAGGCATTCTTTGTAGTCCTGGAAAATATAGTGATTAACAGGTCAGATCTGTTTCTCAAATAGCCCACCATCAAGTAGAAAAATAATTTACACTAATGTTTGCAGTTGTACAAAGCAACATGCACTTGGTATCACATTTGAAAACACTGCTCTATGAGTTGATAGAAGACTACCACTATTTAGATCTGATAGAGTAGCTGTCCTCAACATTTTTGGCACCAGTGACCGGTTTTGTGGAAGACAATTTTTCCACAGACATGGAGGTGGGGCTGTGAGGGTTGGTCTGGGGATAATTCAGGCACATTACATTTACTGTGCACTTTATGTCTATTACTGTTACACCAGCTCCAGCTCAGATCATCAGGTATTAGATCCCAGAGGTTGGGGACCCTTGTGATAAGAGAATTTCATGGCAGAAGAGAGGACATTTAAGGAGAATTATGTGGTACTAAGCCTTTTTCTCACATATATACTGTACTACTCTGTGGCTTTTATTTATCTCATACAAATGGGGCTCTGAGAAATGAATAAGCTCTTGATAGTGTGAGTCTAGAGAAGGGAAAGAAGTACCCTATAAGGAAAGAAAGCATGGAAAGAGGGGATGGCAGAAGCACTGGGGGCAGCCAAAGGGAAGCATGAGCCTTATGAATGTGCATATGGACCACAGGGTCAGCATAGAGGAGGGTTAATGAAGGTTGAAAAGGTATTAAAGTATTCATCATTCTGCACTGTAACTACTTTTTTGCAGGCCTACATTTTATGGCAGACTGTGTGGTACAAAAACTTAGGGGTTTCAGGATTTAGGCTTATATCCCAGAGTAATTTGATCCAGAATACATATCCAAGCGAAAGAAGTTTCCTCATGGAAATATGTGTGTGGGTTCTGATCCTCACTAAAAGCTCACTAAAAGCTGGATTCTGGAGAGTCATAATAAAAAATATTTCATTCTACTGCACTGAGTTAGTAATGTGAATGAGGCAAGCCTCTAAATTAACCAGAGCAAATCACAAGCAAGTGTATATACTCAATGGTAAGCTGCCTTGATCTTGTCGCTCTAGATCAGAGTTACTTTTTTTTTTTTTTAAGCCATCAGCCTCTTTGGCAGTTTGATGAAGCCTCTGCTTCTTCATAGAATAGGATGTTTAACATACAAAAAATAAGATGCAAAAACTGTGGAAGAAACTAATATTTGAATACATTTTTCAAAAAGTAAAAAAACATTATGTTTTTAAATGTAGACTTCATTAACACAATGAATAATAACATCTAATGGTGGATCTAACGACTGTCATACTTTCAAAGTAGTAATAGAAAATATTTATATAATATATGTAGATATTATTTTAATATTAAATACTGGAATATAGATCAATGGAACAAAATAGAAAGCCCAGAGATAAATCTACGCACCTATGAACATCTTTTCTTCGACAAAGGAAGCAAGAATATACAATGGAGAAAAGACGATCTCTTTAACAAGTGGTGCTGGGAAAACTGGTCAACCACTTGTAAAAGAATGAAATGAGAACACTTTCTAACACCATACACAAAAATAAACTCAAAATGGATTAAAGATCTAAACATAAGACCAGAAACTATAAAACTCCTAGAGGAAAACATAGGCAAAAAACTCTCCGACATAAATCACAGCAGGATCCTCTATGACCCACCTCCCAGAGTATTGGAAATAAAAGCAAAAATAAACAAATGGGACCTAATTAAACTTAAAAGCTTTTGCACAACAAAGGAAACTACAAACAAGGTGAAAAGACAGCCTTCAGAATGGGAGAAAATAATAGCAAATGAAGCAACTAACAAAGAATTAATCTCAAAAATATACAAGCAACTCCTGAAAATATATAAGCAATTCCAGAAAAATAAATGACCCAATCAAAAAATGGGCCAAAGAACCAAACAGACATTTCTCCAAAGAAGACATAGAGATGGCTAGCAAACACGTGAAAAGATGCTCGACATCATTCATTATCAGAGAAATGGAAATCAAAACCACCATGAGGTACCATTTCATGCCAGTCAGAATGGCTGCTATCCAAAAGTCTATAAGCAACAAATGCTGGTAAGGGTGTGGAGAAAAGGGAACCCTCTTACACTGTTGGTGGGAATGCAAACTAGTACAGCCACTATGGAGAACAGTGTGGAGATTCCTTAGAAAACTGGAAACAAAACTGCCATCCATATGACCCAGCAATCCCACTGCTGGGTATACACACCGAGGAAACCAGAATTGAAAGAGACACGTGTACCCCAATGTTCATCACAGCACTGTTTATAATAGCCAGGACATGGAAGCAACCTAGATGTCCATCGGCAGACGAATGGATAAGAAAGCTGTGGTACATATACACAATGGAATATTACTCAGCCATTAAAAAGAATACATTTGAATCAGTTCTAATGAGGTGGATGAAACTGGAGCCTATTATACAGAGTGAAGTAAGCCAGAAAGAAAAACACCAATACAGTATACTAATGCATATATATGGATTTAGAAAGATGGTAATGATAACCCTACATGCGAGACAGCAAAAGAGACACAGATGTATAGAACAGTCTTTTGGACTCTGTGGGAGAGGGCAAGGGTGGGATGATTTGGGAGAATGGCATTGAAATCTGTATATTATCATATGTGAAATGAATCGCCAGTCCAGGTTTGATGCATGATACAGGGTGATTGGGGCTGGTGCACTGGGATGACCCAGAGGGATGGTATGGGGAGGGAGGTGGGAGGGGCGTTCAGGATGGGGAACACGTGTACACCCGTGGCAGATTCATGTCAATGTATGGCAAAACCACTACAATATTGTAATTGGCCTCCAATTAAAATAAATAAATTCATATTAAAATTAATTTAAAAAATAAATTTAAATTTAATCATTTAAAAATATTTAAAATTAAAATATTTATATATTAAATATATATAATTATATATATAAATATATAAAACTATAAAATATTTATCACAATATTTCTATAATAGAAATGTGATATAAACATTTGTAATTCTTTGGTGGCCAAGTGATAGGGACAACTAGTAATAATGTGGTTTGGGAATGTTATAATGCAATTAAAAGCCAATAAAAAATAAAGTTGGAACTTCACATATTCACTCTGTTCTTAGACCCCAGGTTAGGGCCTCTTGCTTAAGATACTCCTCAATTTCCTAGAGGTAAAGAAGTAAAAAATGCAGCAGATATCTCATTTTTATTGCCTTCTAGATGGCCACTTGTCTGTTTTTTGAACTCCTCGACACATAAAAGTGGGAGAATCTAAAACTTGATCTCGTATCACTTTACGAAGGTGTTTTCATTTTCATCCTCTGAGTACATATGACACTTGTTTTGTAAACAAAACAGGTTCGTTACTGACATTCTAGACTCAGGAACATTAATCAGGTAAAAACAGAATTTGCCCAAGACAAACTATTTTATTAATTTTTTTTCTGTCATCTCTAAAGTAACGCTAAGGATAATAATTAGCTTTATAAACGTGTAAATACAAATTCTTAGGTTCTCAAAGATTTTCTAAGCTGTTTTTGCTATGAAGAGTACACTTAACTCTGTTTCCTGGGTTTGAGAGTCTCCTTTGGAGATGAAGCAATTTGTTGACTTATTCAAAAAAGGACTTTCATTAGCTGCTTGCCAAAAAAAAAAAAAAAAAAAAAAAATAGGTAAGGAAAAGTAATGGCGATAAAGCTTAAGTTAGTCTGTTTTTCTAATCACCAGGATAAAAAGATGGAAGGAAGGGAGATTGCAAGTGCTGAACATACAGAGGTTTGGAGATTTCATTGGTTTCCTGTAGCCACTTAGCAAATTATCTGCAGCAGGGATTGTTGGCCAGGACCCTTACAGGTAGCCTCTCCATGTAGCCCAGGCTATTTCACAGGATGGCAATTTGGTTCTAAAGTCAAGTAAGCTAAAAAGATAAAAGATTAGGCAGAAGTTCTATAATGAAAATGTTTGTAATAAAATTTCCTGATCTTGTATCAGAAATCACAGTGCTTCACTTCTGCTGCAGTCTAGCATACTATTTGTCGCTAAAGCTGGCCCAGCATATCACCACATTCAATGGAGTATTAAAGAAATTGTGGCTATATTTTCAAACCACTACAAAGATGTGTATGTTGAGACATAGAACAGCCCTTTATTTCCAATTCCAATTTCCCATTACATCTTGTACTATGAATTATTATAGTCCATAAAAATTTTTGAAGATTCATAGGTGACTCCTTTGCTATGTATTTAACTGGCTAATTTTAAATCACAGTCAAGTTCTTCTTGTAATAAAATTCCTTAATAGAGGGTACCCATTATGAATTTTTAAAAAAGGCTGAGCTGCGAGTCACCCATACTTTCATTAACAAATGTACGTATCATCTTTTAATCTTGTGTGCTAATGCTCTGAGCAATTTTATTGATCTCCAGATGTTCATCACTAATTGAAACAGCTGCTTTATTTAAATAACACTTACAAAATGATATTTGGACAAGCTCTGCTTCATGTTTTAGCAGAAGTGAAGTCTGATTTCATGAGAGAGTTCATCCACTCCATACATATTCTTTACCTGGAAGTGGAAGAGATTTCAAGCCAGAAGCTCCACTTTCTTCCCTTTGACATCCACAGGTGCCCCTGTGGTGAGAGCAATGAAGAGGTGAGAATGGAATTGTGGTCAGTACTTTCAGCATGTGCTGCCACGTTAATGGAGTAACCAGTACAGGTAACTTGAGGCAGCAGGAAGTCTTGGGAAGTGTGGGATGATACCTTGAGGCCAACAGTATGCTCAAGGAGAAGTTGCTCCAGAAGTCTGCAGGCGAAAGCCAAAATTCAGTTAGTATGTCTGCATTTTCATTTCCAGGACTGTCAAGAGACAAGAAGTCAGTAGACGATTGTCCCTCCTTGGTTCAGTTATAGTATTTTAAGACAGCTAACAAGAGAGTTGAGGGTGATACAGAGATACCAATGATTGAAAAGCTCAATCTCCTCCATCAGTTCAGTTCAGTTCAGTGCAGTTGCTCAGTCGTGTCCGACTCTTTGCGACCCCATGAATTGCAGCACGCCAGACCTCCCTGTCCATCACCAACTCCCAGAGTTCACTCAGACTCACGTTCATCGAGTCAGTGATGCCATCCAGCCATCTCATCCTCAGTCGTCCCCTTCTCCTCCTGCCCCCAATCCCTCCCAGCATCAGAGTCTTTTCCAATGAGTCAACTCTTCACATGAGGTGGCCAAAGTACTGGAGTTTCAGCTTTAGATCATTCCTTCCAAAGAAATCCCAGGGCTGATCTCCTTCAGAATGGACTGGTTGGATCTCCTTGCAGTCCAAGTAACTCTCAAGAGTCTTCAACGCCACAGTTCAAAAGCATCAGTTCTTCAGCGCTCAGCCTTCTTCACAGTCCAACCCTCACATCCATACATGAAAAAACCATAGCCTTGACTAGACACACCTTTGTTGGCAAAGTAACGTCTCTGCTTTTTAATATGCTGTCTAGGTTGGTCATAACTTTTCTTCCAAGGAGTAAGTGTCTTTTAATTTCATGGCTGCAAGCACCATCTACAGTGATTTTGGAGCCCCAATAAACAAAGTCTGACACAGTTTCCACTGTTTCCCCATCTATTTCCCATGAAGTGATGGGACCAGATGCCATGATCTTCGTTTTCTGAATGTTGAGCTTTAAGCCAACTTTTTCACTCTCCTCTTTCACTTTCATCAAGAGGCTTTTTAGTTCCTCTTCACTTTCTGCCATAAGGGTAGTGTTATCTGCATATCTGAGGTTATTGATATTTCTCCCAGCAATCTTGATCCCAGCTTGTGCTTCTTCCAGCCCACCATTTCTCATGATGTACTCTGCATAGAAGTTAAATAAGCAGGGTGACAATATACAGCCTTGACGTACTCCTTTTGCTATTTGGAACCAGTCTGTTGTTCCATGACCAGTTCTAACTGTTGCTTCCTGACCTGCATGTAAGTTTTTCAAGAGGCAAGTCAGGACAGAAATGGTATGGAACTAACAAAAGGAGAAGATATTAAGAAGAGGTGGCAGGAATACACAGAAGAACTGTACAAAAAAGAGCTTCATAACCAAAATAATCACCATGGTGTGATCACTCACCTAGAGCCAGACATCCTGGAATGTGAAGTCAAGTGGGCCTTAGGAAGCATCACTATGAACAAAGCTAGTGGAGGTGATGGAATTCCAATTGAGCTGTTTCAAATCCTGAAAGATGATGCTGTGAAAGTGCTGCACTCAATATGCCAGCAAATTTGGAAAACTCAGCAGTGGCCACAGGACTGGAAAAAATCAGTTTTCATTTCAATCCCAAAGAAAGGCAATGCCAAAGAATGCTCAAACTACCACACAATTGCACTCATTTCATATGCTAGTAAAGTAATGCTCAAAATTCTTCAAGCCAGGCTTCAGCAATACGTGAACCGTGAACTTCCAGATGTTTAAGGTGGATTTAGAAAAGGCAGAGGAACCAGAGATCAAATTGCCAACATCTGCTGGATCATCGAGAAAGTAAGAGAGTTCCAGAAAAACATCTATTTCTGCTTTATTGACTATGCCAAAGCCTTTGTGTGGATCATAATAAACTGTGGAAATCTCATCCATACCTCATTGCAACCTCTATTTCTGATGGATCTTGCCTCCTTTTACATTTTTTTTGAGATTTATTGAGATATTATTGGTACAATATGTAAGTTAAAGGTATATAATGTGATAATTGGTTAAGGACATCAAAACAGTTATTACAACAATATTTCATATGTTCCAAAAACAAGAAGGATTAACTGGTTCATGAGACAGAAGACATAAAAAGACCCAAAATGAACCTGGAGAGGTAAAAACTAGAATGTCTGAGATAAAAATATACACTGGATTGGAATAATGAAATAATAAACATCAGTGAACTCATGTATGTGAAAAAAATCACAATGTATTTTTACAGTATATCTATGTATAAAAATAATTAGCTTTAAAATATTATATTTTCTGGAGAAGTGGATGGCTACCCCAGGATTCTTGCCTGGTGAAGTCCAGGGATAATACATGTTAAATGAGTTTACCTTTGAGGAAGAAGTAGAATTTTTTAGTTGTAAAGAGGGACAATTCTGATTTCTTACTATTGTTAGAATTTCCTGCAACAAAATATGCACAGTTACTGTAGTAATTAAAATATTTGATTAAACATAATGCCAGAAAGAGTAGCTGTGCTTTAGCCACAAAAAGTGACTGATAAATCATATAACAGACCACACTTGAAGCTTAATACAAAAGCTTAATACGATAAAAATTTATTTCTCCCTATGAATTGGTAGACATTCTATGCTAACAGGCAACAAAGGGGTTCAGGCTGTTCCTTTCTTGTAGGTCTGTGAATCAATACATGATTTCCACATTTACTGATGAATGCAAGAAAAAACATGCAAGTGGTAAACTGAAGAGCAAATGCTTTGGCCTGAAAATGACAAATACTGCTTTTGATCACAGATCAATGGCAAGGGTTAGTCAAATGCCCTTTCTAACTACATTTGCACATGGGAACACAGTCTCTCCATAAGCCCAGAAAGGAGAGGAAGATAAGATGTGGATGGCCACTTGTAGTTTTCCCCATAAACTGTTACAAAGTTAGTGCTCAATATACTGTGACTAGTAGAATTTTTTCCACAGTTTGTTGTGATCCACACAGTCAGAGGCTTTGGTGTAGTCAATAATGCAGAAGTAGATGTTTTTCTGAAACTCTCTTGCTTTTACAATGATCCAACGAACAAAGCTAGGGGAGGTGATGGAAGTCCAGCTGAGCCATTTCAAAGCCTAAAAGAGGATGCTGTAAAAGTGCTGCACTCAATATGCCAGCAAATTCGGAAAACTCAGCAGTGGCCACAGGACTGGAAAAGGTCAGTTTTCATTCCAATCCCAAAGAAAGGCAATGACAAAGAATGTTCAAACTACC
The DNA here is from genome assembly GCF_001704415.2 of Capra hircus. NCBI lineage: Eukaryota > Metazoa > Chordata > Mammalia > Artiodactyla > Bovidae > Capra > Capra hircus. Next base: position 33,966,032 of record NW_017189516.1, on the reverse strand, counting down.
ACACAATTGTACTCATCTCACATGCTAGCAAAGTAATGCTCAAAATTTTCCAAGCCAGGCTTCAACAGTACATGAACCGTGAACCTACAGATGTTCAAGCAGGATTTAGAAAAGGCAGAGGAACCAGAGATCAAATTGTCAACATCCAAAATCACAGATACTACTTTGCCAACACCAATCCATCTAGTCAAAGCTATGGTTTTCTCAGTAGTCATGTATGGATGTGAGACATGGACTATAAAGAAGGACTATAAAGCTGAGTGCCAAAGAATTGATGCTTTTGAACTGTGGTGTTGGAGACGATTCTTGAGGGTTTCTTGGACTGCAAGGAGATCCAACCAGTCCATCCTAAAGGAAATCAGTCCTGAACATTCATTGGAAGGACTGATGCTGAAGCTGAAACATCAATACTTTGGCCATCTGATGCGAAGAATTGACTCACTAGAAAAGACCCTGATGCTGGGAAAGATTGAAGGCAGGAGGAGAAGGGGATGACAGAGGATGAGATGGCTAGATGACATCACCGACTCAATGGACATGAGTTTCAGTAAGCTCCAGGAGTTGGTGATAGACAGGGAAGCCTGGTGTGCTGCAGTCCATGGGGTCAGAAAGAGTCGGACACAACTGAGCAACTGAAGTGAGTAGAATTTTTATGACAAACCATCCTGTCTATTTCCTGTTAGTGTGTGAGAAGGTCAGATTTACCTGAAATTCTTTAACTTCTGAGGTCTTACTATGTGATACTTACTCCCAAATACAGGCTCACATCAAATTTTCTAAAGGATCCTATAAAATATCAACAAGAAGATTTTGCCTTCTTCACTCAGTAGTACTTTCCTCCATTGACCTAAACCTCAACTGGAAAAATCTTAAAGGAATGAGAATTTTCTTCTTTCTGTTGGTTTCTGGTCAAAAATCTGTGAATTTCTGTCACCTTCAAGATGTAGGAGCATGGCTAAACACTTTTATATGAAGAAAGGAAGGAAAAGGCACAAGGATAAAAAGAAGATTTTCTTTCGGTCACATAGACAAGAGGCAGTAGAACTGTATTGAAACATTTTTATTTCTGCTAACCAAAGACTTTGATGCTGGGAGGGACTGGGGGCAGGAGAAGAAGGGGACGACCGAGGATGAGATGGCTGGATGGCATCACTGACTCGATGGATGCGAGTCTGAGTGAACTCCGAGAGGTGGTGATGGACAGGGAGGCCTGGCGTGCTGCGATTCATGGGGTTGCAAAGAGTCAGACACGACTGAGCGACTGAACTGAAACTGAACTAAACCAAAGACAGAGTGTTTGTCAATAAACCATTTTTCATCTCCTGGAAGGACTCCAGGGAATTTAAGAAATTAATCCTCACTAGATGTTTGCTGTGCTGTGATTTCTAAGGTCTTTTACCTCTCTGCAGCTGTCACTTATGAGGGAAGTTTTGGTTATTAACCACATAGGTATGCTCATAAATGTTTATGTCCAGTGGGCATGCTAAAAAAACTCATTACAATTATATTACAAATCTTTAGGTGCTTTCAAAATCCCCCCTCCAACTTCAGGGTTATTTCCCCAAAATTAGTAGATTATTTGACAGATAAAACTATACTTACCAACTGTTTGGGAAAATATTTTGAGAACCTGGAGGAAATGCCCACTGGGTGCCCAGATCTAAATTCCAACGCCAAAGTTACCTTTTGTATGGAACATGATGTTGGTATCACAGGGGTACAGGTGAGGGAGGGGACCACCAGGGAGCTGGAATGCTCCAAGTCAGGGGGAGGCAGGTGAATTTTGCCCTGTTTGTTCCACTGGGAGCAGGTGCAGCTTTCAGAGGAGGACAGAAGAGCTGGCCAACAGGTCAGGTTCCAGTTTGAACAACAGTGTGCACTGGAGAAGACTCAGGGGAAGGACAGTGAATTGCCGAGAGAGCAGGAGATGATAAAAATGCCAGCCCCTAGGCAGGCTCAACTCTCAAGACATTCATAAAAGAAGCTCACAGATAATCCCCAAGCTGTGTGTCTTACTTCAACCTTATGTCTTTAAACCTACGGTAAGCTCCTGGCTCCAACATCCTTCTTTCTATATCCTGAGAGGCATTAAGGAGTAGTGAGAAGAGAAATAAGGGACAGAAGGTCTGATTCAGGCTAGGAGAATGAAAGAGTGAGTTCTAGATGAATTCACAGAAGATATGATATGTCCCAAGAACAGCAGTGTGTGTCTGGAACCACCGACAGTACTGAATCCTACTTTTACTGGGTTTATTCCTTCCTACATATACATACCTATGTGTGTGTGCTCCATCACTTAGTCATGTCCAACTCTTTGTGACCCCGTGGACTGTAGACCACCATGCTCCTCTGTCCACGGGATTTTCCAAGCAAGAATACTGGAGTGATTTGCCATTTACTTCTCCAGGGGATCTTTCCCACCCATGGATTGAACCCATGTCTCTTGAGTCTCCTGCATTGGCAGGAGGATGGTTTACCACTGCTCCATTTGGGAAGCCTACATACATATACATAAGACATAGTTCAATTTATAAATTGTGTGTGGTAAAACAATATCCAATGTGGCAGCACCACTACACTTCTGTTTTGGGCCATTATTAGTTACTTGAACACAATCATTGTGAAACCATGACACCTGATCTGATAATTGACAAGGCTACTAAGGGAATAAGGCAGGATATACTCACTTCAGTTCAGTCGCTCAATCGTGTCTGACTCTTTGCGACCCCATGAACCGCAGCATGCCAGGCCTCCCTGTCTATCACCAACTCCTGGAGTCCACCCAGACCCATGTCCATCGAGTCAGTGATGCCATCCAAGCCACTCATCCTCTGTCGTCCCCTTGTCCTCCTGCCCTCAATCTTTCCCAGCATCAGGTCTTTTCAAGTGAGTCAGTTCTTCAAATCAGGTGACCAAAGTATTGGAGTTTCAGCTTTAACATCAGTCCTTCCAATGAACACCCAGGACTGCTCTCCTTTTAGATGGACTGGTTGGATCTCCTTGCAGTCCAAGGGACTCTCAAGAGTCTTCTCTAGCACCACAGTTCAAAAGCATCAATTCTTTGGCACTCAGCTTTCTTTATAGTCCAACTCTCACATCCATACATGACCACTGGAAAAACCATAGCCTTGACTAGTGGCAAAGTAATGTCTCTGCTTTTGAATATGCTATCTAGGTTGGTCATAACTTTCCTTCCAAAGAGTAAGTGTCTTTTAATATCATGGCTGCAATAACCATTTGTAGTGATTTCAGAGCCCAGAAAAATAAAGTCTGACATTGTTTCCACTCTTTCCCATCTATTTCCCATGAAGTATTGGGACCGGATGCCATGATCTTAGTTTTCTGAATGTTGAGCTTTAAGCCAACTTTTTCACTCTCCACTTTCACTTTCATCAAGAGGCTCTTTAGTTCTTCTTCACTTTCTGCCATAAGGGTGGTGTCATCTGCATATCTGAGGTTATTGATATTTCTCCTGGCAATCTTGATTCCAGCTTGTGTTTCTTCCAGTCCAGTGTTTCTCATGATGTAGTCTTCATATAAGTTAAATAAGGAGGGTGACAATATACAGCCTTGACATACTCTTTTCCCAATTTGGAACCAGTCTGTTGTTCCATGTCCAGTTCTAACTATTGCTTCCTGACCTGAATACAGGTTCCTCAAGAGGCAGATCAGGTGGTCTGGTATTCCCATCTCTTTCAGAATTTTCCACAGTTTATTGTGATCCACACAGTCAAAGGCTTTGGCATAGTCAATAAAGCAGAAATAGATGTTTTCTGGAACTCTCTTGCTTTTTCGAAGACCCAACCAATGTTGGCAATTTGATCTCTAGTTTCTCTGCCTTTTCTGAATCAAGCTTGAACATTTAGAAGTTCACGGTTCACGTACTGTTCAAGCCTAGCTTGGAGAATTTTGAGCATTATTTTGCTAGCGTGTGAGATGAGTGCAATTGTGTGGTAGTTTGAGCATTCTTTGGCATTGCTTTTCTTTGGGATTGCAATGAAAACTGACCTTTTCCAGTCCTGTGGCCACTGCTGAGTTTTCCAAATTTGCTGGCATATTGAGTGCAGCACTTTCACAGCATCATCTTTTAGGATTTGAAATAGCTCAACTGGAATTCCATTACCTCCACTAACTTGGTTCATAGTGATGTTTCCTAAGGCCCACATGACTTCACATTCTAGGATGTCTGGCTCTAGGTGAGTGATCACACCATCATGATTATCTGGGTCATGAAGATCTTTTTTATGTAGTTCTTCTGTGTATTCTTGCCATCTCTTCTTAATATCTTCTTCTGTTAGGTCCCTACCATTTCTGTCCTTTATTGTGCCCGTCTTTGCATGAAATGTTCCCTTGGTAACTCTAATTTTCTGGAAGAGATCTCTAGTCTTTCCCATTCCATTGTTTTCCTCTATTTCTTTGCATTGATCACTGAGGAAGACTTTCTTATCTCTCCTTGCTCTTCTTTGGAACTCTGCATTCAAATGGGTATATGTTTCCTTTTCTCCTTTGCTTTTCACTTCCCTTCTTTTCACAGCTATTTGGAAGGCCTCCTCAGACAGCCATTTTGCTTTTTTGCATTTCTTTTTCTTGGGGATGGTCTTGATTCCTGTCTCCTGTACAATGTCACAGATCTCCATCCATAGTTCATCAGGCACTCTGTCTATCAGATCAGGATATACTGGTGTTGACTAAAAAATTTAGTCACAACATGAAAGTACAAAGTTATTTTACTTAATGGAAAATGTTAGGACTTCAAGCCCAGGAGACAGCATCTCAGGTAGCCTTGAGAGACTGCTCCGAGGAGGCAGAGGAAGGAGTCAGGATATACAGAAGTTTGCAACAAAGGAGGCAGGCAGTCTGAACACTAAAAATTACTGGTAATTAGGGAAAACCAAATATCTCAAGGAATTTAGCACTCTTCTATGTATGGGAAGATACAAGAGTCCCGAAATTATTCATAGTTGTTACATTCTTGTTTATTGAGATGGTAGGAGATATTCCATTTCACACTGGACAAAGGGGTGATTCATATCCCAGTCAGGATGAAGCAGGATAGCATAAGATTACATCACAGTACTCAGAATGGAGTGCAATTTAAAACTAATGAATTGGGACTTCCCTGGTCATTCAGTGGCTAAGACTCTGAGTTCCCAATGCAGAGGGCCTGGGTTTGACCTCTGGTCAGGCAACTAGATCCCACATGCTGTAACTACAAATTTGCATGCTGCAACTAAAGTGTGCAGCAAAAGGAAAAGATCCTGAGTACTGCAACTAAGACCCAGCACAGCCACATAAATAAATAAATATGTTAAAAACACACACAAAAACCAAATGTTTGCTTTAAAAGAAAAAAAAAACTAATGAATTACTTCTAAATGACCTAATATTGGATAGAGAGTCCCCAAAATCTATTGCTTCCTTTTTCTGCCTCATAGTGTACAGTTAGGTCAATGTCCCACTGAACTTCGCACTGGTGTGAAACCATCTGATGTATTTAGTCCATTTGGGTGTAACATTTTAAAAACAAGTAGTCAATTATGTTTATCAGTTTATGTTACCCCAAGCATTTCTTATATGTTCATGATATATAATAGTTTATCAATTAATATTTAATATCCAGGAAAAAAAACTAATGAATTACTTACTTTGAGCATTTTCTACTTAATCTTTTTTTTTTTTTTTGGACCATGATTGACCACAAATGACTGAAACCATAAATAAGGAGAGATTACTGTCTGTCACCTCAAAAATGCCACTCTGCACATAGGTTATTTAAATTGAAGGTACCTGAAAAACAGTTGATGAAAGAAAGATTCTGACTCTCATTTGTTCCCCTGAAGGCAGGAGATAAATCTCCCTCAGAAAGGCATGCTTCCTGTACCAAGAGAGTAGAAGACATTTTACCATGAGACACAAAAAGTTAGGGCCAAGAAGGATGTATAAAAAAACCCTGTTTCTTCTTCAAGACTTACTACCCCTAGTCCAAATCCCATTATTATGTCAATTCAACCAGAAACACAAATTTATAGTTTCTTTGTGTGAAAGATACAAAAGCTTCCTGCTCTCGTCATTTCTTTGAGTCTCATATATTTGTGATGCTCCAATACAAACACTGAATTTGTTTTTCTGATGTTTATCTTTTTTTTACAAGGGGAACTCAGGGAAGGACCAAGAGGGAAAACTACTTTTTCTCTCCTGCTCCTTCCATGCCACTTTGTTACACATTTTCATTCATTTTATCCCTAACGAAACTTTAATTCTTATTTATTTTCCAAATTACACTGAACACAGCTCAATTGAAATTCCCTTTGAATGAAGTGAGCACTGGCTCCCCCAGGTGATGGCCAATTGTTAACCCGGTGACTTTTGGGTAGCCCATCATCTAGTTTCATGTAAAATTAACTCCTACTAAAGGACCTGAAGTTTCCCAATGTCCCAAGTTGCCACATCTAATTGCAATAACACTTTGACAATCTCATAGGATTGCCCACCTCTACCCACTGACTCCTTCATTTTACTAATTGTTTAGAATATAAGATTCCACCACTGTCCTTAAAGGATTACTGTTTTTATATGTTAAACTCCATGGGCAGGTCCTGAGTACTTCACATTCCCAGTATTAAAGCTAAGCTTTACGAAGAGTAGGTAGTCACTGAAGGCTGGGGGAATAAACGGTTCAGTGAGTGTGAGATCCAATTTATTAACATTTATTTCTTACACACTGTTGAAAGAACTAGAAAATTAATGTACATTTCATTTACTTTTACAAAACAAGAACTAAAAGGGATAAGAATGCCTTAGTATCTTTAGACTTTCTTCTCTTTCCTTATTGATCCAAACTATCTTAATACTGATCCATCACATTTCTAAGAGTGTGTATAGCAATGCCATATTCTTATTACAGGTGACAAAGTAAGACAGTTTCACAATTTGTTCTATGAAACAACAAAACTCTTACTTTAAACCTCATTATAACATTAAATGTGTGACCAGTATCATTCAAAAACTTGAAGATTTTGAAGGCAATTAAATCTATATTGAAAGAAACAACAGGGACTTTCCTGGTAGCCTGGTGGTTAAGACTCCATGCTTCCATCACAAGGGCATGAGTTCAATTTCTAGTAAGAGAAAGAAGATCCCTCATGCTATGCAATGTGGCCAAAGAAATAATAAAAATTCATTTAAAAAATATACAAAATAAACAATATTTGAATAGTACATACATCAAAAAATAGATAACTAATGAGACCAAAATAACTAAATAAAAAGTTAAAAATTAAACATACAAAATAGGAAGACATAGGCACAAATACTGTCTTCCTTTCAGCCCCACCTCAGAGATATATTCTACAAACACTAACTGCCTTTTCCAACAATGCATGAAGAAACTATCCCTGACTCATTTAGCTGTTGGAGAAGCTGCTAGCCTTGGCACTAGAACTTGTAGTGGCAACTTCTGACTCAGGCTCTCTCTTCTTCATCTTGCAGAGCATCCTCATACTGAGATGTGAAAGAACTTGGGTCAGTCCCATTAACTTTGGCCAGGAACTCCAGGACCTTAATCTTGGTGGTTTCAGCATGAGCTCTGGGGATCAACAGGAACTCAAATCCTGCAGGATCAGTGTTGAACACCTGCCAGTATTCCAGATATTTGTCCTTCACAAGATCTTCAGTGATGAGCTTCCTGGGCTCCCCAAAGATGCAGTGATTCATCCCAGAATATATTCCAGTCACATTAAGAACTTCCCAGGCTTTGTCCTCTGTGGCACGGTTGCCCTTCATGAAGATCACATTCAGGATAAGTATCAGGATGTCAGTCTTGGGCAGCCTCCCTTCACTGTGCTTTATCCCATCATAGATGAGGCCCAATTTGATGAGGAGACGATAGCAGTGATTGGTACAATCCACTTCCATCAGATCAAGGCCAAAGAGCATCTTCATGCATTCAGAGGCTCTCAGAAAGATCTCAGGGAAGTGGACTTCACACTTGTTGATGATAATCTTCAACGTATCTGCCTTTGTTATCGACTCTTTCATTTGATACTTAAGCAGCAGGAAATTCACCAGTAAATTCACCAGCAAATTCACTTCCTCATCTAGAGCATATATAGGCACACTCCTGGGGTCTAGCAGAGCCAGTGAAGGGCCTGGACTACTCTCTTCTTCCTGGATCATGTAGCCCTCTTCTGATTTGATGGATGAGGTGGCTGTAATGGCAGTGGAAGATGCACAGAAACTCTGACAACCTTCAGGAGTACTGGGAATACCAGCACCGGGATACTCCTTCAAATGGCCAGGCATTAGAAGATGGGAGGGGAGATGGGTCTCCTCCAGTGCGTTGGAGACCTGTGCAACTTCCAGGGACTGAGACTGGATGCAGGTCCGAAGGCATTGATCATGGGAGCATTGTGACTCTCTGGATGCTGAGGCATGATGACTCTTGCTGGTAACAGACAAGAGTATTGTCAAGAAGGAGAACAAAGGGGAAGCACCACCTAAGCGAAAGAAAGCAGATGTGAGTGGCCTCATCTGGTAAGCTCCACTGTGCTGGCTCAGATAAAAGCTGCCTCCAGTGGACTTCTAACAACAGTGCTAAATGGCTTCATGGGTCTCTTGACCTGGTGGCAAATAAGTCTCCAAAAACATGAAGGAGGAAGTGTGAATATTCCTCAGGGTACAGTCAGCCAACTCGAGTGGATAATTCTCAGGGATCACACACAATAGGAAATTGTGAGTGGGCTCTGTAGAGCCACTTCTGTTTGGAAGAGTGTGGTTCTATTAGTCCTTCCTCAGGTCACACTTTGTCATTGGACAAGGCTTTGGTCACCTCCTCTATACTAACATAAGGCTGTCCCTTTAAGACCAAAATCATATCCGCTAAGACAATTGAGAGGCAAGTGTGGTGTTACCTCCTTGAGAAACCCAACCTGGGTTTTCCCAGAGTAGACATCAGAGCTAGATTCTGTGCACATTATCAGTATGGTTTCAGTGTCCTCCACGTTCTCACTCATTTGCCTTGCTTTAAATCCAGGCAATTCCTGGAATGTCTTTTTATGCTAGTATGGGAATCTTCCTCAGAACAAAACCTCCACCTACTGAGATCTGGAGAAGGGCATTAGGGCACCTGAAAGCCCTGTCTGTAGCCTCTCTGCAGTGACAATGGAGCAGGGTTGCACTTTTTGTGATCCTGACTTTCCTTCAGTTATCATTAAGGGTCCTTCTCTTGACTATTGGTGGGGCTTTAGGTCTGACCATTCTGCAAACTGATGTCAATCCCTCTGCATACAAGAATGCCGTATCATTCTGAGTTACTTCAGGGTAAACTGTGGAAAGACACTCCATCAACCTCCACAAGGGCTTCCCTGTGCCAGTAGCAAAAGCCAGACACTGAGGAGCAAAAAAGGGGTGGCCTCTGCCTATATAAATCCCTGAGCTTCTTAGGGCTGATAACAGGGGAAGGACTCTTTGAAGTCCCCTCCATCTTGGGTTGATTAGTCCCACAATTCTCACATCCGCTTCTCAAACTGGATTCTGGTTGGTAATGTGCCCACTCTATCTACTGCTTGTGGCCCCCCTCCAATCAAGGCTTCATCTTGGTGAAACCCCAAGATGGAAGCGAGGAGAACCTCATGACAGGACATGGAGAGCTGACAAGAGGAGCAGACACTGTGCACATCCTCTTTCTTGGGGTCAGAAGATTCCCTAAGAAATCACTTGGGGTCCTCATCGGGATTCCTGCATAGTCTGAGATGCTTTCCTGTGGTGACATGACACCACCTGCCCCAGACTAAGGCTTCCACTCCCTCAGACTACAATGGCCAAGCAAATCAGCAGCACTTCCAGCTACCCCCAGCCAGGAGCCTCCCAGGGCCAACAGTCCTGCAAAGGCTCAGTGATTCACTGCTATTCTGGGGAGTAGGGGGTGGGGTGGAGGGGCTGGGTGTGGGGGTCCCCACAAGACTCACTCAGGGAACTCTGCTTTTGGACCTGTAGGTCAGGGACCCTGAGCCCTGTGCACAAAGGCCGCCACCTCAATCAGACTGCCAAACAGGAAGCGTGTGGTAGCTCAGCCTGAACCTGCTTGTGTCTCCCAGGGTTGGGGTGGAGCTCTCATCAGGTGGGTGCACTCCTTTCTGGGGTAGGGGATCCCGTCAGTCCTCATTTAGAGGCTCACCTGACACCTGACAGCACCTGGGGTTCCTCCGGTTGCTGACTGGAGTCCGCACCTCGGATTCAAGCTCTCATAGCCTCACTCTCTGCAGGTGCAAGTCAGGGGCTGTGACTTCCTGCGACCCCTGCCCTGGCGTCACCAGAGCCACCAGCAGGGGTGGGCACTGCACACCCAGCACTCAGTTTTGGAGCAAAGGTGGCTGTAGCTCTTGTATGCAGTCCTCACATTGGGTTCTGCCAAGCCCCTGATACCTCCTTCTGTTGAGCTGATGTCTTGACCCTCATTGCCAAGGTTGTCTTGCCCCTGAGAACCCTGAAGCATAACTGAGGGCGTGTCTCAGCCTGACAGCCTTGACAGGGGCTTTTAGGATGAAAAGCAGCCACTAGCCCGTCTGCGTGTGATCCCCCTTTATTCTCTGTTGTTGTTCTCCTGTGTTCTCATTCATGGAGTTCTCTTTTTTGGCTTGTTTTTCATGATTTAAGATCCCCTGGAGAAGAAATTGGCAATCCACTCCAGTATTCTTGCCTGGAGAATCCCATGGACAGAGAAGCCATGGGATTACAGGTTACAGTCCATGGGGTCGCAAAGAGTCAGACACAACTGAGCGACTTCACTGTCACTAAGGCCTTCTGGGAAGTGTCTGATTCCAGCAAAGCCTTGATGAGTTCACTTACTGCAGTCCTTGCAGTGCTTGGAAGGAGTCATGTTCCAGCCTCAACGGAAAAAGGGGAAGTTGGAGCACAAGGCAGGCAGGGGCCAGGTGGGGGGTGGGCTGTCAGAGAAAAGTGATGGCCATCTATTTCTGCTTTCACCAGTAAGACAGCCTCTTTCATACTTTATCCACTAAAAAGTGTGCTTTGTACATGGAGGGACTGAGATTAATGATTTTGAAAACCCCTGTTTTGTGAAGTTGTTCACATCCCTATATACAGAAATCATATGCAGATGATAAATATTATCTCTTTATTTGCATTTTTATACTCTTGCTTTATTTTTCTATTCTTATTGTTGTAGCTTTGTTTTCTAGTCCACTTTAAAAAAATGGCTTAAATATTTTCTTGAATCTCCTCATCTACTTTGTTTTTGTATCAAGGGGAGCCTGCTTGTTAGAATGTGTGGAGTAATTTGAAATATTTTTGTGTGATTTGGAAAAGTTTACATAACATGCTGATTAGTTTTTCCTGATTATATGGTGCAAGTAGCCTCTAGATCTGATGCAAACTATGTGGCTTTGGCTTGGTATTTCAGATTGTGATTGCTGATTTCAATTTTATATTTATAATGGGCCTACTCTTCACTTTATGTTCTGCTGAAAAATAGCCTTTCCCTTGGGTGTTCAAAGTTAAAGGCATGATCTTTATAATAAATCATTTCACATATAAATTCTCTGCCATTTAGTATAGTACACAAAACAGTACTATGAACCCTATTTCCCTGACACTCATCATAACCATCATCAATAGTTATATGTATGAGTCTGATTAGATCAGTATTTTTTTGGCCAATATGTTTGTTTTTCTGGCAAGAGCATGCCCCAAATGGTATTATATTTCCATTGGGAGTTGTTGTTCAGTTGCTAAGTCGTGTTGAACTCTTCATAACCTGATGGACTGCATCACACCAGGCTTCCCTGTCTTTCACTATGTCCCAGAGTTTGAGCCATCTAGCCATCTTATCCTCTGTTGCCCTCTTCTCCTTTTGCCTTCATTGTTTCCCAGCATCAGGGTCTTTTCCAGCAAGTTGGCTCTTTGCATCAGGCAGCCAAAGTATTGGAGCTTCAACTTCAGCATGGGTCCTTCCAATGAATATTCAGGGTTGATTTACTTCAGGACTGACTTGTTTTATCCCCTTGTGGTCCAAGGGACACTCAAGAGTCTTCTCTAGCACCACAATTTGAAAGCATCAATTCTTCAGTGTTCAGCCTTCTTTATGGTCCAATTCTCACATCTGTACATGACTATGGGGAAAATAACATCTTTCATTATACTGGCCTTTTGTTAGCAAAGTGATGTCTTTGCCTTTTAATATGTTATCTAGGTTTATCATAGCTTTCCTTCCAAGGAGCAAGCATCTTTTAATTTCATGGCTGGAGTCACAATCTTCAGTGATTTTGGAAGGCAAGAAGATAAAATCTGTCACTGTTTCCATGTTTTCCCCATCTATTTGCCATGAAGTGATGGGGCTAGATGCCATGATTTTAGTTTTCTGAATGTTGAGTTTCAAGTCAGCTTTTTTAGTCTCCTCTTTCACGCTCATCAAGAGGCTTTATAGTTCCTTTTCACCTTCTGCCATTAGAGTGGTATCATCTGCATATCTGAGGTTGTTGATATTTCTCCCATCAGTCTTGATTCCAGCTTGTGATTCATCCAGCCAAGCATTTTACATGATGTACCCTGCATATAAGTTAAATAAACAGAGTGACAATATACAGCCTTGATATATTCCTTTCCCAATTTTGAACCAGTCTGTTGTTCCATGTAACGTTCTAACTGTTGCTTCTTGACCTGCACACAGGTTTCTCAGGAGACAAGTAAGGTGGTCTGGTATTCTCATCTCTTTAAGAATTTTCCACAGTTTATTGTGATCCACACAGTCAAAGGCTTTAGCGTAGTCAATGAAGCAGAAATAGATATTTTCCTGAAATTCCCTTGCTTTCTCTATGATCCAACGGATGTTGGCAATTTGATCTCTAGTTCCTATGCCTTTCCTAAACCCAGCTTGTACATCTGGAAGTTCTCGGTTCATGTACTGCTTGAAGCCTAGCCTGAAGGATTTTCAGCATAACCTCACTAGCATGTGCAATGAACACAACTGTGTGGTAGTTTGAACATTCTTTGGCATTGCCCTTTCTTTGGGATTGGAATGAAAATTCACCTTTTCCAGTTCTGTGGCCACTGCTGAGTTTTCCAAATTTGCTGACATATTGAGTGCAGCATTTTAACACCATCATTTTAGGATTTGAAATAGCTCAACTGGAATTCCATCACCTCCAGTAGCTTTGTTTGTAGTGATACTTCCTAAGGTCCACTTGACTTCACACTCTAGGATGTCTAGCTCTAGGTGAGTAACCACACCACTGTGGTTATCCTGGTCATTAAGACCTTTTTAATATAGTTCTTCTGTGTGTTCTTGCCACCTCTTCTTAATCTCTTTTGCCTCTATTAGGTCCTTATTATTTCTGTCTTTTATTGTGCCCATCCTTACACAAAATGTTCTTTTGATATCTCCAACTTTCTTGAAGAGATCTCTAGTCTTTCCCATTTAATTATTTCCCTCTACATCTTTGCATTGTTCATTGAAGAAGGCCTTTTTATCTCTCCTTGCCATTCTTTGGAACTCTGCATTCAGTTGGGTATATTTTTTGCTTTCTCCCTTGCTTTTCGCTTTTCATCTTTCCTCAGCTATTTGTAAAGCCTCCTCAGACAACCACTTTGCCTTCTTTCATTTCTTTTTCTTTGGGATGGTTTTGGTTACTGCCTCCTGTACAATGTTATGAACCTCTGTTCATAGTTCTTCAGGCACTCTGTCTTCTAAAGCTAACCCTTGAATCTATTTGTCACCTCTACTGTATAATTATAGGAGATTGGTTTAGGTCATACATGAATGGCCTAGTGGTTTCCCCTAATTTCTTCAATTTAAGCCTTAATTTTGCAATAAGCAGCTGATTATCTGAGCTATAGTCAGCTCCTGGTCTTGTTTTTGCTGACTGTATAGAGCTTCTCCATCTTTGGCTGCAAAGAATATAATCAATCTGATTTCAGTATTGACCAGTTGGTGATGTCCATGTGTAGAGTTGTCTCTTGTGTTGTTGGAAGAGGGTGTTTGCTATGATCAGTGAGTTCTCTTGGAAAACTCTGTTAGCCTTTTCCCTGCTTCATTTTGTACTCCAAGGTCAAACTTGCCTGTTACTCCATGTATCTCTGGATTTCCTACATTTCCATTCCAATCTCCTCTGATGAAAAAGGATGCCATTTTTGGTTTTAGTTCTAGAAGGTCTTATAGGTCTTCATATAATTGGTCAACTGCAGCTTCTTCAGCATCAGTGGTTGGGGCATAGCCTTGGATTAGTGTGATATTGAATAGCTTGCCTTGGAAACAAATCGAGATCATTCTGTTGTTTTTGAGATTGCACCCAAGTACTGCATTTTGGACTCTTGTTGACTATGAAGACTACTACATTTCTTCTAAGAGATTCTTGCCCATAGTAGTAGACATAATGGTTATCTGAATTAAGTTTGCCCATTTCCTCCATTTTAGTTCATTGATTGCTAAGATGTTGATGTTCGCTTTTGCCATATCCTGTTTGGCCACCTTCAATTTACCTCAATTTATAGACCTAACATTCCAGGTTCCTATGCAGTATTTTTCTTTATAGCATCGGACTTTATTTTCAACACCAGACACATCCAAAACTAAGTGTCATTTCCAATTTGGCCCAGCCACTTCATTCTTTCTGGAACTATTAATAATTGCCCTCAACTCTTTCCCAGTAGCATAGTGGACACCTTCTGACCTGGGGGGGCTCATCTTCTGGTGTCATATCTTTCTGCCTTTTCATACTGCTCGTGTTCATGGGGTTCTTCATACAGGAATACTAGAGTGGTCTGCCATTCCCTCTAGGAGTTATATAATGTCTGTGTCTTCTTTTTTTATGATCTTCATACTCTGATAATTATGACCATTCTCCATTCTCCACTACTGGCTACAGAATGGTAATTTTCTCATTCTGTCAATATCATATCTTTAAATCATTAAGAGAAGTTTTCTATAGGCCAAAACCTTTCCTTGTGGCCACTTTTTGCTGAGGTATTGTTATAAAAATACTTTTAGCTTTCTCTTAAAAGACTTTAATATCTGCACCTATATTTTACAGACTATTTAAAACTATTATCACTTATTTCTGTTTCTTTTGTGATTGAGAACACTTATAAAACTATTGGTCATATAGATCTTATATAACAGAAGGAACAAACAAAATCTTTGTATGTTCTATCAAGAAGTGATTTGGCAGCCATGGTCACTGAGTGTATCAAGTCTGGAGGAGAAAGAATAAGTCTGGGGATATCTATCAGGTCAGTAATAGAAGTACATGAGATGATATGAGCTGGATAGAAAAAATGCCAGCTCTTCTTCCCCATGTTCCACATGCAGTTTTTTTCTTTTGGGGCCTTCACTTTCAAAATGTGACAACTGGGACTTGGTGTTGTATTGGGAGAATGCTATCTAAGTCAATGATCTGTTCATTTTACCTTGCACTACATCATCACTCATGCTGACTTGCATTGCTCTGCATCTCCTGAAATTATATTCTCTGGACTATATTGTTCCAGAGAAGAGCCACCAGGGAATAGCTTTTTGATTACAGACACACTGAAAACCAAGAGGTCATTATTGACCTACATGCAGTACCATGCCAGAGTATCCAAATGTGATGGGAATAGAATCCCATTTATTCTTCCAGCGCTTCTTAATCAACTCAGATGTGGGCTTTGTGGTGATGATCCTGCAGTGCTCAACTGAAATGCCAAACATTAGTTATGCTTGGAAAGAATTTAAAGAGCAACTGAGTGAGGATATCGATTTCAAAGTGAAGGGAATGGTCTTTCTCTAAGGAAAGCAGTGTGCTTGCCTTGATATCCCTACTACATCCGTAAAAGTAGTACAAGGAAAATGGCATGATTCACTGAAAAGTGCTGGCAGCTTTCTGTGGCCACAGAGCGACCAGAGCTAGAAGGACCACGGGAAGGATATTGCAACTTCTGGGGACAGTGGGAAGGTAGTCAAGGCTTCAATGGACAGCGTGAGGGCAACCGAAGTGTCAGGGGACAGTGAGAAAGAACTAGAAGCTTCAGAGGATAGTGAACAAGAGGTGGCAACAAAAGTAACAGATTCCAAACAAAGGTCAGAAGTGGAGTTTTAATACAGCATTCAGACAGGAATTTGAAGTACAGGGTTTATGTGGCAAAAACAGAACTATGGTGAGCAGCATGGAACTGAACATTATTTTTCATGCTAAGTTAAAAACACATTGTATTTCCTTCCTGACCACTTGCCCAGACCCATCTCTTCAAGAGAGAAAAGCTTCACCTAAATT
Organism: Capra hircus; assembly: GCF_001704415.2. Taxonomy (NCBI): domain Eukaryota; kingdom Metazoa; phylum Chordata; class Mammalia; order Artiodactyla; family Bovidae; genus Capra; species Capra hircus. Next base: position 33,949,767 of record NW_017189516.1, on the reverse strand, counting down.
ATTTCATCTGATTGATGATTGTCATTTATAAATTTATTGCTACTTCTGTCTTGGGCATTCCTTTGGAAAAGATGTATGGATTCGTTACATATTCTAATGCATTGCCTATAGATTATAAGATAAAGTCAAGCAGGTATCTGCTGATACTTTTTTTAAGTTGACCTGTCTTTATACTTAGAAATATCTCTTAATAGTAGGCTTCCCTGGTGGCTCAAATGGTAAAGAATCTGCCTGCAATACAGGAGACCCATGTTCAATCCCCAGGTTGGGAAGATCCCCTGGAGAAGGAAATGGCAACTCACTCCAGTATTCTTGCCTGGAGAATTACATGGACAGAGGTCCATGGGGTCACAAAGAGTCAGACGTGATTGAGCATGCACACACATGCCTCCTAACTCCTTTTTTAAAATTGTCCCTCTTTGTTTACCCTGCTATCTCACCTTTTACAATGTCTACACACAAAAAATCTGAGCAACTCAAGCAATGGCACAGTGTCTCCCAAAGAGCAGACTCTGAATGTTTTGGAGATAAATGAACCAATGAACTTGGTATCTAATTATTAAGATTAAATTTCTCCAATATTCTTTATAACTAAATACAAATAGATATCTTTGGTTTTACAAAATGACATTAAAAAGCATTAGGAAAGGTAAGAATTGACCAGTATTTAATTTATTTATACAAATTTCTTGGGGGAAATGACTTTACTACTGAGTTATTTCATATTTCCTAAGAAACATGGATTGCAGTACCAGGTTATCCTGTTCTGGACTGCAAATATTGTTTTACAGAGTCACAAAATTCCTATTCAATCATGACAGAAAGCATAAACATGTAACCAAAATCATACATAAATATAGATTCTAAAGGTCTATTTAAACCTTGTGTAAAAAGAACAGCACTGGAAAAATAAATGAAAGAAGAAAGTAAGGCTATAAGGGAAGTAGGGATGGAGAGATGAGAAAAGGAAGAAAAAGAGAAAGTGTGGAAAAGAAAGGAAGGAGGGAGGGAGGAAAAACTCCAAGTTACCACACAAGTCAGGAATACAAAGATGATGTAAAAGTTTCCCTCCAGCCCTTATTGGACCTCAACTGCTTAGAACATTGACTTTAGTCTTTTAAAACCAAATGAAACATCTGTGTCAGGAGAAGCTGTTGAACTTGGCCCTGTAATGTACACTTGCTATGGCAGTGGGGCCATCCCTGGCTGCAATTTTGGCTTGGGATATCCATCCCTCATTGCTTAGAGCCTCTTCATAGCAGGAAGGGAGGGCAATGGGAACTATAACATGGGCCCTCTTGAAAAATCGCAAGGCTTTAATTGTGTTGATTTCAGCATGGGTTGTTGGAATCCACATGTATTCAGAGCATGTAGATCGCTGTTGAGAATGTTCTAAAACATTAGATATTTTCTTCTATCATGTCTTTGTTGATTAGATTCATGGGCTCTTAGTAGAAAAAAGTGATTCCTCTCAGCATATACACTCGTTACATTAATCTCTTCCCAGATTTCCTCCTCAGTGGCCCAGCTGTCCTTCCTGAAGATCATGAGGGGGATAGTAAACGAGCGGTCAGCCTTGGGCATGTCCTTGTCACTACTCAGTTTCCCAGCAAAGGTGAGGTCTATTTTGCTGATAAGGGCATGGAAGGGCTCCATGGAGTCAACTTTCTTAAAATCACTGAAAACACCCAGCTCCATCTACTCAAAAGCTACCCTGATATCAGGGAAGTGGTCCCGTTGTTCACATTCATTAGCATGTGTGTCTTTGTGCTCTTTCATTTTATAAAGATCAACAGGGACTTCCCTGGTGATCCAGTGGCTAAGACTCCACACTCCCAATGCAGAGGGCTCAGGTTTGATCCATGGTCAGGGAACTAGATCCCACATGCAGCAACTAAGAGTTTCCATGCTGCAACTAAAAATCCTGCATGCCACAAAAAAGACCTGGTGCAGCCAAATAAATAAAATGATCAACAGAAATGACACCCAGAGAGTAACCTTGTTATATACAGGATCTGCACACAAGCACTTACTGTCAGGAAGGGCTTATGAGGTGCTTGAATTTTCCCTTCCTTAACTTTGTTAGCTCATTTATTGCTTTCTGTTTAGGATGCAGCTACAGCAGTAGTGATGGTATATGGGGATATTTGGAGAGCTCTGGAGAATCCCAAGTGCCCCCTGCACAGGAAGCATGGAGCCTTAACCACTGGACTACCAGGAAAGTCCCCCTCGATTCTATTTCTAGTCCATTCTTTATAATCAACTAAAATGATAATAGGCCAGTTCTCACCCACCAAAGAGGCTTTATGTGGTTATTATACACCCTGTAATCATACTGCCTCAAGCAAGTCAAGTTTTTATGCTTTATTGAAATGACCCTATTGATGGTCGATGGCAGCTGTGGTTTCAGGAGCCACCTCAGATTCTTGCAGTGAAGCATCAGAAATCCATTGAACCAAGTCACACTTGGAATAACTAAGGGGTGGATTTTAAAATGTTCCCTCTAATCTATCTAGTCATCTTCCTCCTACTGTAGATTATAGACTCACCACAAGTGCATAGCATGTCCACTTTCTCCAACGTGAAAAGTTCTCACACTTGACTTCAATCCATAAAATAAAATATGCTGGACTTAGTCAAGTTTAAAACATTTTTTGTTCTGTGAATAACACTGCTAAGAAAAAGAAATTACAATATGAAGACTGGGAAAAATATTTGCAAATCTGATATCTGGAAAAAAAGGCTTCTTCCCTAAATAAGAAGACTTCTCTAAACTCAACAGTAATAGAGCTCAATTAGAAAACTGGCATAAAACTTGAACACATGCTTACCAAAGAGGACTATTGATGCCAAATAAGGAGATGAGACTACTTTAAACATCATTACACTTTAAGAAAATGTAAATTTAATGCTATGAGATGCCACTACATATCGATTAGAATAGCTAAAAAAAGACAGTACTAAAAATACCAAGTCCTGAGTGAGGATGTGAAGCTATCAGATCTCTCATACATTGCTTTGGGAATGCAAAATGAGCCAGGTTCTCTGGGAAACCATCTAGATGGTTCTAATAAAACTAATTTATTACTTAACTTTGAAAAGGCCCTTTCAGTATATTTTCATAGAGAAATGAAAACTTCTACTCACACACACAAAAACAGCATCTGAATGTTTATAGACACTTAATTTCCAATGGCCAAAAAGTAGAAGCAAATAAACATCCCACAATGAGGAACTGATAAGACTGTGATTCATACTGTACCACAATAAAAAAGAAGGGGACAAGTATACATGTTACAATGGGACCCAATCTCAAGAAATAATGCTGAATCAAAGGAGCCAAACTTAAAGGTCAACCTTATCTACTCTATAATTTCATTCACATAAAATTCTCAAAAGGCTAAAATTATATCAGTATATGTGTTTGTGTGTTTGCCACAGTCTTTCATATTCTAATTTTAATTTTTAACGTGTTTTGGAATGCTGGTTTATTCTTTCATGATATCTGTGTGCTGCAATAATTTAGATTTTACTGATGACTTCTAAAACTTATACCATGCTGAAGATGGAGTAACTAGGACAGGATTTACCCACTCATCTGAAAACGACTAAAAAAGTAGGCAAAATATAAGACAACATTATTCAATATATTGGACATCAGCCCATGAAAAACAGGGATCACTGAGAAATGGGAAAGAATGGTTCTGAGTCTATACTTGCCCCAGCTTGCTTCCTAGAGCTCCAGTGGAGCCTGTGGTATCTCTAAGTTGATAAGATAAAGCTGGGAGTCAGGAAAGGCCAATGCAGTTAGAGTTCCTAAGAGAGAGTACCAGAGAGGAGAGAGCTGCACACAGAGAAAACTGTGGTGCCCATACAGGGCAGGGAGCACTTCTTGTCAGAGTGATAAACCATTATCATTCATAGGGCATCAGGGAGAGAACTCAGAGGTAAAGTGAGGTAAGCCATGGTTCATGCTGTTCTAGTCCCAACTGATGAAGCTTGAAACAAAAACTGATAAGATTTTATTTCTAAGCAACTTAATATTCATTACAAAACAGGGCTTGAGAATACTGATATACTGGAGAAAAAAAAACAAACTGTGCATTGGTTCTGGACAAGTGTGAGCAAGGCAAAAATCACAATATCATGATGTCTGGCATCCAATCACATATCACCAGGTACACAAAGAAGTAGGAATATATAACCAATAATTAGGAAAAAAAAAAACAAACAAGCAAACAAAACTGACCTGGAAATGACACAGGTGATAAAATGCATAGTCAAGGACAATGAAACAGTTATTATAAATATATGTCATATGTCATAAAATTAAATGGGTTGGAGACATAGAAGATATGAGAAGATTCAAAATGAGCATGACGGGGCTTCCCTAGTGGCTCAGTGGTAAAGAATGTGCCTGCCAAAGCAGAAGACACAGGTTCAATCCCTGATCCAGGAAGATCCCACATGCTGAGGAACAACTAAGCCCGTGTGCCACAACTACTGAGCCTGAGCTCTAGAGCCCAGGAGCTGCAACTAGTCAAGCCTGCATGCTCTACAGCCTGTTGCTCCACAACATGAGAAGCCACTGCAATGAGAAGCCCGTGCACCGCATCGGAGAGTAGCCCCTAGTCACTGCAGTTAGAGAAAGCCGGCACACAGCAACAAAGACCCAGCACAGCCAAGACTAAGTTATTTAAATAATTAAAAACAGAATGAATGTGAAGGGAATTCCCTGGTGATGCAGTGGCTAAAACTCTGTGCTCCCAATGCAGGGGGCCCAGGTTGGATCCCTGGTCAGGGAACTAGCCCCCACATTCACAATTAAAAAGTTCCCACATGCCACGACTCAGATCTGGTGAAGCCAAATAAATAAATAAATATGTTTTTAAAAATTGAAGAGGTAAAACTGCTTGAGGTAAAAGTACACATTGGTTTGGATATTGAAAAGCTAAAAAGGATCAGTGAACCCATGTATGTGAAAAATAGCACCACATATTTTTAGGGTGTATCTATGTATGAAAAAATGACTACCTATAATCAGCTTTAAATTAATATATTTCAGATGTTAAATGCATTCACCTTTGAGGAAGGAGCAGAATTTTTGAATAGCAAATGGGGACAATTGTTAGGATTTCTTGCAACAGGAATATATGTACAATTGCCTTAGTAATGAAAAATTTTAATAAGCGTAACACTAGGAGGAGTAGCTGTGTTTTAGCCAGAAAAAAAAATGACTGCTAAATGATAAAACAGACAAAAATTGAAATATAAAGAACTTACAATAAAAGTTTACAATATAATAAAAGTGTATTCCTCCATGTAGGTTGGTAGACATTCTGCACTAAGAGTGAAAAGCAGTGACTAATCGGGTGGGTGTGAATGAGCAGGTTACCACTGTGGGTAATTGGGGCTTATGCCCACTGTGGATCTCTGCAATAAAATTCACCTCAGAGTTATTCCAACCTAAGGGCAAGGAAGATGTGCTACTTTTTCACCAAGTTCCATCCATCACTGGTTGAGGACTGGGCCTGAAGGTTTTAACTGCTACTTCTGGCCTGAGGCATTTGAGGGTTGAGCACCCTCCGTGAACAGAGAAAGCCCTCAAGGAGAAAGGAACAATTTTTCAGGAAGCTACTGACCCACAGGGAAGATTTAAATGTGAAGGGACATGGCAAGGCATGGACGCTATCTGCTACAGAGCAGTACTGGAAAGAACTTTGAGAAAACACGTCCCTAAAAGACAATGATGGTATGGTGGCACAACGTGGCCAGGGAAATTTCCAAGCTTCTAAGGATGATAATAGTTTCTACCTTTGCTATTTTACATCTAAGGTGATGTGGATATTATTGACGAATCTCTTAACCCAGAAGTGGCTTCTGATTTATAGTATATAACACACCTACTTATGCTTATTATATGAATCAATGAAATTATTTTAAATTTTTAAAAAACAAACATTAAAAAAGAAACATTATTTTATCAATACATCTTCAAAAACAGAACCACTTTTTCCATAAATTCCACTATTATGACAGATTTCTTTATGGACTCTTAAAGGAGGCGACTGTCACTGTGGGTCTTTGCTCATGAACATCTCATGAGTTCAATAATACACACTTAAGAATGTCCTTGGATTTCACTTTCACAGTCTATATCATTAGGAAATGAATATTTTAAGGAAAAGGAAATGATGCTTTTGAGAGAAAGTTTCTACCTGAACCTGCACATTTTTATTTTTGTGTACTGTGAAGAAGCCAGTGACTCTTTGACTTTGATAACATTAATAATTATTGTTGAGCTGCTTAAATTTCCTACTCGAAACATTTCATTTTATGTAAATTTCCTATTCTAAAGTTTTTTTTAAACACGTGTATACCTGTGGCATATTCATGTTGATGTAGGCAAAACCAATACAAAATTGTAAAGTAATTAACTTCCAATTAAAATAAATTTATATTAAAAAATAAATAAAAATTTCAATCTGTTCATGCACGAGAAAAATCAGGCATTTTTCCCTGGATTTCTGCTAATAAAATAACACATTTTGACCAAACAGTTCTTTCTCCTGTTTTCCTCTAATGAGATTGCCACAAGCCAAATACTTCTCTGAGAATGAAAATAATCAATGAACAAAGATGGTAAAAGGTGCCTGGAGTCCTTTTTTGCCAAGAGAAAATTATATTCTAAAATTATATTTGTATCTGAGTAGGATGGAATAAAACTAGCAATATTCTGACGGTCTTTGAGAGTAACTGTGTTTGCCTAACAGACCATCTGAGAGTCTTGGGGCTTTGATTAGACACTGTATGGATTTCAACTGTGATCCACTGACAATGTGTTTTAATATATAATATAAAATTATAATATGTATATAAAGCAGCACATAACATATAATATGTGCTACATAATGTATAATTAATGTGATGATGCAATTAATCTGTAATAAAATATAATATGCACATAAAACATAACCACATTCAAACTCTCAGTTTGTTTTACAATGGATTTAAAACAAATAATATTCTTGCAGGAGTGACTGATTTTATTGACACAAATTTCAGTGCATTTGAAAACAAAGTTGCTATCTTTAAAATTTGATATTTATGTTTTTGACACTAGTGAATTAAAATCATATCTATTTAGTTTCATTAACATGATACCTGTTTGATTGATAAGCTTTTTCTTGTTTTCTGGAGAATTTCCTTACATGGAATTAGACCTTAGGACACTTTTTCTCATTTGTTATTTATTGATTACTTATATATATTGGCAATAAGTGGAAAAAAAAACCATAATACAAAAATTTGTATTATTCTTTTACATTGTATCCTACCCTTTGGGTTGAGGAGGTTCTTATAACTGTGCTCTGATTTCATTAAGATTAGAAAAATGGAAACCTTCAGACAAAAGTGACATTGCTTGAAAATAAAAGACCAGCATAGATAAGTGAAACAAAGGATAGCCGGCCTGATCAGCTCCAGGACCTTGAAGAAACAGGGAAACTCTCCATGGATAAACAGCAGGGCAATAAGAAAGTTTTCAGTAGAGGAAGATAATTTTTTATAGTTACGTCGTCCAGCTGTTACACCGTCTATGCATTTTAGCAATGTGCCCTGCTTCCCCTGGCTACTCCCATGTTCTTTAAAGGAAAGGGATCCTTTATTCAGTAATCTGAGACATGCAGGTCGTCATTTGTAGATTTAGACTTGAAGAAAACTGGAAAGTGCATAAAGCACTTTTTACAGCAAAACTTACTTGTTTCATTCTCTATTATACAAGACAACATATTTCAACTCAGTAGCTTACTTAGCTGGGCTTAACAAATTATGTGTGTTTCAGGAGTGCTTCAGGATGGTGAATAACAGTTACTTAAGTGGAGGAGGCTTATTGGCTTCTTGCCATAAATTCTTTGACAGTTTCCTTGCTTGGTATGGAATTAGATTATACAAGATGAAAAAAAAAAAACTATCAAGGAGGAAGCAACTTCATTTGAGTATCTCTGGATACATACTGAATATAAATTATGTATTAGTTAAGATCTATTTGTAGGAAAGAATACATACACTCATGTCGGCAGAGATTGGATATCCTGTGAATGGTCTAGAAATGAGATTTGAAAACAGAGTTTCTCCTTAAAAAAATAATAGTACACTTTAATAAAAATAGATCATTGAATTGTTCTTGTCTCCTGTTCTCAGGTAGATTAAATTAGTATTTTACATTATTTATGTGCTGTTTTCAAAAATATAGTTGCCATAGATATGAGGGAAAATAAGAGTCTGGAGTGGAGGAAAAGTAAAATCTCCTAAGGTATTGTGGTTAGTAAAATATGATAGTGGCAGGCTGGGAGATCAACGCCAAAGTCACTGGGAAATTGTAGAAAGGGTTTATCTTATAGGTATGGGAGGATCTTTTGGGGCCATAGTCCAATTTGAAAACTGTATAACAAAGACCAGATCAGGGAGAAAAAATTTCTGAATGTAGTGCTAAAATGCTGAAAATCAACTATCCATTCGTTTATTCATCCATTCAATGAATGTTGGTGAGTCCTTATACATGCCAGAGTCTGTGTTTCGCATGAGACATGCCAAAATGAACCATGGGGATAAATGGTGGGAGTCAGAAGTTTTGTCTGAGAAAATAGAAGTTGCCAAGATTTTGCTGCACAGATGAGAGATTTAAAACTTTAGACATATTGAACTTTGAGCACTCTCAAGAAACTGTATAATTATGATAGGTTAATCCAGGGGCAATAAAGGTAGGAAATGATTCTTGATATCATAAGAAGAAATATTCTCTCCAGGGAAAGATGGAACTAAGGATTTAAGATGGCAAACTGAGAGATGTGCATACTGAAATTGAGAAAAATATGAAGAAACTCAAAAGTGTGACTATGAAAAGAAAAGATCATATTCGTCAAGGAAGGAAATTTTATTTGGAGTTTTCAAAAACCCCTTTTGGAATACCTACTTAATAAAAGTTTCTCTTTCTCCTCTTTGACAGAAAAATGTTTTATCCTATGCGACTACAATCAACTGTATGCTTATTTTTAAACAGGTCAATACCACTGCATGGTGAATTTTATAACATTGTAAAGTTTTTCTTTAAAATAAAACACACACACTGAAACAAGATTTGTATATGGCAGTCAAGTTCAATATCACCTTCTAGTTGGATGAACCTGCATACAAGCAAATACACTCACAAATTTTGGTTAAAGGTAAAATGTTTAATTAAGAGCATGTGCAAAAAACAGCATACTTAAAAAAAAAACATTCTTCAGTACACATAACATGTTGCTCTATAAAAGCAGGTAAAAATTATTTTCAAATTAACATATCATTAATCTTGACCTTATATGAGAACAAAGTAATTTATTTCAAAGACTTTAAACCTAATATGTAAAACCTAATAAAGTTACAATACTAGTAATGTAATTCTTCTCATTTTAAATTTGGGTCAAGTTTATAATGTAAGAAGACAGCAAAGAGAATATTAGCTTCATTAAAGCTAACAGGCCCCTTCATTGGTCACCAGCCTTGTCGTGGTAAAGTGGCTTGTGTAACTCAATGAAGCCATAAGACATACCATGCAAGGCTACCCAAGACAGACAGGTCACAGTAGAGAGTTCTGACAAAACGTGGTCCACTGCAGAAGGGAATGGCAAACCACTACAGTATTCCTGCTGTAAGAACCTCATAAACAGTATGAAAAGGCAAAAAGATATGACATTGGAAGATGAGCCCCCAGGTTGGAAGGTGTCCAATATGCTACTGGGGAAAAGCAGATGGCAATTACTAACAGTTCTAGAAAGTATGAGGAGGCTGAGCCAAAGCAGAAACAATGCCCAGTTGTGGATGTTTCTGGTGGTGAAAGCAAAGTCTAATTCTATAAAGAAAAATATTGCACAGGAATTTGGAATGTTAGGTCCATGAATCAAGGTAAACTGGATGTGGTCAGGCAGGAGATGGCAAGAGTGAACATGAATATCTTAAGAATCAGTGAACTAAAGTGGATGGGAATGGGCAAATTTAATCCAGATGACTGTTATATTTATTACTGTGGGCAATAATCCCTTAGAAAAAATAGAGTAGCCCACATAGTAAACAAGAGTCCTAAATGCAGTTCTTGGGTGCAATCACTAAAACAACAAAATGAGCAAGGTAAACCATTCAATATTACAGTAATTCAAGTATATGCCCCAACTACTGAGGCCAAAGAAGCTGAAGTTGACCAGTTCTATGAAGACCTACAAGAATTTCTAGAACACCAAAAAAAGACAGCCTTTTTAGTGTCATTTCTTTGAAGATGATTCAAAGAAATGGAAAGATATCCTATGCTCTTGGATTGGAATAATTAATATAGTTAAAATGGCCATACTACCCAAAGTAATCCACAGTTTTAACACAATCCCTATAAAATTACCTGTGGCATTTTTCACAGAATTAGAATAAATAATCCTAAAATTTATGTGGAACCACAAAATACCCAGAATTAACAAAACAATCTTGAGGAAAAAGAATAAAGCTGGAGGCATAATCATCCCAGATGAAAAGATGAAAACTCTAATTCAAAAAGATACAACTACCTCAATGTACATAGCAGTGCTATTTACAATAGTCATGACATAGAAGCAATCTGTTTCCATCAGCAGTCCAAACATACAATGGACTAGTAGTCAGCCATAAAAAGAAAATGAAATTGTGCTATTTTCAGCGACATGGATGGACACAGAGATTATCATACTAGGTGAAGGAAGTGATACAGAGAAAGACAAAATATGATATTGAGAGGGTAACAGGCAGGAAGGCCAGGAGAAATGGAGAAAATAGGCTGCAAGTGTCAGACATTTTTATCTCTCTTAAGCGGCAGGAAGAAACAAACTAATGATATTTTTTTTCTTTCCTATACAAATTTGAAAGGAGGTTTCTCTTAAAATACTGTGTTGCCATAATGACACCTGGTTTCACCTGAAGTTAACTATTCTCAAACCTTGAGTTAACCAATGCATTTTTCTTATGGAAATGTTTGTCTTAAGCTCTGTTAATGTACTATGCATTTACCCCAAACTCTGTCTTCAAGTCGGTTCCACCTCTTGGCTCAGAACCTACTTGTTTCCCTAATCTATATAAATGAAACTATTTGTATGGTAATCTGCCCTTCTACAAGATTCAAGTCAATCGTTTTATGGTCTAGGATGAATTATCTGGTGCCCAAGATGATCTCAAAATGCATCTCATGGGTGAGTGGCCTGGTGCCATTCTGAGTTTTAAGACATTCCTTTCTTTCATTAACAGACTGCTAGTGACTAACAACCAGCTGAAGCCTAGCAGGGGGGTACTCTTTCTGCCCCCTTCTGATGACTATGTCAGAAGCTTTCTCTATCTCCTTCATACTTTAATAAAACTTTATTATACAAAAGCTCTGAGCAATTAAGACTCGTCTCTGGCCCTGGATTGTATTCTTCTCCTCTGGAGGTCAAGAATCCCAGCATCTTTTCGTTCAGCAACAACCTTTCAATATCATTTATGAAAGTGAAAGTTGCTCAGTTGTGTCTGACTCTTTGTGACCCCATGGACTATACAGCCCATGGAATTCTCCAGGCCAGAATAATGGAGTGGGTAGTCTTGCCCTTCTCCAGAGGATCTTTCCAACCCAGGGATCAAACCCAGGTCTCCCGGATTGCAGGTAGATTCTTTACCAGCTGAGTCAAAAGAGAAGCCCAAGAATACTGGAGTGGGTAGCCTATCCTTTCTTCAGCAGATCTTCCCTACCCAGGAATCAAACTGGGATCTCCTGAATTGCACGTGGATTCTTTATCAATTGAGCTATCAGGGAAGCCACAGTATTATTTATGTGCCATCTAAAAAATAAAATAAATGTACTTATTTACAATCAGAAGTAGACTCAAAGATACAGAAAACAAACTTATGGTTACCAAAGGGGATAAGGAGAGAGGAATAAATTAGGAGTATGGACTTAATAGATCAACACCAGTATATGTGAAATAGATAAACAATATTTACTGTATAGCACAGGTAACAATATAACTATATTTAATATTTTATAATAATCTATAATAGAAAAGAATTTTTAAAACTGTATATATAAAACTGAATTACTGTGTGGTATACCTGAAATTAACACAATATTGTAAATCAACTATACTTCAATAATTTTTTTTTTTCTAAAAAGTCAATGTTCATTAAGGGACTCCAAGGAAACTTTTGTCTCTTCCACTTGGTTTTCTGCCTCAGAAGATTTTTCACTTAGTAAATAGCAAAATGTATTTTTTTAAATTTCAAATAAATGTTATCCAATATTTTAATTAAAAATAAAATAAAATGAAGAAATATTTTAAAAGCAAAAAATAATTAACGTATATTTCAATTTTAATTTTAATCATGAAGTTGTGCAATTTAACTACTTGAATGAGCAAAATGTCTTTTAAAATTGGCATGATTATTTTTAGACAAAGCATAATTAATGAACCTCAGTATTTTATTGTATATAAGGCAGAAAGGTCTGTTACTAGAAGAAACATAACAAGGCCTTGTAAACTGTGGAACATTATTGAATTAGGAATGTTTTTGTCCACTGGAGAAGGGAATGGCAAACCACTTCAGTATTCTTACCTTGAGAACACCATTAACAGTATGAAAAGGCAAAAAGACAGGATACTGGAAGATGAACTCCCCAGGTCGGTAGGTGCCAAATATGCTACTGGAGATCAGTGGAGAAATAACTCCAGAAAGAATGAAGAGACCAGGCCAAAGCAAAAACAACACCCAGTTGTGGATATGGCTGGTGATAGAAGCAAAGTCCTGGTGCTGTAAAGAGCAATATTGCATAGGAACCTGGAATGTTAGGTCCATGAATCAAGGCAAACTGGAAGTGGTTAAACAGGAGATGGCAAGTGCCTGGAGCCAGCACAAGAGATCCCATCCATGACAAGGTCATGCGGAGAGGCCTGATGGGCAAGGCGAGTCAGTCTTCAGGGGTTCCCCCTGGGTTTTCCTGAGCATCTACCCCGAAACCAAAATCTGTCTGTTTACTGTCTGCTATACTATACTCTTCTGACATTACCACCTTTCCTCTGGAAAGAGTTAATTCAGAGCTCCAGTTAACAGTCTCCTGCATATAAAAAGGGGCTTAAAACCCCTTTGATGGCTTTCTAACTTATCTAACCGGTCTGCTGTTTACAGCCCCCAATCATGAGAGGCACGAAGCTCAAAACATCTTAAAGATATAGAGCCTTTTAGAGCTAAGAATTAATTTGGTGAAGAGTTTGTTGAGTTAATGTTTGCCGCCAGGCCTCCATATCCTTTATCTTTTAGGCAGCTGGGAGGATATTAATCAATGTAATCGGGATACAGAAATAGGAATATAGTAGTTTTGATGTTAGCAATACTAGACTTTTGAGTTAATGAATTTTCTCTTTGTTATAAATCACTGTACTCCACTTTCTTGTTATAAAATGTTGTATCCTTGCTATGTAAGAATGTAACTTTATTTAGTGCTTTCTGAGAGTGGCACCAGACTTTGGGAAGAACAACACTGTTAAGGCAAATAAGTCTTCTGGCTGACAAACCCTTATCAGAAAAGGGCCATAAAATGTTAATTGGCCTTCTGGCCAGAAGATGATGTAAATCACCTAAGACTTATGTTTACAACTATGTATGTAGAGAGAAAGCCTGGTCTCGATAAGAGTCAGGGCTGCTGATGCTACATAATTTTGTATTATCCATTGATCTCTATGTAAAATCAAGAGTATATAAGGCCTTTCCAGACAATAGAGGTGGGGCCAGTCACTGGACTGGTTTCCCCCGTGTCTTCTTTATTCTATTTTCAGGGTGAATTCCCATCTGGAGCAGGGAGGGTTGCCATGTCTACTTACTTGCCCTGGCTTCTAAGATCCATGAGAAAGGGAGCCCAAGGTGGGGCACCCTCCGCTATTCAAACAGGCACCGGTGGCCCAATGTAGATGGTGCAAATCTCTTGTCCTGAGGTTTTATTAGCTTTCCCTGTAAACCAAGTTATTCAGCCTCTTTTCTCCACTAAATTTTCCTACTACACTATTCTTTCCTAATCTCTCTTTTATATTTCTAAATAAATAAGTTTTTCCTCGCCACACCATCCCCGCTTCGAATTACCCTGGAACTGGGGCCGGACCCCGGCAGGCAAGAGTGAACATCAACATTTTAGGAATCAGCAAACTAAAATGGACTGGAATGGGTGAATTTAACTCAGATGACCATTGTATCTACTACTGTGGGCAAGAATCTCTTAGAAGAAATGGAATAGCCATTTCTTAGAAGAAATGGAATAGCAAGAGTCCAAAACGCAGGACTTGGATGCAATCTCAAAAATGACAGAATGATCTCTATTCATTTCCAATACAAGCCATTCAATATCACAGTCATCCAAGTCTATGCCCTGACCAGTAATGCTGAAGCAGAAGTTGAATGGTTCTATGAAGACTTACAAGACCTTCTAGAGCCAACACCCAAAAAAGATGTCCTTTTCATTATAGGGGACTGGAAAGCAAAAGTAGGAAGTCAAGAAACACCTGGAGTAACAGGCAAATTTGGCCTTGGAGTAAAGAATGAAGTATGGCAAAGGCTAATAGAATTCTGCCAAGAGAATGCACTGGTCATAGTAAACACCCTCTTCCAACAACACAAAAGAAGACTCTACACATGGACATCACCAGATGGTTGACACTGAAATCAGATATATCAGATATATCAGAATATAATTATTATATTCTTTGCAGCCAGAGATGAAGACGCTCTATACAGTCAGCAAAAACAAGACTGGGAGCTGACTGTGGCTCAGATCATGACTCCTTATTGCCAAATTCAGACTTAAATTGAAGAAACCTAAATCAAATCCCTTAAGATTATACAGTGGAAGGGAAAAATAGATTCAGGGGATTATATCTGATGGACAGAGTGTCTGAAGAACTATGGACAGAGGTTCGTGACACTGTATAGGAGACAGGGAACAAGACCATCCCCAACAAAAGAAATGCAAAAAAGCAAAATGGCTGTCTGAGGAGACCTTAATATATCTGTGAAAAGAAGAGAAGTGAAAAGCAAAGGAGAAAAGGAGATATACCCATTTGAAAGCAGAGTTCCAAAGAATAGCAAGGAGAGATAAGAAAGCCTTCCTCAGTGATCAGTGCAAAGAAACAGAGGAAAACAATGGAATGGGAAAGACTAGAGATATCTTCAAGAAACTTAGAGATACCAAGGGAACATTTCATGCAAAGATGGGCTCAATAAGGACAGAAAATGTATGGACTCAACAGAAGCAGAAGATATTAAGAAGAGGTGGCAAGAATACACAGAAGAACTATACAAAAAAGATCTTCATGACCCAGATAATCATGATGCTGTGATCACCCACCTAGAGCCAGACATCCTGGATTGTGAAGTCAAGTGAGCCTTAGGAAGTATCACTATGAACAAAGTTAGTGGAGGTAATGGAATTCCAGTTGAGCTATTTCAAATCCTGAAAGATGATGCTGTGAAAGTGCTGCACTCAATATGCCAGCAAATTTGGAAAACTCAGCAGTGGCCACGGGACTGGAAAAGGTCAGTTTTCATTCCAATCCCAAAGAAAGGCAATACGAAAGATTGCTCAAACTACCTCACAATTGCACTCATCTCACACACTAGCAAAATAATGCTCAAAATTCTCCAAGCCAGGCTTCAACAGTACATGAACTGTGAACTTCTAAATGTTCAAGCTTGATTAAGAAAAGGCAGAGGAACTAGAGATCAAATTGCCAACATTGGTTGGGTCTTCACAAAAGCAAGAGAGTTCCAGAAAAATATCTATTTCTGCTTTATTGACTATGCCAAAGCCTTTGACTGTGTGGATCACCACAAAGTTTGGAAAATTCTTAAAATGATGGGAATAACAGACAACTTGACCTGCCTCTTGAGAAATCTGTATTCAGGTCAGGAAGCAACAGTTAGAACTGTACATGGAACAACAACTGGTTCCAAATTGGGAAAGGAGTATGTCAAGGCTGTATATTGTCACCTTGCTTACTTAACTTATATGTAGAGTACATCACGAGAAACTCTGGGCTGGAGGAAGCACAAGCTGGATCAAGACTGCCAAGAGAAATTTCAAGAACCTTAGAAATGCAGATGACACCACCCTTATGGCAGAAAACAAAGAAGCATTAAAGAACCTCTTGATGAAAGTAAAATAGGAGAGTGAAAAAGTTGGGTTAAACTCAACATTCAGAAAACTAAGATCTTGGCATCTGGTCCCATCACTTCATGGCAAATAGATGGGGAAACAGTGGAAACAGTGGCACACTTTATTTCTTTGGCTCCAAAATCACTGCAGATGGTGATTGCAGCCATGAAATTAAAAGACGCTTCCTCCTTGGAAGAAAAGTTATGACCAACCTAGATAGCATATTAAAAAGCAGAGACATTACTTTGCCAATAAAGGTCTGTCTAGTCAAGGCTATGGTTTTTCCAGTAGTCATGTATGGATGTGAGAGTTGGACTATAAAGAAAGCTGCTGCTCTTGCTGCTGCTAAGTCACTTCAGTCATGTCCGACTCTGTGTGACCGCATAGACAGCAGCCCACCAGGCTCCCCTGCCTCTGGGATACTGAAGGCAAGAACACTGGAGTGGGTTGCCATTTCCTCCTCCAATGCATGAAAGTGAAAAGTGAAAGTGAAGTCACTCAGTCCTGTCCGAGTCTTCGCGACCCCATGGACTGTAGCTTACCAGGCTCCTCTGTCCATGGGATTTTCCACGCAAGAGTACTAGAGTGGGTTGCCATTTCCTTCTCCATAAAGAAAGCTGAGTGCCAAAGAACTGATGCTTTTGAACTGTGGTGTTGGAGAGAACTCTTGAGAGTCCCTTGGACTGCAAGGAAATCTAACTAGTCAATCTTAAAGAAAATTAGTCCTGCATATTCATTGGAAGGACTGATGTTGAAGCTGAAACTCCAATACTTTGGCCACATGATGTGAAGAACTGACTCATTTGAAAAGACCCTGATGGAAAGATTGAAGGCAGCAGGAGAAGGGGATGACAGAGGATGAGATGGTTCGCTGGCATCGCTAACTCAATGGGCATAAGTTTGAGTAAACTCTGGTAGTTGGTGATGGACAGGGGGCTTGGTGTTCTGCAGTCCATGGTGTCGCAAAGAGTCAGACAGGACTGATCGATTGAACTGAACTGATGATAACCTTTAAGGAAAGTCCTGGGCTAGGGGCTACTGAAATGAATAGAGGAATTAATGAAGTGGATTTGACATGCTTTTTCTTTGTATAGCCTTGTTTGTATTGGTCTTACCAATGATTGTGAGGCTATACATTTCAAGACATATTTACAGTGAGCCAATAAGTACTCTTTTAACATAACTGTATGGAGAAAGAATAGGGAACTAAAAGTGAATCAGGGTTCAAAGCAAAGTAAGGGTGGATTAAGGTAAATGCTGGTGGTTACATAAGAGGTTTTGCAGGCCTCATTATTTTGAAAAATATTTGTAAAACATGTTTATGATAGCTGTGCTCTGAGTTTTCTCTTAGAATTGAATTAATGTTGCCATTATGCTCTGGAAAAATAGAGCTAGTCAAGGAAGAGCTAATTCCATTTTTATTGATATTACTACTAGATGACTTGTACATGTTTTTAAACACAGTAAATGTAATTGTTTTCAAACAGCTGTTAACTAATCTGAAATAATATAAGCAAAATTACACTATTTTTTTTTCAAACATATGTGAAAATTTCCCTATTCATCCTGGTGAAAGATGTACATCAGTGTGTGTATGTGTGTGTGTGTGTGTGTGTGTGCACGCGTGCGCATGTGCATGCATGCATGCATAGTCTTTTTAAAAAGTGTTCATTTTCAGTTCTGCCTTAAGTATACAACAGTTATTTACTGATGACCTATAATTAGAAAATCTTTGATAAGTATAGTAGCTATCACAATGTTGGCATTCAACCAGTTATGCTCTAAGTGTTAAGATATCATAACATTGCTATAATGTAATCCTTGCCCCTCTAACTACTATGTCCTCTCCCATAAAGCCTCCTGGGTCTCTCCAACAATTTAGTGACATGCAGTAAGTACATCAGGGAGTTTCAGGACTTTGGTCAGGCATCCTTTCAGATTGCTAAGATCTCTAATCTATGTTCATTAATCATTTCATATATTAGCAGTGGATATAAAGATAAATATGATATGCCTCCTGCCTTCTAGGAATTCATATCTGGTGGTGGAAATAGACATATATAAAGCTCAATACAAAGTACACTCTGATATATCAAAATGTCAGCATGATATTGGAGAGTTTGGTGGAAAGACATTAATCACAACAGTTGTGGCTGTGCTGAGGTGGGGGGTTCCTGAGAGGGCTTCTTAGGAGTTACTGGATTTTATCAGGGCCTTGATTTTTCAGCCAGTATGGGTGGGGCAGGGAATTTTAGCAGATGAAACAACTGTATTGTAGAATAAGACAATTTCTGTTGCAATTACAGAGAAGAAAATTTCTGTAAATAATGAATAGAAGGGTGTGTCTGGAGCGTGTGTGTGTGGTAGTGAATGCTGAGTAACATACAGGTAGGAATACAGGCAGCATTTGTAGGACAGGTTTGTTTTATTTTTTGTACTTCTTAATTGCACTGGAAACCACTGAAGATTTTGGAGGAGGCAAAAGACATGAGTCAATAGTTTTAGAAAGAGAAATCTAGAGGTAACATATGAAACAAATGGACTGGAGAGATAGGGAAGTTAGATCTGCAGAATCATTTAAGGGCCTTTGGCAATGATTTAGACCATTCAGGTATGACCTAAATCAAATCCTTTATGATTATACAGTGGAAGTGAGAAATAGATTTAAAGGCCTAGATCTGATAGATAGAGTGCCTGATGAACTATGGAATGAGGTTTGTGACATTGTATAGGAGACAGGGATCAAGACCATCCCCATGGAAAAGAAATGCAAAAAAGCAAAATGGCTGTCTGGGGAGGCTTTATAAACAGCTGTGAAAAGAAGAGAAGTAAGAAGCAAAGGAGGAAAGGAAAGATATAAGCATCTGAATGCAGAGTTCCAAAGAATAGCAAGGAGAGATAAGAAAGCCTTCCTCTGCGATCAATGCAAAGAAATAGAGGAAAACAACAGAATGGGAAAGACTAGAGATCTCTTCAAGAAAATTAGAGATACCAAGGGAACATTTCATGCAAAGATGGGCTAAATAAAGGACCGAAATGGTATGTACCTCACAGAAGCAGAAGATATTAAGAAGAGGTGGCAAGAATACACTGAAGAACTGTACAAAAAAGAGCTTCACGACCGAGATAATCATGATGGTGTGATCACTCACCTAGAGCCAGACATCCTGGAATGTGAAGTCAAGTGGGCCTTAGAAAGCATCACTATGAACAAAGCTAGTGGAGGTGATAGAATTCCAGTTGAGCTGTTTCAAATCCTGAAAGATGATGTGAAAGTGCTGCACTCAATGTGCCAGCAAATTGGGAAACTCAGCAGTGGCCACAGGACTGGAAAAGGTCAGTTTTCATCCCAATCCCAAAGAAAGGCAATGCCAAAGAATGCTCAAACTACCACACAATTGCACTCATCTCACATGCTAGTAAAGTAATGCTCAAAATTCTCCAAGCCAGGCTTCAGCAATATGTGAACTGTGAACTTCCAGATGCTCAAGCTGGTTTTACAAAAGGCAGAGGAAACAGAGATCAAATTGCCAACATCCACCGGATCACTGAAAAAGCAAGAGAGTTCCAGAAAAACATCTATTTCTGCTTTATTGACTATGACAAAGCCTTGGACTGTGTGGATCACAATAAACTGTGGAAAATTCTGAAAGAGATGGGAATACCAGACCACCTGACCTGCCTCTTGAGAAACCTGTATGCAGGTCAGGAAGCAACAGTTAGAACTGGATGTGGAACAACAGACTGGTTCCAAATAGGAAAAGTAGTACATCAAGGCTATATATTGTCACCCTGCTTATTTAACTTATATGCTGAGCACCTCATGAGAAACTCTGGGCTGGAAGAAGCACAAGCTGAAGTCAAGATTGCCAGGAGTCGGAGCGTTTTTGGCTGAGAGAGGAGGAAGACTGCGCTGTAGTTTTCTGCCTTTGAAATGTTGCTGTGGAGAGAGGGAAAGATGGCGGAGGAATAGGACGGGAAGATCACTTTCTCCCTCACAAATTCCTCAAAAGAACATTTCAACGCCGAGCAAACTCCACAAAACAACTTCCGTAGGCTGGCAGAGGACATTAGGCAACCAGAAAAGCAGACCATTGTCTTCAAAAACAGGTAGGGAAAAATATAAAAGACGAAAAAGGAGACAAAGGAGGTGGGGAGGGAGCTCCATCCCGGGAAGGGAAGCCAGCCCGGGAAGGGAATTTTAAGAAGAGAGGTTTCCAAACACCAGGAAACACTCTCCCTGCCGAGTCTGTGGCGAGCCTTGGAAACACAGAGGGCAACATAACAGGAAGGAAAAATAGATAAATAATTAAAACCAACAGATTACAAGCCCACCAGTAACTCCCCCAGCGGAAAAGCAGCACAGACGCCTGCATCCGCCATTGGGAAGTGGGGGCAGGGCAGGGACGCGCGGGAGGCGCGGGCTGCAGAGCTTTTTAAGAATCGGGCAGGAACGCCCCACGCGCAACCAGAACGATCTAACTTGGGCTAGCAAACCAGACTGTGGGATAGCTACCACGCGAAAAGCTTGAACATAAGACACCGCCAGGACCGAGCACAGAACAAAGGACGGAACGGAAAAAGCCGGCTGCAGGCCATCCCCCGCCGGGGACAGGCAGCCAGAGCCGTAAGGACTGGAAAGGGGCAATTGCAGCCCCGGAGAGACTTTACTTACCTAACTGCAAGCAGGCTCCTTTGCTAAGACTTCTGGGGGTGCTGGACAGTCACAGTCTGCCTCACGGGGTGCACCAGCGGTCCACCCAGAGAGCTGAGCGGCAGCAGCAGAAAAGGTGACAAGCCGCGGCGATCGCGCTCGCCAAACTCCTGAGCTGCTCGGACCTGGGAAGGGCACAAAGCGCAGTCCCAGCCGAATCTGTGCCTCTGAGGGCTGCCTGAGCCGCCGAACCTGAGCGGCTTGGACCGGGGAAGTGCACGCAGCCTAGGGCCGGCCCCAGATGGTTCCCGGCTGAGCATCGTAGAGCCGGAGCGGTTTGTGCGCCGCGAGAAAGGACAGGTCAAGTGGGGCTGAGATGCGGTGTGCACACGACAGTGCTGTTTGTTTGCAGCATCCCCCCTCCCCACAGCGTGACTGAACTAGTGAGCCTAAAAAACCAGCAAACAGAAGAAGTTAAACAGAGGGAACCACCTTGGAAGTGAGCCCACACGGCCCATAACATCAGAGAAGGGCTAGATATATTTTTAATATTTTTAAAATCATTCCTTTTTTTTTTTTTTTTGCTTTTTGCTTTTTTGTTTTTCTTTTTTTTTCTAGCTTTTTTTTAATTGTTAAGTCTTCTATTTCTCCTCTAATTTTTATTTCTATAACCTATTATTACTATTTTTTTTTTTAAGGCAAACACCATATATATTTTTTGGATGGTTGTTGGTGTTTTTTTTTTTTTTTTTCTTTTGCTTGTTTGTTTGTTTTTTAATAATTTTTTTTCTTTCTTCCTTTTTCCTTCTGCTTTTCTTTAATATTGTATCTTTGAAAATCCAACCTCTACTCTAGATTTTTAATCTTTGCTCTTAGGTTTTTGTTGTCAATTTTGTACATTTAAAAACCCAAACTTCACTACCCAGGTTTACCTGAGAGCGAGATTACTGGCTTGACCACTCTCTCCTCCTCTGGACTCTCCTTTTTCTCCACCAGGTGGCCTCTGTCTCTTTTCTCCCCCATCTCTTCTCTATCCAACTCTGTGAATCTCTGTGTGTTCTAGACGGTAGAGAACACCTAAGGAACTGGTTACTGGCAGGATTTGTCTCTCTCCTACTCATTCCTCTCTCTTATCCTCCTGGTCACCTCTGTCTACTTCCTCCCTCTCCTCTGCCCCGTATAACTCTGTAAATACCTCTGAGTGGTCCAGACTATAGAGCGCACATAAGGAAGTGACTACTGACTAGCTTGCTCTCTCCTCTCTTGATCTCACCGCATCTCATTCCAGTTACCTCTAACTACCCCCTCCATCTTCTCTTCTCCTTGTAACTCAGTGAACCTCTCTGAGTGTCCCTCAATGTGGGAGAAACTTTTCATCTTTAACCTAGATGTTTTATCATCGGTGCTGTATAGATGGAGAAGTCTAGAGGCTACTGTAAAAATAAAACTGAAAACCAGAAGCAGGAAGCTTAAATCCAAAGCCTGAAAACATTAGAGAACTCTTGAATTCAGGGGACATTAACCAATAGGAGCTCATCAAATGCCTTCATACCTATACCGAAACCAAGCTCCACCCAAGGGCCAACAAGTTCCAAAACAAGACATACCACGCAAATTCTCCAGCAACACAGGAACACTCCCCTGAGCTTCAATATACAGGCAGCCCAAAATTATCCCAAAACTTTTGATGTCTCATAACCCATTACGGGTCACTCCACTGCACTCCAGAGAGAAGAAACCCAGCTCCACCCATCAAAACTCCAACACAAGCCTCCCTAACCAGGAAACCTTGACAAGCCACTGATAGAACACCACCCACAGTGAGGAAGCTCCATAATAAAGAGAACTCCACAAATTACCAGAATATAAAGAGGCCACCCCAAACGCAGCAATATAACCAAGATGAAGAGACAGAGGAATACTCAGCAGGGTAAAGGAACAGGAGAGTTGCCCACCAAACCAAACAAAAGAGGAAGAAGTAGGGAATCTACCGGAGAAGGAATTCCGAATATTGATAGTGAAAATGATCCAAAATCTTGAAATCAAAATGGAAACACAGATAAATAGCCTAGAGACAAGGATTGAGAAGATGCAAGAAAGGTTTAACAAGGACCTAGAAGAAATAAAAAAGAGTCAAAATATAATGAATAACGCAATAAATGAGATCAGAAACACTCTGGAGGCAACAAATAGTAGAATAACGGAGGCAGAAGATAGGATTAGTGAAATAGAAGATAGAATGGTAGAAATAAATGAATCAGAGAGGAAACAAGAAAAACGAATTAAAAGAAACGAGGACAATCTCAGACACCTCCAGGACAATATGAAACGCTCCAACATTCGAATTATAGGAGTCCCAGAAGAAGAAGACAGAAAGAAAGATCATGAGAAAATCCTTGAGGAGATAATAGTTGAAAACTTCCCTAAAATGGGGAAGGAAATAATCACCCAAGTCCAAGAAACACAGAGAGTTCCAAATAGGATAAACCCAAGGCGAAACACCCCAAGACACATATTAATCAAATTAACAAAGATCAAACACAAAGAACAAATATTAAAAGCAGCAAGGGAAAAACAACAAATAACACACAAGGGGATTCCCATAAGGATAACAGCTGATCTTTCAATAGAAACTCTTCAGGCCAGGAGGGAATGGCAAGACATACTTAAAGTGACGAAAGACAATAACCTACAGCCCAGATTACTGTATCCAGCAAGGATCTCATTCAAATACGAAGGAGAAATCAAAAGCTTTACAGACAAGCAAAAGCTGAGAGAATTCAGCCACCACCAAACCAGCTCTCCAACAAATTCTAAAGGATATCCTCTAGACAGGAAACATGAAAAGGGTGTATAAACCCGAACCCAAAACAATAAAGTAAATGGTAATGGGATCATACTTATCAATAATCACCTTAAACGTAAATGGGTTGAACGCCCCAACCAAAAGACAAAGACTGGCCGAATGGATACAAAAACAAGACCGCCTCTATATGCTGCTTACAAGAGACCCACCTCAAAACAAGGGACACATACAGACTGAAAGTGAAGGGCTGGAAAGAGATATACCACGCAAACAGAGACCAAAAGAAAGCAGGAGTGGCAATACTCATATCCGATAAAATAGACTTTAAAACAAAGGCTGTGAAAAGAGACAAAGAAGGCCACTACATAATGATCAAAGGATCAATCCAAGAAGAAGATATAACAATTATAAATATATATGCACCCAATATAGGCGCCACCACAATATGTAAGAGAAATGATAACAAGTATGAAAGGGGAAATCAACAATAACACAATAATAGTGCGAGACTTTAATACCCCACTCACACCTATGGACAGATCAACTAAACAGAAAATTAACAAAGAAACACAAACTTTAAATGATACATTAGATCAGTTAGACCTAATTGATATCTATAGGACATTTCACCCCAAAACAATGAATTTCACCTTTTTTCAAGTGCTCATGGAACCTTCTCCAGGATAGATCACATCCTGGGCCATAAATCTAAACTTGATAAATTCAAACAAATCGAAATCATTCCAAGCATCTTTCTGACCACAATGCATTAAGATTAGATCTCAATTACAGGAGAAAAACTATTAAAAATTCCAACATATGGAGGTTGAACAACACACTTCTGAATAACCAACAAATCACCAGAAGAAATCAAAAAAGAAATCAAAATATGCATAGAAACAAATGAAAATGAAAAAACAACAACCCAAAACCTGTGGGACACTATAAAAGCAGTGCTAAGAGGAAAGTTCATAGCAATACAGGCATACCTCAAGAAACAAGAAAAAAGTCAAATAAATAACCTAACTCTGCAACTAAAGCAACTAGAAAAGGAAGAGTTGGAGAACCCCAGAGTTAGTAGAAGGAAAGAAATCTTAAAAATTAGGGCAGAAATAAACGCAAAAGAAACAAAAGAGACCATAGGAAAAATCAACAAAGCAAAAGCTGGTTCTTTGAAAGGATAAATAAAATTGACAAACCATTAGCCAGACTCATCAAGAAGCAAAGAGAGAGAAAATCAAATCAATAAAATTAGAAATGAAAATGGGAGAGATCACAACAGACAACACAGAAATACAAAGGATCATAAAGAGACTACTATCAGCAATTATATGCCAATAAAATGGACAACGTGGAAGAAATGGACAAATTCTTTAGAAAAGTTACAATTTTCCAAAACTGAACAGGAAAAAGAAATAGATCTCTCT